>NC_138344.1:7003774-7541274 GCF_046562875.1 Panthera onca
CCTCTTCCAGCCATCCCAGCTGCCCCCATATACAGGGGCCAGGAAGGACTGTTTGTTCAGTCTTCATAACAGAGGGGTGATTACCGGCGCTGGAGGGGAAGACCAGCCAGCCTTGGTCCCCTCACCTGATAGCCTCCCTAGGTTTTATTGAATCTCTGTGTCTCACAATTACCTGTAATTTCATTGCCTTCGTGGGAAGAAGAGTGCTTTTCCCTGCAGCTAAGATTTTTCACCTTCCCTGGACTTGGCCTCCTCGGCCCCCAGCTTCTTCTCATTTCCAACAAGCATCATGAACAATCCTTCCCCCCACCCCAGCTCTGCCCGCACCCCTACCCTGGCCACGCACTCCTCAGCCATTCTCCCACAGTTGTCCTGCCCTGAGAGAGAGAGGAGGGTGGGACAGGAAGGCCCTCAGGCCCTTCCGGGACCCCCAGCTTGAGGGACACACTCCATGGGGCTCTGTTCTGTGGCTGAAACCGATACTGAAACAGGAGAGAAGGTGCTGATGGTTTCTTACCTCTCTTTCCTCCCCAAAGACCTTCTTCTGACCCTGGATCTCAAGCACATCTAGAAGGAGGAGAGCAGTGGAGCTCAGGTTTGGCTTTACTCATTCATTCATTCATTCATTCATTCACCATTTTAACAAATACTCGTTAGGACTCTAATATGTAGTAGGCAGTTGGCAATCAAGGACTACTTAACACAGGCTTATTCAGCACAGTTCCCAGGTGAGGCGTGGCCATAGACATAATTTTAGGACATGGTAGCTGCCTTTGAGAAATTTCAAATCTGCCTGGACATAGAGACGGTTGTAGATTGAATAGCTGATCGGATCCAGCACTGTTGGAGGTAATACTGTTATCCTTGTTTCAGAGAGGAGACAAGTGAACCTCAGAGCCTGTAGCCCTCCCTCCTCTCACTGCCTGCTTTACCCTTTGTGATTCAGTACTGCTGAACCGCAGACACCAGGTTCTTTTGCATTTCAGACCTTGGCCCCTGTGGTCCCCACGGCCTGGAACACCATCCCTGCCTCTCCTTCGCCATCTTCTGTAGCATTCGTTTTCAGAGTGCTGAGCTGAGTGCCCATCTAGCCACCTTGCACAGACCTCTACCTGAGTGCTCACCGCATCATACAGAAATTAGCTGTGAGCGTGAGTGTCTTTCCAACTAGACGGTAGGCTTCTCCACGGCAGGACTTGTGACTCATTCGCCCCAGTCCTGCCACGTGCCACCCAGAGCCTGGTACAGAGCCAGAATTCTAGAAAGATCGGCTGAAAATAACAGATGGGTGAAGTCACTTGTCTAAAGTTGCACTGCTAGCATGGGGTCAAAATGAGATTGGAACCACAGTTGTTGTTACTGTTAGGCGCCTTTATGTGAGTTAGGACAAAGCTCCCTCTCTGAGTGGATGGACTGCAAAAAGAGGCAAGCCTCTGCATGGACCAGTGAGAAAAAGACACTCCATCCCTGGCTGCTGCAGCTCTGTGCCAGGGTCCCAGCTTGGCTGAGCCAGAGCAAGGACAAGATTTCAGCCCCCTTCTTGCTGCCCAGGAGTCCCAGCTCAGACACAGCAAGGGATGGCCTGTTTAAACCCAGGGCAGTCCTCCTCCTTCTTTTTTTTTTTTTAATTTTTTTTTTTAACGTTTATTTATTTTTGAGACAGAGAGAGACAGAGCATGAATGGGGGAGGGTCAGAGAGAGAGAGAGACACAGAATCTGAAACAGGCTCCAGGCTCTGAGCTGGCAGCACAGAGCCCGATGCGGGGCTCGAACTCACGGACCGCGAGATTGTGACCTGAGCCGAAGTCGGACGCTTAACCGACTGAGCCACCCAGGTGCCCCAGGGCAGTCCTCCTTCTGAAGCCCATACTCTTCTTCTCTGCCAGTGAACAGGAGCAATTCTCCCTAAACATTTCTAAGTCAAAAGAAAACTCTAGTGTGTGTGTGTGTGTGTGTGTGTGTGTGTGTGTGTGTGTGTGTTTGTGTGTGTGTGTTTGTGTGTGTGTGTGAGAGAGAGAGAGAGAGAGAGAGAGAGAGAGAGAGAGAGATTTTTTTGGCCAGAGCAACCCTCATCCTGTTGCCTGAGCATAGGTACCCAAGACAGTGGGAAGATTGTCCAAGAAAGACAGGGCTGCAGGGTCACCGAAGATAAAGAAAAACCACTGTGGGGACAGGAAGCATTTTGCCGAGAGCATGGAGGGAAGGTACATCTTCCAACAGTTGATAAGAATTTGGATTTGGAATCTGAAGGCTGAGGAACTATAAGCAGAAACTGAGCATTTCCTGGAATTAGCAATAAAGGACTTAACTATAAAGATGTGAGCCTTGTAGGGCGAGAATAGAGTGGCAGATCTCAACGAGGGGCAAGTGAAACTGAGCCTCAGTTTCTGCATCTGTAAAGTGGGGATAACAATCTCTAAGTCCCAGGGGATCAATGACATAATGTAGGTGAAATGATTGGCATAGTAAGTATGTGCTAAATGGAGACGGTGAGATGATCTTCATGAAAAGATTGATGATGATAATGATGGTGATAATAACATGGCGGCAGTGGTATAATACTTAGGGTAAGAAATGTGTGCCACTGAATATAGAGGTGAAAAGAGCGCAGCCAGCCTCTTCTAGAATAGGAGAAAGAACAAGAGCCTCTCATCCTGCTTTTGTTCCCATCTCCTCCTCTCGTGGCTAATGCACATACCGAGCAGATTTGCTAAAAGCCCTGGCAGAAGAGCCACAGGAGGACTGAAGTGACCAGAGAGGAAGCTCTCAGGTCCTCCAGGCCCCCCTCCCTAGCACTCCATCATCCCACTCACTTGGGGACCCTGTGTGCACTAGGACTCCCAAGAGGGACAAAGGAGTACGGGCTGCCGTGGGGGCTCAGGACTCAATGTTCTTCCTCGGCTGGGAGCACAGCGGGAGGGAGCGGTGGGCAATTAGAAGTTGGAACATCTGGGAGAGGCAGGCAGAAGGCTGCGGAAATATCACATGTGTCATCTGAGGCACTGCCCTGCCTGTACAGAAGGCTGGTATCAGCACTGGGCAAATCTTTATTGCATGCCCATATGCCTGCCACTGTGTTAGGCCTCTGGGATCAGTAGGTGCAAAACAGAAATGGTTCCTGTTTTCACGGTGATGACTTCAAATGTAGCCGAATCCAAATACTCTGTTAGTTTCTTTTTTTTTTTTAATTTTTTAATGTTTTTATTTATTTTTAAGACAGAGAGAGACAGAGCACGAGTGGGAGAGGGGCAGAGAGAGGGGGAGACACAGAATCCGAAACAGGCTCCAGGCTCTGAGCTGTCAGCACAGAGCCCGACGTGGGGCTCGAACTCACAGACCGTGAGATCATGACCTGAACTGAAGTCGGACGCTCAACCGACTGAGCCACCCAGGCGCCCCATCTTTTTTTTTTTTTTTTTAATTTTTAAACACTTACTTATTTTTGAGACACAGAGAGACAGAACGTGAGAGGGGGAGGGGCAGAGAGAGAAGAAGACACAGAATTGGAAGCAGGCTCCAGGCTCTGAAGTGACAGCAGAGAGCCTGACGCGGGGCTCAAACCCACGAACTGTGAGGTCATGACCGGAGCCAAAGTTGGACCCTCAACCGACTGAGCCACCCAGGCGCCCCTCTATTACCTTCTGAGTGAAAGCATTCACAGCTACTTAGGCCAAATACTTTGGAATATACTTGCCTCTTTTCTGTCTCTCTCTCTCACTGCTTATCGAAGCCATTGGCAATGTATCTTCAATATATAGTTCACATTTGACCACTTCATACCTCCTTTCTCACTCAAATCCAGGCGACCATCATCTCTTGCTTGGTCTATTGCAGTAGCCTCCTGGCTGGTCTCTCAATAGTCTCCTCTCCCTGTGACAGCCAGAGTGAATAATCATCTTCTTCTTCTTCTTCTTCTTCTTCTTCTTCTTCTTCTTCTTCTTCTTCTTCTTCTCCTCCTCCTCCTCCTCCTCCTCCTCCTCCTCCTCCTCCTCCTCCTCCTTCTTCTTCTCTTTTAATGTTTTATTTATTTTTAAGACAGAGAGAGACCGAGCATGAGTGGGGATGGGGCAGAGAGAGAGGGAGACATGGAATCTGAAGCAGGCTCCAGGCTCCGAACCATCAGCACAGAGTCCAACGCAGGGCTCGAACTCACAAACCGTGAGATCATGACCTGAGCCGAAGTCGGATGCTCAACCGACTGAGCCACCCAGGCGCCCTCAGAGTGAATCTTCTGAGACACAAATCTGCTTAAGCTGTTCCTCTGCTCAGAGCCCTCCTGTTGCTCTTTATTTCATTCTGCACTGAAGGCAAGTCCTTGCAAAGACTTAGAAGGCAGTCCTAGTCTTGCCTCTGGTTGCCTCTTTAACATCAGACTCTGAGAGCAACAAAACGAAATCCACTTCCTGGAAGAGGTAGGGAAGAAACAGAACCTTGGGCCTCCTTTACCCCTGGCAGATTTTCCTGGAAGCACAGTGTGATAGCCTCCCCACGTGGGACTCTGCATTAACTTGACAAACAGCAAGAATCAGTCATGGGAAGGCAGAGCCTTTTAAAGACATCCCTATAAATAGATATTAAATACAAGTTAAAAATTAAGGACCAGCCTCACACAGGGAGAAGGTGTTTGCAGTCTTACTAAAGGATCCATCTCCAGAATATATAAATAGTTCCTACAAATCAATAAGGAAAAGTATCCCAGGAGAAAAATGAGCCAAGGGTATGCAAAGGCAGGTCAGCGTAAAAGCATGAACGGCCAATAAACATCTGAAAAAACAAATTAGTCAACCTCATCAGTAATCAAGAAAATCTAAATTAAGACAATAAAATGTCATCTGCTGCTAATGTCATGGGCAAAACTAAGAAAGATTGATGACACATAGTACAGGCGAGGGTGCAGAGTAATGAGAATACAAACCGATACAACCTTTTTGTAATTAGCACTCTGACTTTTGAAATGCTAACTTTTTGGGGCGCCTGGGTGGCTCAGTCAGTTGAGCATCTGACGTCGGCCCATGTCACCATCTCACCGTTCTTGAGTTCCAGCCCCGCATGGGGCTCTGTACTGACAGCTCAGAGCCTGGAGCCTGCTTCGGATTCTGTGTCTCCTCTCTCTCTGCCCCTCCCCGGCTCATGGTCTGTCTCTCTGTTTTTCTCAAAAAAAAAAAAAAAAAAAAAAGATATGCTAACTTTTGACCTAGTAATTCTAATGTTTAATATATGTCTTGTATGTTTATGCTTGTGCCCTAAGGTATAGGTAAAAGATTATTCATTGAGGCAGCTTATACAGGTGAAAATTGAAAGAACCCTAAATGCCCATAAATAGGAATATAGTTAAATGAAGGGCGTTCATAGCGTGGAAAGAGTTAGATCTCTAGGTGCTGACCTAGAACAATCTCAAAAATATTACTGACAAATGCAAAAGGCAAGTTGCAAAACGATACGCAAGGCAATATCCATTCATGTTTAAAGAAAAAAGTGAAGCGAAATCCTATTTATAGATCTCTGATTGTTCATACATTTGTACCAATAATGCATAGAAAGGCCCGGAAGGATAGATGTGTAATTACGAGGTGGAAGGGGTGGGACTGAGGATGTGAAGGCGAGTTCCAGTTTTTACTCTCTTCTGACATCATTTGCCAGACTTTTACCAGAGAATTGTGTTTGTGTATTATTTTTGTAATTACAAGTTGTGCACAAATGCATTTGTATATTATTGGTTGAATTTACAAATTCATGTAAACATTAAGTCTCTTTTACAAACACAATGGCTTTCCCACATCCAAACCCCCCAGTATACCCATTTCACGGATGGGAAAGCAGGCAGAGAGAAATGACTTGCCAAAGCCACACAACAAGCCAGTGGCGGGATTGCAGGATGAAGCCGATACTCACAGAGAAATTAGAGCAGTCAGCCTGGGGTAGGCACACGGAAGTAGGAAACAATCTTTATCTTCAAGGGCCTTACAGCCTCACTGATGATGAAAATTTGCAAGGTTCCAAGACAAGGTGGCCCAGCATGGTGAGAGCCAAATTACCATGTTAACACTGATGGAGACTAAATGCAGATGGTCCCGACTTACTATGGTTGGGCTCAAGATTTTTCAGCTTTACGACAGCGGGAAGGCAATATGCATTCGGTAGAAAGCACACGTCCGATTCTAACTTCTTGTTTTTTCCCAGGTCAGCGCCATGCCATACGATGCTCTCTGGTGGTGCTTAGCCATGGGACCATGAGGGTGAACAACCGATATTCTGACAACCATTCTGTGCCCAAATGACCATTATTCTGTTTTCGACTTTTAGCACAGTGTTCAACAAATGACATGAGGTAGTCAACACTTTGTTATAAAGTAGGCTTTGTGTTAGATGATCTTACCCAGCTGTAGGCTAATGTAAGTGTTCTGAGCACGTGTAAAGTAGGCAAGGCTAAGCTATGCTGTCCAGTGCATTTTTGACTTATCATATTATCTTTTTTTAAATTTATTTTGAGAGAGAGAGAGAGAGAGAGAGAGAGAGAGAGAGAGAGAGAGAGAGATTGGGAGACGGAGAGTCCCAAGCAGGCTCCATACTCCCAGCGCAGAGCCTGATGTGGGGCTCGATCTCACGAACCATGAGATCACGACCCAAGCCAAAATCAAGAGTCAGATGCTTAACTGACCAAGACACCCAGGTTACCCTCAACTTATATTTTCAACTCATGATGGGTTTATCTGGGTGTAACACCACTAAAAGTCATGGAAGATGTGCCAGGCAGAGTGTTGAGAGCTTTAAATGCAATACTTAATTTTATTTCCTGCTGACCTTATAATATAGGTACTACAATTACTATCTCCATTTTACAGATGGGAAAACTGAGGTGCAGATAGGTTAAGTAAGTAAGTAGGAAGTACTGGAGGTCAAATGAAACCAGTTTCACTGCAACCTAACACCCCCTTTTTCTCTTGGGGAAAACTTATATGCCAGAGGTCAGCAGAGAAAAGAAGGCAAGGCCCTATTGTCCTGTTGTCCCTATGCAGTGTTATGCTAGGGACAGGGCACTAGGAGTCCACATTCCAGGGGAAGGGAATTCCTTCTATTGCTCTGTCTTCACGTAGGCAAAGCCTGAGAGTAAGCTTATCAGTGAAGAGAGACACAGGCTGCCTGGATGCCAGACAGGGTGGAGGGGACTTTTACTCTCTGCTGTTGTTGCTGTTGTTATGGGAAATTTCCAACATATACAAAAATGGAGGGAAAACTGTGATGAACTCAATGTCCAAGAATGCTTTTGGTCTAAACTCTGTCCCACAGGGAAGGCTTTCCTGGAAGAAATAAGAGGAGCTCCAGAAAGTCCTGCCTTCTCCATGGTGGGCGGGAATGGATAGGGAGGGCTGTGGAGGGGCAGGGGGGGGGGGGAGGTTGGGCTGACCTCTGAAGAGGGGCTGAATAGAGAAGGGGAAGGCCTGCAGCCCACTCACAGCTGTCTCTACAGACCACCCCAGCCACGGAGCTGGGGACGACCTGAAGGTTAGAGCTCCTCCCACTTGTTTTTCAACTTGAGATATAATGTGCATGCCATAGAATTCACCATTTAAAAATGTACAGTTCAAGGGCGACTGGGTGGCTCAGTCGGTTAAACATCTGACTTCAGCCCCAGGTGATGATCTCACGGTTTGTGGGTTTGAGCCCTGCGTTCAGCTCTGTGCTGACAGCTCAGACCCTGGAGCCTGTTTTGGATTCTGTGTCTGCCTCTCTCTCTCTGCCCCTCCCCTACTCATGCTCTGTTTCTCCCTCTCTCAAATATAAATAAACATAAAAAAATAAGAATGTACAGTTCAGTGGTTTTGAGTATATATTCACAGAGATGTGCAACCAACACCCCCATCTAATTCCAGTACATTTTCATCACCCTGTAAAGAAACCCTGTATTTATCAGCAAAATTCCCATATTCCCCTCTTTCTTCAGCCCCCAGCAACCACTAATTTACTTTCTATTTTCAGGGATTCTGGATTTTTCATATACGTGGAGTCAGGCAATATGTGGCCTTTTATGTCTGGCTTCTTTCACTTAGTATAATATTTTCAAGGTCCATTGATGTCATAGCACATATCAGCACTCCAATCCTTTCATGACTAATCTTCCATCGTATAGATATACCACCTTTGGTTTATCCACCCATCCATTCATGGACCTTTGAGATGTTTCCACTTTGTAGCTATCATGAATAACATTGCTATGAACATTTGTATACAAGTTTTTATGAGGACATGTTTTTATCTCTCTTGATCATATATCTAAAGGAAGTATTTCTAGGTCATACAGGAACTCCGTGTTTAAGTTCTTAAGAAACTGCTGAACTATTTTCCACAATGGCTGTAGCATTTATTTCCGCCAGCAGTATAAGAGAATTCCCATTTTCTGCATCTTCATTAATATTTATTTTCCTTTTTGAAAATTATAGCTGTCCTAATGGCTGAGGAATGGTATCTCACTATGGTTTTGATTTGTATTTCCCTGGTGACTAATGACGTTGAGCAGCTTTTCATGTGTTTGTTGGCCATTTGTATATTTTCTTTGAAGAAATATCTGTTTGGGTCCTTTGCCTGCTTTTCAACTGGTTTGTCTTTTTGTTGTTGAGTGGCGAGGGTTTTTTTAAGAAATATTTTTGATGCTGTACCCTGATCAGACATATGATTTGCAAATATTTTCTCCCATTCAGCGGATTGTCTTTTCACTTTCTCATAAGTGTCTTTTGAAGCACAAACATTTTAAAATTTAAAAAAAAAATTTTTTTTTTCGACGTTTTTTTATTTATTTTTGGGACAGAGAGAGACAGAGCATGAACGGGGGAGGGGCAGAGAGAGAGGGAGACACAGAATCGGAAAGAGGCTCCAGGCTCCGAGCTGTCAGCCCAGAGCCTGACGCGGGGCTCGAACTCACGGACCGCGAGATCGTGACCTGGCTGAAGTCGGACGCTTAACCGACTGCGCCACCCAGGCGCCCCATAATTTTAATGAAGCTCAATTTATCTATGTTTTTCCTTTGGTTGCTTGTGCTTTTGGTGTTATACCTAAGAAACTGTTGCCTAAGCCAAGGTCATAAAGAATTATGCGTATGTTTCCTTCTAAGAGTTTCATAGATTGGCCTTTATATTTAAGTCTTGGTCTATTTGGAATTGGTTTTTGTAGATGGTGTGAGGTGTGAAGCTTCTTTTGAGTTATTCTTCAACACCTGCTGCCAGGGAAGCTCCTAATTTTAATTACCAGGCTCAGCACAGAGGCAGCAGGCCCCAAACATTTCCATCTGGGTAGCACTGGATAGTTTAAACTACATTCTCTTATGTGATCTCTCTAATAATCAAGTCAGATAATTACCCGATTTTATTTTGTTTTTTTTTTTAAATGTTTATTTTATTTTTGAGGGAGAGGGAGAGCGAGAGCAAGTAGGGGAGGGACAGAGGCAGAGAATCCCAAGCAGGCTCTGTGCTGTCAGCACAGAGCCCGATGCAGGGCTCGAACCCACAAACCGTGAGATCATGACTGGAGCCAAAGTTGGATGCTTAACCGAGTGGGCTGCCCAGGCGCCCCTCCCCAATTTTAGGTGTAAGAATACAGACTTGGAGAAGGTGAGTGAGTTGCTTAAAATCATGTAGGAACCCGAAAGGCAGAGTCAGAATTTGGTACTAGAGGAGATAACCCTGGAAGAGGGGAGAGGGGCGATGGAAATCCTGGGTCATGGTCTCAGTTCTTCCGCTTGTGTTTGTATGAACTTGTACAAGTCAGGTACCTGTTGGGGTCTCAACTGCATCATGGGTGGGCAAGGGAGTTGATCTTGGGTAATTAGAATAATACTTTAATGAGCACCTACCACATTCCAGGCTCTGTGCAGGCCGCTTTAAGTATACCACCTCTAATCTTTCCAATAACCTTACTAGGCAGGCAACTCTTCCTTTCCCAGAAGAGAAAATGAAAACTGTGCAGTCAGTACCTGAGAACACAGTCTGGAAATGTCAAGGCTGGACAGAGAATCCAGCCTGTTTCCTCTCTGCTACCTACCCTTCCTGAGTCTGTGTGCTTATCTGTAAAGGTTAATTAACGTTCCTTCCTCCTACGATTGCTGTGAGCAATGTGGGCAGAGCCCTTCATTCGTGGGCTGAATCCTTACTGGGCACTTACAAGACGCTAAACCCAGCTGTAGGTGAGGATAGAACAGAAAACAAGACAAAATCCCTGCTCTCATGGAGTTGACATTCTAGAAGGGGGAAGGGAAACAGAACAAGGAAAGAAATTTACACACACACATCAGGTAATATCAGACAGTGATGAGTGCTAACAGAAAACAGCGGGTGGCAGTGGAGTGAAAGCAGCCAGGAAGCCATCAGGTGACTCATGCACAGAGGACTGAATGATCCAAAGGAGGCAGAGAGGGAAATCTGGGGGCAGACTGTCCAAGTAGAGGTTATGGGACTAGGTTAGTGCAAGAAGCTTCTCTGTACTTCCACTCTGTGCCAGCAACTGCTTTGGGCAGAGTGTTCAGAAATGAATACAGTCCAGTGGTCCAAGTGCTCGCTGTGAGGGAGGAGACAACACACAGCAGATCATTTCTTGGCCGATGAATGGGTGCATCTAATTACGAGGCGAAACATTAGTTAAAAAAAATTTTTTTAAAGTTTTATTTATTTTTTTGGAATTTTTAAATGTTTATTTATTTTTGAGAGAGAGAGAGAGAGAGAGAGAGAGAGAGAGAGAGAGAGAGAGAGAGAATAAGCAGGGAAGGGGCAGAGAGAGGGAGAGGGAGAGAGAGAGAATCCCAAGCAGGCTCCAAGCCCGATGCAGGGCTCGAACTCATGAACCCTGGGATCGTGACCCAAGCCGAAATCAAGAGTAGGACGTCTAACCGACTGAGTCACCCAGGTGCCTCTGAAACATTAATTTTACCCATGTTTTTGCAAACGTGTCCTGCAGGTGCGGAGACCTCACCGTAAGAGCTCACCAACGTGACCAGGTTAGTGCTCCCTGTTAATTTTTTCCTTCACAGCCACTGGGCCCCTGTGATTTCGATCCCCCCTCCAGGCACCAGGGTGCGCTGTATCTTCTCTTGGTGCCGGCTGACGACGACGCCGCGCTCTCCCCACTTCTTGCTGAGCCGCACTTCCGGCGGCAAGCGGAAGCGGGGACTCTCAGCCGCCGGAGCCGGAGGCATGGCGGGGGCGGGGCTGGGGGAGGCGCGTGCCGAGCAGGCCGGGGGGTCCGTCTCCCCGGCCCTTTGAACCCGGAGCGTACAGGTGAGGACCTCTCCTTTCTTGGCCCAGCCCCCAAGCCCGTCAGGCCCTTCCCGAGGCCTCCCCGGCTTCCCGCCGCGGGGCGGCCCCCTCCCTGCCAGACGCCGAGGCTCCGCGGCCCCCGCCCTCCCTGAGCCGTCTCTTCCCATTGAGGCCCCGCCCCGGGCTTCTCTTTCCGGGGGCGCCCCCTTGGGTGTGTGTGCCCGCCCCTCGGTATCCCCTTACCGTTTTTGGGAGCTGTCACGAGGAATTGGGGGGGGGGGTGCACCGGCCCCCGTGGGGAAGCCGAGACGCAGCAGAGGAAAAGGACAGGTCTAGTGCCACTCGACGAGCTAGTGGCCCTATCCAGCCAGGCTTTCTTCTCGTTCCATAAAAAACGTGCCGAACGCACACGAGGGGCCAGCCCCATCGCTAGGCTCTGAGAAAACTTCGGTGACCGGTGTGGACGTGGTTGCTTCCTGTCCGGGGGGTCCCGTTTAGTGGGGGGACTAAATTATTAAACGCACAACCCTGCAAGTACAAGTGCGTATTCAAGTCGTGGCCGTTACTGTGGAGAAGACAAAAAATAAACGGGGAGCCCTGTGTTGGAGAGAATGGTCAGGGAAGACTTCCTGGAGGAGATGGCAGTTAGGCTGCAACTTGAGAAGTTATGGCAAGGGCCTGGGGAAAGACGTTCTAGGCAGAGGGAACAGCACCTGTGGATACCTGAGTTGGCAAAGAGCTTGGGGTGAGGCCGGTCCAACGTGCAGGAGATGAAGCTTGAGAGGTGTCACGTAGTGTGATGGGCGTGCAGAACACCCACCACCTAGTGCCACAGATAGGAGTAAAATGCAGGGACAGAGTTGCAAGCATGGTTAGTGCCGTGAAGGAGAGGTGTGGCCAGTAAGTTAGTATTTTAGCTAATGGGGAGTCGAAGGAAGACTCCTCTGAGGAAGTGATTATGAGGCTGATGGCTGAATTGGGAGTTAACGCAGCAAAGGGAGGAGGAGAGCTTTTTTAGATTTGGTTAACAGCAGGTGCCAAGCTTCCGAGACAGGAGGTAGGTTCCCTCTTGAAGAAAATAAATGGTTAGAATTAACGGGAAAAGATGAGGCCGGAGAGGCAGAGCTGAGACCTTTGAGCATCTGGTTGGCATGTTGAGGGCTTGATTCTTCTCTTTAAGGGCAGTGGGGAGATACTGACCTGTATTAGTCCACAGGGGAAAGGACGCGGTCACCAAAGCATTTTGGAAAGGTCACTCTGGCTGTTGAAAGGAGTGGATTTAGGTAGGAAGCTGGTGCAGTAACGCAGACGTGAAAGTGTAAAAGTTCGGAGAAGGGTGCCGGCAGCTTGTGATAGGAGTAAGTGGAAGATTAGAGAGGACTGTTTAGAGGGTAGACTCTCCAGAGTTTGGTGACTGATCAGGGGGCTGAGGAAAAGAGGGATCAAGGAAGACTGTCAGGTTTCTGGTTCCTGCTAGCTGGAGAGTTGCTAGGCCATTCACTGGCCTGAGGGAGCTGGGAGAGGGCCAGATTTTAGGACACTCGTAAGTTCCTCTCTTTTTTCCTAAGTCTCACCCTGACTTGAGGGGACTTTCATTACATACTTTTTCTATAGTGTTTGAATTTTTATGAGCGTGTACTTTTATAATCAGAACAGCGAGAGAACAAATTGAAAAAGCCTTGAAAGACTCCATGTCTCTCAAAATCACAATTGTGTGATATAAAATTGTGTGTGTGTGTGTGTGTGTGTACGTACAGAGAGGGAGAGAGAGAGAGCACGCACGCTGAGGGAAGGAAATTCAGTGACGATTTCCTGTACGATTTGGAGCTGAAGCCAACAGGTCGTCAGCTCCACTCACCCCACCCCTTCACACCCATCACCCCAGTTACTGGTGTCTTTCTCTTAAAAAGACAAATCAGAGAGGGGCGCCTGGGTCGCTCAGTCAAGCATCTGACTTGGGCTGAGGTCATGATCTCGTGGTTTATGCCCCACATCGGGCTGTCTGCTGTCAGCATGGAGCCTGCTTCGGATCCTCTGTCCCCCTCTCTCTCTGCCTGTACCCCACTCGTTCTGTCTCTCAAAAAAAAAAATATATGTATATATATAAAAGACAAATCGGAGAATTTCAGATGGGACTATGCAAAGTGTATCCCAATTTTCTTAGAATTAAGCATCTGTTTTGCTTAATATGATCAGTGGCTCTTTCTTAGCTGAGCAACTCTAGTATGCACTTTATCCGACTCAGCAGTTCGTCTGTTAGATGGTGTCTGGTCCCTATTCCACCTGTTCCTGGGCCTCGTCTGCCTTTCTCATCCCGGTCTGGTCTCCCTCTGAGTCCAACCCAGTCTTAGGTTGGCAGGATTGCCCTCGGCAGGGATTGAGTGAGGCAGTTTTGTATGCTGTTTGGTATTTTAAAATGCTTCAACCTTAATACTGTGTTTTTAAGGCTGAATCAGAATAGCCACATCAATAACGTCACTGTTACAAGGAGTAGCTGTGTGGTCAGCTGTGGAGGATTTTGCTCACTTGATCATGCCAAGGGTCTTTGAGAAAACTTATGAGATTGCTTTTAAACTCCCACCGGCTTCTTCCAAGCATCTGTTATTAAGTTTGTATCTTATTGGCCGTGTGCATTCTGTAACTGATTGTGTTTTCCTTTTTGCTCTGGCTGCTGAGAAAATCAGGGCCAAATGAGACGGTTGGCAGTGCTGCAGGTCCGTGTGGTGTGCCTTTCTGCGTACGTCTGGCTTCGTCTTATTGTCCTACCTTAGTTTTCTCTTCACAATTATTTTCTGATTAAAAATTCTGAGTACAGGTAATACTTTGAATATATGTAATCTTTAAAGAATGACAGTACAGTGAGTGCTGATTTAGGAAAAAAATGTAACCTTGGAGTTGCCAGTGTGTCCCAACCCGTATCCAGTTTCTTACTTTTCTCAGGTAACCACTGTTCTAATTTTATAATACCTTTGCTTTTGATATTTGTGTTCCATATCTATTGATGGCTTTTATTTATTTATTTATTTAAAAATTTTTTTTATATCAGACAAAATAGATTTTATTTTTATTTTTTTTCAATATATGAAGTGTATTGTCAAATTGGTTTCCATACAACACCCAGTGCTCATCCCAAAAGGTGCCCTCCTCAATACCCATCTTTAAATTTTTTTTTAATGTTTATTTTATTTTTGAGACAGAGAGAGAGCATGAATGGGGGAGGGCAGAGAGAGAGGGAGACACAGAATCGGAAGCAGGCTCCAGGCTCTGAGCCATCAGCCCAGAGCCCGACACGGGGCTCGAACCCACGGACCGCGAGATCGTGACCTGAGCTGAAGTCGGACGCTTAACCGACTGAGCCACCCAGGCACCCCTATTGGTGGCTTTTAAACTAGAAATTGTTTGAAGCTTATGTGGAGAGAAACACACAAAATACTCTGCTGCTTGCTGTTTTCATTCATCATTGTGTTCTGAGATTCCTTTAGGTTGTTATGTGTAGCTAACATTAATTAGCTAAGCATTAATTTATTGCTTCATGAGATTCCACTGCATGAATATGCCTGGAAGAATTTATCTAGTCTTCTGTTGCTGGGCATTTGGAGTGTCGTCAGTTTGTGCTATTTCTAACAGTCCTGCTGCAGACATTCTTGTTATTTACGTGCAGATATTTCTGTAGATCAGGGTTTCTCATCCTTAGCACTATTGACCTCTTGGTCCAAGTGTGGGGGGCCGGCCTGTTTACTTGGCAGCATCCCTGGCTTCTGTTTGGTGGACACTCATAACACCCCTCCTTCCCAAGTTAGGACAACCAACCATTGTCTCCAGATGCTCCGGTTGCTCCAGTGAGGAACCAGTGCCCAAGATCAGTGGTTGGCAGACTTTTTCTGCAAGGGGTCAGATAGTAAGTAATTCAGTCTTGTGGGCCCAGTGGTCTTTGGTCTCAACTAATCATCTATGCCTCTGTAGGACAAAAGCAGCCATAGGTAACCTGTAAATAAATGGGTATGGCTGTGTCCCAATAAAATTTTACTTAAAAACAGGCAGGCAGACTAGATTTGGCCTGAGGGCATTATGCGCTCTCTTGCTGTAATCTAGATCAGTAGGGAATATATTTTATATCCTCACCCAGTGCGTGTAACTCATATGTATAATTGAAACAAAAGTTTCATGAAATCGTACTTACCCTTATTGTATGTGGTACAGTTCGGTGTTTTCTGTTTTTGTTCCACTTTTTAAAATGTCTGGTATATCCACTAAATTTATTTCAAAGCCTCATCAATGAGTTGTGACTAACAGTTTGAGAAATTTAGTTTGCTCAGTCATAGAGATACGCACATCGTTCACTGGACCAGATAGTATCTATGCTTATGTACAGCATTTCAGATCCCTTTTAGAAGGAGGCAGGGTATAAATAAATACCACACTGTGTATATGTTTTTATTTCTAAAATATAGATTAGGTCAGTCACTCCTGGTTAAAACCCACAATAGCTGGTGTGGCATTGGTGTGGCCTGGCGTGACGTGTGAAGTGTTTTCTAGTCTGCCTCCAGTCTGCTTTTCTAAGCTTCTCTTTTATTACTCACTCTGTGCTTCCTGGGCTCTAATCACTTGGAATCTCTCTTCCCAAATGTATCACGCCTCTCTCCTTCCAAGTGTATTTCATCCAAGTGAACGCTCCTCTTTTACTTTGCCTTGTGAATTCTTTACCCTGCAGGGCCCATTTTGAATGTTGTTCCATGCATTCATTTAACCTACTTGAGAGCACTTGCTATGCCTCCCGTTCTGCCCCAGGTGGTGGTGGGGATTCAGCAAGGAATTGGGCAGGGTACCTGGGGTCTTGTGTGTGGTGACAGATACTAAAAAGGTAAACAAGATAATTTAAAAAGTGAGAAGGGCTGAAGAAAACAAAATAGGGTGAAATGACAGTTGGTGTGGATGGGAAGGTAGGGAGAATCCGAGAAGTTGCTCTTTTAGCTGAGATTTGAATGGTGACACAGAGGCAGCTCAGCGCTTCAGAAACTTTATGCTTCCTTCCGGCTTCCACAGTTTCCCAAGGAATCCACAGATGATTGCCTTGTTCCCCTCCAGACAATATATCATTTATCTGGTTGCTTGCAAGATTTCTACTTTGTGTTTCCGTTTTTAAGTTTGACTGTGATGGGTCTGGGCATAGATTTCTTTGTGTTTATCACGCTTGGGAACTTCTGAATCTTGAGTTTACATCTGTGAGGGTTTGCTTTCGGATTCTCTATTGTATTCCATTGGTGTATTTGTCTGTCTTTATGCTGGTACCACACTTAAAAAAAAAATTACTTTGGCCTTGTAATATGTTTTGAAATCAGGAAGTCTGAGTCTTCCAACTTTGTTCTTTCACAAAATTGTTTTGGCTGTTTGGGGTGCCTTGAGATCACTTGTGCATTTTAGGATGAATTTTTCTATTTTTGCAAAAAACGCCATTGGGATTTTGATAGGGATGCATTGTGTTTTATACATCGCTTTGGGTAGTATGGACATCTTAACAGCCCAGTAAATAGATTTCTTTAATGAATGTGCACTGAATGTGGCTGTTAACACTGAACAACTCTGATGTAGTTCTAGGTTTATTCTCTTGAATATTCCCAACATCTAAGCGTGCTTTGCAGGTGTTCCTAGTGAATCAGGTCCTTCCCTCAAACCTGTTTTTAGACTCAGAAATGTTGGGACCACTTTCTGACTCTAATCTGAGAAGGAGAAGTGCTGATCACTGTCATCTTGGGAGTTCCTGGGTCCAGGGCATAAGGAGGAAAAGCTTTGACTTTCTATACTTCTGTACTTTCTATACCTTTCTATACCTTTCTATATTTGTATTTCGGCCAATTTTGTTTTGTTTTCGTGACTTCTTCACTTTTCCGTGCAGAGATGTGATGATGGATCATCATGTTTCCACCATCAAACCTCGAAGGATCCAGAACCAAAATGTCATTCACCGCCTGGAACGCCGACGGATCAGCTCGGGCAAGGCAGGCACCCACTGGCATCAGGTCCGAGTATTCCACCAGAATGTCTTCCCCAACTTCACGGTCGTCAATGTTGAAAAGCCTCCTTGTTTCTTGCGTAAATTCTCACCTGATGGACGCTACTTTATTGCTTTCTCTTCAGACCAGACGTCCCTCGAGATCTATGAGTACCAGGGCTGCCAGGCAGCCGAGGACCTACTGCAGGGCTATGAGGGGGAGATCCTGTCCAACGGCAATGACCAGCGGTCGGTCAGCATCCGCGGCCGGCTCTTTGAACGCTTCTTCGTCCTGCTGCACATCACCAACGTGGCCGCCAACGGTGAGCACCTGAACCGGGAGTGCAGCCTCTTCACTGACGACTGTCGCTGTGTCATCGTGGGCTCAGCTGCCTACCTCCCGGATGAGCCGCATCCTCCTTTTTACGAGGTGTACCGCAACAGTGAGTCCGTGACCCCCAACCCCCGGTCCCCTCTGGAGGACTATTCCCTCCACATCATTGACCTTCACACCGGCCGCCTGTGTGATACGCGCACCTTCAAGTGTGATAAAGTGGTCCTGTCGCACAACCAGGGGCTGTACCTGTACAAAAACATCCTGGCCATCTTGTCAGTGCAGCAGCAGACCATCCACGTCTTCCAGGTGACCCCTGAAGGCACTTTCATCGACGTGAGGACCATCGGCCGCTTCTGCTACGAGGATGACCTCCTCACCGTGTCAGCTGTCTTCCCTGAGGTGCAGCGGGACAGCCAGACGGGCATGGCCAGTCCTTTCCGAGATCCCTTCATCAACTCCCTCAAACACCGGCTGCTGGTGTACTTGTGGCGCCGGGCGGAGCAGGACGGGAGTGCGATGGCCAAGAGGCGCTTCTTCCAGTACTTTGACCAGCTGCGCCAGCTGCGCATGTGGAAGATGCAGCTTCTGGACGAAAACCACCTGTTTATCAAGTACACTAGTGAGGACGTGGTCACCCTGCGGGTCACGGATCCATCACAGGTATGCGGTGCTCTCCTGCTCTTTGCTCCTCCCATCCCCTTGGGAAGATGGGAACATTTCTGTCTTTGCCTATAGCCAGCCTCTCCGACATTGGCATTTCATGTAGTCTTGAGTTTTTGTTTTCCTAGGCCTCAAACTCAAAACAACTCCACTTTTCTCTGGCCACGTGTATTCATTTGGACAAACGGAAGCTATATCTCAAGCCATTGGCATGTGGATAGTCAACTCTGTCATTATTACCCTGATTCTTCTGCAGAGCATTTTCAGTACCCCTGAGATAGAAGCCCAAATGCTACAGGGTTGAAGTTTGGACTGCCTGTGGATAATCCTGCCTTGATTTTGTGAGGCTGTGATTAATGGTCTGACTGCTTTAGTTCTAGGAATGAGAATGAGCCACCATACCAGAAACATTTTCTAAAAATTTAGCCTCTCTTTTCTGCCCAGATGGTTAATGTCAATATACTTCTTCATAAAGCCTTTAGAAGGTAACTAATAGGTAAGCTCATCTGGCAGTTAGTTTTATGACTTTACTCTGACCTTGCCCATGCATAGATTGTAGGGCAGTGAAAAGATTAAAAGGAAGCCAGAGTGTCTTATCCCCCAAGTGAATCATCAGGACTTCAAGTATTAGGGTTTTTCACTTTGGATAAAAGATCTCTTTAGGGGAGATAGCTATTTCTCAGATGGGAATAAAATGGTGTTAAGGGCACAGAAACCTGTCAGACTCTTGGGTTGAAACGCCATGTTGAAATTCAGGGTATTTTGGGCATTTCTCTTTGAGAGGCTCTCCACTTTAGTGTTGATCAAGTAAAATACCTACCTTTCTATACCTTTGCCCCTCTGTTCTATTTCCAGAATCTCTCCTTAGATAGGAGTTTGGGAATTGAGAATAGAGAGCAAACCAGTAAACCACAAAGGGGGCTGAGTCTGGTATCTCCCACTGACTTGCAGTTGCTTCTATCATAGGAGAGACTGTATAGGGCATTGTTTCCTGAGACCTTACCAGGCATCCGTGGTAAAATGTTTTCCAGTATTTTTCTTCTGAATCATAGCCTGTGTATTCTTCAAGGTGGCGGGGAGGGGGAGCGGTGAGTAATAACGGTTGGATGTTACTTTTTCTGGATTCTTCTTCTTCCCTATTAATGATGAAGTCACCCGTTGAGCCATCACGAAGGAGCATCTAGTGTATCTTATGTGTCATCGGGGGTTGGTAGTGAAGCCCTTGACTTCTGTACCCTTCTGTCTTGTATTTCCCAGTCTGCCCTGGAGGCAAGCCTAGTAAAGGTTTGTGTAATTTTTTTTTTTTTTAATTTTTAAAAAAATTTTTTTTTTTTTCAACGTTTTTTATTTATTTTTGGGACAGAGCGAGACAGAGCATGAACGGGGGAGGGGCAGAGAGAGAGGGAGACACAGAATCGGAAACAGGCTCCAGGCTCCGAGCCATCAGCCCAGAGCCTGACGCGGGGCTCGAACTCACGGACCGCGAGATCGTGACCTGGCTGAAGTCGGACGCTTAACCGACTGCGCCACCCAGGCGCCCCTGTAATTTTATATTCATATAATTGTGATGGATCCTGGTGAAGTCCTGAAATGATCCAAATGTTGTCCATGTATATAGAAAGGACATGACTCAATCTTTTATTTAGGTTTGAGCTATAATTACCTTTTTCTTTTGGAAGGACTAAGTCATCTGTGGTAGCTGCATTTGAGATTATCCTTCTTCCCTTTGCTAAAAAACATGACCTACTTATTTCCGGTAGCTGTAAGAAATTGTAGCTAGAATCAGTACTGGAGCTCGGTGTTTTGCTGACAGAGGTTGTAACTTTAAACCCAATTTGCCCTAGTTGTCCTCCCACCTCCTTCCCCAGTTTAATTTGATAGGTTTCAATAAAGTTAATGAGTAAAAGGCACATGTACACACAAAGCCTTGCTAATATTATGGGTATTATTCTCAGGTTACTCTCCAACCTCTTTAATTTACAGCCGTATTTAATTTCCAGGTGACGGAAAAAGTCATGTAATGAAAGCTCTGGAAGGACTAATGACTAGTAAAACAGGTGGGCCACGTGGCTCCAGGAATTGGTGATGGAGACTTAAAGTCAGTCATAGGAGGGGGAGTACTAATCCTAATGTTCTGAAAACTTCTAGAGTCCTGTTGGAAGCCTGCAGATTGATTCACACTGCCACATTCATTGTGACAAAACCCAGGGATTCCTGGAGCTTCCTTGTTAGGCAGAGCAGAGAGCACTGGTTGTTTAAAGGAAGAGGGCCTGTCCTCCAGAGGCCCATTCAGAGAAAGCAGTAACCCTGCCACCTGTGGCATTTGAATGCTTTTCAGATGTCCCCTCTGATCTTAATTGCTACAGATCTCAAATGTGTCTTACAAATGCTCTTGGCTGAAAGAACATTTGTGAAGGAAGAAACGGAAAACGCGACTCTGATTTTCCATTTGTTCAGTGGCAGTTCCCTGCTTGGTGACAACTTGCCTGGGCAGTTTTAGGACACAGTGTACTTAAGGTGTCTCTCTGCATGTTAGAAATCTTAAGAGGGAAAATAAATGCCCCTGAATTGAACTTTCAACTGTACGTATACAAGAGAAAATAATTTGCCAACAGGCAGCTACAGGCTACCAATTACTTTCTCAGCAGGAGGGAGAATTAAATCTGGCATTTTAAAAAAGTGCTTTTTATTTCAGGGTGGGTTGGAGAGCAAGTCAGGAATAATTACTAGGAAGGAAAAATGTTGAATTTGCAGTCTTAAATGAAAGATTGAAAACCTTTCTACACACATACGCGGGCCAGCTCAGTAATTCTAGCAGTAGATCCAGTGGTAAATCCCGCGACACTGGCCATGACTGATGGCCCTGGACTGATCAAGTCCACCGAGGCCTCCTCCTTTCCCAGAACCACATGCAACCACGTTGTTGTGCTAGTGCAGGAGTGGAAGGGTTCGCTTGTTTTCCTTGGGTAGTTTGAATTTTCAGCCAAGTGAGAAGTTTCCAAGGCATGGCCTCATACCCGCTGTCTCAAAGCTCTCTCTGTTCCTCTGCAGGCATCTTTCTTTGTGGTGTACAATATGGTGACAACAGAGGTGATTGCTGTGTTTGAGAATACATCCGATGAGCTTTTAGAGCTCTTTGAGAACTTCTGTGACCTCTTCCGTAACGCCACCCTGCACAGTGAAGTCCAATTTCCCTGCTCAGCTTCTAGCAACAATTTTGCAAGGCAGATCCAGCGCCGGTAAGCTCTTTCAGGCTTAACAGGCTTAATCTCTCTAGACAATTCACTGGTGTTAGGCCAGTAGTTGCTTCCTCCAAAAAACTCTTCCTGTATTCTCTCCGCCCACCTTGGTTTGGTTAGGTCTGCCTGTGGTAAACCCTTGGGTCACCCTGACCTTTTCCTTTCTGTCTCCCAGCACCTGTGGAATTACTAGTACACTGTCCGTGATTCCTCCCAGACTGTATGTGAGCTACGGAAAGATAGAGACTGTGTCTTTACTATTTATTGCTGTGTTCTCATGAATACGTTTATTATATGTATTGCATTTAAGTATTTGTGGAGTGATACGACTTAAGGAAATAATTTTAAAACTTATGGTTAAACAGGATACGATGTGTTGAACACATGCATTTATCTCTGCTTCATCCCCAAATCCTATTAAAGTGACAAAAAGAAGTAAAAGGTGTAACTTTAACAAAAACAAAGAGAATGGGAAAGGAGAGACATTAGAGGCAGGAGATGATTGGCGACGGGATAGGAATCAGTGTTGGGAGCTGAGAAGCTAACTGATGAGTGGTAACTGACTTGACACACTTCAGAGAACAGAAACAAGACTGCAGAGCTTAGCCATCAAGAAACAAGTTGCCTTGCACCAGAGAACTCTGGAAAGGGTCAGAGAATTGGAGGCCCTGGGTACCTCTGAAGATACCTGTAATGTGGGCTTAAACTCAGAGGATTGGGTGAAGTTCTTACAAGGAGCAATCAGAGGGCTCCTGGTGGCTCAGTCGGGTAAGCGTCCTACTCTTGGTTTAGGCTCAGGTCATGATCTCACGGTGCATGAGATTGAGCCCCACGTTGGGCTCTGTGCTGACAGTGTGGAGCCTGCTTGGGATTCTCTTTCCTTGTTTCTCTGCCCCTCACCTGCTTGTGTGTGCTCTCTCTCCCTCAAAATAAATAAGTAAACTTAAAAAAAAATTAAAAAAAAAAAAAAAAAAGGAGCAATCAGGCCCTTTAGCCCCTTTCTCTAAGCCTACTTAGCCAACTGACTGTGTCTTCTCCACCTCCGCAGAAGGCTGGAGGTTCAGTCTCCTGAGAAACTGAACCATGTAGGCCCTGGTTTCATGTTCATGAGGCATAGCTGAGAGTAGGGATGAGATTGTCATGCTAAAAACAAGAATTGAATGAAAGCCAACAAACTGAAAGGTAAGATATGACAGACAGGCTTATACTCCTTATGCAGGAGATTAGAGATTTTTCACTAGGGAAACTGACCAACCCAAAGAAGAGACCTTCAGATACTGACATTTACAAACACCTAGGTCACCCTAAATTAATACCCCCCCCCCCCCCATCATCAGACAGGGTTTTCTCTGAACCAGAGCTTCCGGTATAATTATCTGAGTACAACATTATTGTGAAATGAATGGTTACTCTGGGCCAAGGGCCCAAGCTGAATCCTACTCTAGTCAGTGCCTCATTGGATGCCACTTTAAATTGCTCCCCCAACCTTAGCCAGTTAGGGAAAAGATCTGCTTTAGGTTTCAAGATAGATCACACTGGAGTGAACAGAAGAATCAGAATAAGCATTACTGCCACTAGGAAAAAGGAGCAGAGTAGGTACATTAATGCAGTGGCATCATCTTTATATAAAAAGATAGTAATCAACTAGAAATGGGTATTGGTTTTCAGACAGCTAACTTGCCTTTTCCTTTTTCTCTGGTTCACACAAATTTTCTGCCTTCTAAGCATTTCTGTTCAGTTATGGAAGGATATTTGGAGACAGAATGTGGCTCAGATTGTGCTTTTTTCTTTTTGGAACAAATTTCCTTCTTTTAAAATTAACTTTAAAATTAGGCAGATCATTATCAACTAATTACAAAGCTGGGTACAGCTGGCTGAGTGAAAACATCAAAAGAAGTCACTAGAAAGAAGGTAAACTCCCATGAGGGCAGGGATTTTTGTCTGTTTCATTCACTGCCATATCCATAGCACCTAGGCCAGTGTCTTTCATGTGGGAGAAGCTCATTAGGTATTTGTTGAGTGAATGAAGTCACCCAGTAATTAGAGGAAGCTATGTTTTGTTTGTTTTTTTTTTAATTATTTCAGAATGCATCTGGAATTAAGTGAAATTTTAAGAAGTCCCGGGAGAAATAAAGTTTGAAGAGAAAGGTGGTATTCTAGCTTTGTGATTCTCAAAATGTTGGATCATACCACCAAAAGATTTTGAACAACTGTAGATGTCCTTACATATTAATTTTTAAGTTGATCTTAACATTTTTTTGCTATTAAATTTGAATAATTGCAGAAGATGCAATTTTCAGTGTATATTAAATATTCGTTTTTAAAAATATTATAAGCTTTTTTCCCCCATCTTCATTGAGATACAATTAGCATATAACATTGTATACGTTTATGGTGTATAACGTAACACTTTTGAACATAGCCAGGGAAACCTAGTTGCAATAGTAATTTGGTGTTAGGATTTGATATAAAAAGTAGAGAGCAAGTTATTCCCATACTGTTTGAAATTTCACATTGTTTCTTCTTGTCTTCAAATTCGTATTTGTATCCTAATATAACATTTTATATGAATTGTATCCTAATAGATCCTAATATATATTCCTAATAGATCCTAATATATTTTGTTAGCCATCTTATCATGCTTTGCTGCATTGAAAGTACAATGTGTATATAAATTGGAATTATTTTTCATTTCTTGTGAACACATGACTCTAAATGCTCAATTTTACAGTCTCCAGTAATCTTTTGGTAAAAAATAAGTGAAAGTGGATCCATTATAGGTTAGAGCAAATGTTCAAGAAAAACAGGAGGTGGGGCGCCTGGGTGGCTTAGTAGGTTAAGCACTGGACTTCGGCTCAGGTCATGATCTCACAGTTCGTGAGTTTGAGCCCCATGTTGGGCTCTGTGCTGACAGCTCAGAGCCTGGAGTCTGCTTTGGATTCTCCGTCTCCTTCTCTTGCTGTGCCCCTCTCTCATTTATGTTCTGTCTCTCTTTCTCTCAATAAATAAAAAAACATTAAAAAAAAAAAAAAAAGAAAAAAAGGAGGGGAACACTGAGGATCATGAGTCACTTAAGGAAAATCTTTAGACCAAAATAAAACAGTAAAGAATAAAGGAGCAGTATTGCAATCACTGAAATCATTAAAGCTATAAAAAAGGAAACATTCCTAAAACAGAAATTTAAACTTTGTTAGGTATAGTTGAGAGAGGAGAATAAACAGATAAAAGTAGGAAAATGGGAGAGAAATGATGAAAAGGAATTACAGAATTTGCCCAGGAGGCCCAACATCTGGTTATTTGCAGAGGGTGGGTGGAGAAAATGAAGAGAGGAAATAGTGTAAGACAGTTTCCCAGTAGTGAAGACAGTTTCCCAACTCCCAGGTTGGCAGGACCTTTCAGTGATGTGCTGGGGCTGGCTTGTACTGGCTCACGAGGGCCAGTTGTTAAACATGGCAGGAATTTTTTGCAAGCTATTGCTAAACGTGGTGATTATTAAAAATTAGTTATTTCCTCACTATTTTACTATTATTTATGGTCTTGAGTGTATTTGTGTCTATCTCCTCTGTGTGGTGAAAATACTGTATATTCTCTCTCTCTCCTTCTCTCTCTCTCTCTCTCTCTCTCTCTCTCTATATATATATATATATATACACACACTCTGTACTGAAAATCTGCTGCTGCTCATCTTTCGACAATGCCACATTCAGTGATGTCACGTTGGTACCTTGAAACTGACCACAGCAGTAGGATTTACAGCACAGAAATTGGCAAGCGCTGCAAATCATGGCTTCTTTCCCCAGATAAATACTTCTTAAGTCTTTATTAGTGTATCATCAGCTCCACCAAGTACCCAATGGAAAAAAGACCTGTATGGAGGCATACCATCATGAAAATTTGGAACATTGAGGCCAAAGAGAAAATTGTAAAAACTTTCAGAAAGAACATACATTTCACATGTTAAAAAATAAGTTAGAATGGTATTGCGTTTATCAATAATAACACCGAAAGCTTGAAGCCATTAAAATCATGCCTTCAGAAGTCTGTGGAAAAAAATGATACCGAGTCTAGAATTTTCTATCCAGTAGGGTGGAACAAAGATTTTTTTTCAGACATGTAAGTTCTTGAAAAATTACTTCTCATGTACCTTTTCTAAGGAAGCTTTTGGAAGATGTGTTTTCCACATAAAACACAAAAGTATGGTACAGGAAATAGTCTGAAACCAGAGAGAAGCAAGGAGCACTCTGAAGATGATGGTAAAAGGGAAGTTCTGCGGTGGCAGAACACCAGGTGGGCCAGCTGGAGGCAGGAGGGTGGAGGGTTCCAAGAGGCAAGTGTCCAGGGCAAGATTGTAATTGTTAGGAGGTCTGGTGGGTTTGAGTGGATCAAGAAGAGATTGTTAGCTCTGTTCCAGTAGACTTGTCATTGTGGGCCTCACGAGGGTGATAGCTGAGCAGAGCTTTTGAAGGAGGTCAGGGAGCAGGCCATGTGGATACTGGGGGGGCACATTATCCCCAAAAAAGGTAGTATAGTTCTGAAGGTCCTGAGGTGGGTCTCATGCATTTGAGGAACACCGGGGAGGCCAGAGTGGCTGGGCTGGGGTGAGAAGAAGCCCAGTAGTTGGAGACGTGGTCAGAGGTGGGGCCAGACACCTGAGGCTGTTCTGAGGCTTTGGCTGTAATAACTGTAGATGAGATTGTGTAGCATTTGAGCAAAGGAGTGACACATTCTCACTTGTTATTTTACCAGGGTCACTCTGGCTGCTGTGTTGGCAATGGACTGTAGGAGGGTGGGGTAGAAGCAGGGACACCAGTTAGGAGACTGGTGCAAGGATTCGCTAAATATGTTTCCTGCCACAGGGAATATATATTTATATATTTACGCACCTAGAAGCATGCCTGGCGTATACTAGGCTGTTGGTAATTATCTGTTGATTGAATAACATTGGCTTGGATCAGCGTGGGAACAGTTAACCCTTGAACAACTTGGGTTTGAACTGCATGGGTCCACTTACATGTGGACTGTTCACAGTAAATACAGAACTGTAAATGTATTTTCCTCATGATTTATTTTCTTAATAACATTTTCTTTTCTCTAGCTTATTTTATTGTAAGAATACAGTTTATAACACGTGTAACATACAAAATATGTGTTAATCTCCTGTTTGTTTCCTGCTGGTAAGGCTTCCAGTCTGCGGTAGGCTATTAAGTTTTTGAGGAGTCAAAAGTTGCATGCAGAGTTCTGACTGTGGGAGAGGTTGGTATTCCTGACCCTGTGATGTTCATGGGTCAGCTGTAATTGTGTGCTCAACGTATTTTGAAAATAGAACCCTGAAGGTTAGTGGAGGATGGGGTTTGGGCCGTGGAAAGAGCAAAGTCAAAGACGATTGTTAACGTTTTTGTCTTGCAAAAGAGAGTTACTCTCAAACTGTGATGGTGAAGCTGTGGGTGAGGTTCAGGGGAGAAGGTTGGAGGTTCTGTAAGTGGAGAGGTCTGGTAGTTTCTCAGGAAGAAGTGTCAGATGCTTCTGCCAGGGCAGGTCTGTCTCTCCTGAGAGATAAATCATCTACTGGAGTTAGCAGCATGGAGGTCATCAGTGAACTCCATGAGAGTGGCTTCAGTGGGATGGTGGGGAAAGCCTCTCTGGGGTGGGTTTAAGGAAGAGTGGGAAGAGAAGGCTTGGAGACAGTACCGTAAGAAGTGTTCTGAGAGTTTTGTTGTCAGGGAGGGCTGGAAGATGGTGCCTGCACTGGAGAGGGTGAGTGGTGGTGCTTTTATTATTTTGTGACTGAGAGGGGGGGAAATGGCGTGTTTGTGTGCAGATGAGACTGTGTAGCTGGGGGGGAGCTCACGGTTTAGGAAAAGGTGGGGAGGAATTGATGTCGCATATGAGAGGCGATGGGACCTAGTGCCCAAGTGGGGAGATTGGTCTCACACCGCAGCACAGACAGTAGTATAGTGCAGATCGCCGATGGGGGCCTCACAAAGTTCTCTTCTCCTTGCTTCTGTTTGTCGGAACAAAGCAGGAGATGCCGTTCGGTGAGGGTGGGCCTGGTGGAGGTACGAAATAGGCATCAGAGGGAGTGGGAGGGCTGGCTGGACCGGGGACTGCAGCCTGAGTGCCTGCAGCAGGAGGGCCCCACGACGTTCATGGTTATACATTTAAGCGAGCGTTGTATGTTTCCCTCCAGCCGTGGAGAACACCGAGCAGATACAGGCATGGAACGGGCAGAGTTGAGCTTAACTAGGGCTGTAGGTTTTCCAGGGAAGTGCCACCAAGCAAGAGAAGGCAGAGTTGTGGAGGATGAGTGCAGTGGATTAAGTGTGGAACTGAAGCATGGCCTGAGGAAAGAGAGAGGACACAGGATATGATCAAGGTGTAGCGTGACAAAAACTGGTAGAATCAGTGGACTGTAGGTCTAGGGAGTAGAGGGAATGGGCTGGAAAGATAGGAGAGGAGGAGGCTGGAGAGAGTGGTGCCTCACCCTGATGTTACAGAGAGGTCGCAGTCATGGGTAATGGTGAGACTGAGGATGTAGTACCTCGGAATGAGGGCTGAGGCAGAGAGGAGGTTCAGGAACCAGGGGGGCCATGGTGCTGGAAGGATCATCTCTACGAATTTGGAAATCCCCACGAACTGAGAGAGGCATAACTGGACAGAGTGACGGTGAGCCAGGATTTAAACGCTGCAAGTTGTCACGGGGATGACGGCTTCATCTTTTTGTCCGTGGGGAGCGTGGCGAGTGGAGGTGGTGGTGCCGCTGGAAAAGCACTGCTTTCACCGTGGGCCGGCCCCCGTCACTGGGAGCCAGTGAGCCAGGCAAGGCCGTGGTGCGGGTTGTGAGAGGTCATGCTGGATCTTGGCTGACAAGGAGCTGAAAACGATGATTCCTGCTCCTTCAAAAGGAAAGAAATAAGTTCTCTTTGGCCCAAGACTTAATTTTATGACTTACACTGAGGTGGTGAAAATTACTGTCAAGAAGAGTAACGGAAAAGCAGTATTGATAGCTAGGCTCATAAACGAGGTGTTAATGTCCATCTAGAATCACAGGTTAATGGTGAAGACAAAATACAGAACCCATCTCATCAGTCTTTCTGGTCTCCTCAAAGTCAGGAACGTTTAAGTTTTTAAATTTGTTTTATTTGGTTTTCATGCCATTAATTTCAGGGATGAGATGTCATATTTTGTCCCTGGACTAAATTATTTTCCCTTTGCATTTTAAACCATATGATATACTTTGATGTAGAGATTAAAGAAATACATACTGATGGTTGACATTCTTTCTAAGAAACTGTAGGAAAGTGAAAAAGAATAAAAACAAAATGTGATTACACAGGCACAATTATTTTGACATATTTCTACCAGTCTGATTTTTTTTTAATGTTTATTTTCGATAGAGAGACAGAAGGTGAGTGGGAGAAGGGCAGACAGAGAGGGAGACACAAAATCCGAAGCAGGCTCCAGGCTCTGAGCTGTCAGCACAGAGCCTGACACGGGGCTCGACCCACGAGATCATGACCTGAGCCGAAGTCGGATACTTAACCGACTGAGCCACCCAGGCACCCCCACCACCAGTCTGATTTTTAGGACTAATTTTTTTCTCTGGTTTTTTTTTTTTTTTTTTTTTTTAATCATACTGTGTAGACAGAGTGTAGCCTGTTTCTTTTACTTACCATTATGATAAATGTTTCCACTGTTACTATGCAGTCTTTGAAAATTACGGTTTTCCATTAGGTTCTTAATTTTCTGTCAATTTATTGCTATCATCAGCAATGCTTTATTAAAGGGGCAGAGAGATTTTTCTAAGTATGGGATTGCTTCCTTAGGGTAAATTTCCACAAGAAGAGAAATGCTTGGTCAAAGGGTATTAAATTTGGTATTCATTACAAGTGTGAGAAATTGCCCCATGGTTGTTGTTATTAAAAAAAAGTGAGATGTGCGACTGTGTCCGCGTTACAGTTCTTCAGACGCTGGTGTTTCTGCAGGAGCACAGGTAGCTAGCTTGTAAACTTTGAACACAGAACGAGTAGTTCGTCCAAGGTTTTTTTTGTTTTGCTTTAATGTTTATTGTTTTTGAGAGAGAGAGACAGAGCAAGCAGGGCAGGGGCAGAGAGAGAGGGAGACACGGAATGGGAAGCAGGCTCCAGGCTCTGAGCTGTCAGCACAGAGCTCGACATGGGGCTCGAACTCACAGACCGAGAGATCATGACCTGAGCCGAAGTCGGCTGCTTAACTGACTGAGCCACCTGGCCCCCCCCAGAGTTTTGATGGAAGGTTGGCTTATAACTGATCCCACGGAGAGTCACAGAGAGGCCGCTCTGTTCTACAGGGTTCTTTGCTCTCTAGAACTCTTGATGCAAACCTAGGCTATTATTTGGGGGAAGTAGAATTGAATGGAAGTGCTGTCACAGAGTAGTCACACTCCTTTTAAACTTGTTTGGAAAGTCTTTGTTAACTCTTCTAATGTAATTTAATGTTCCTATTGCGAATTTTTTTCTGTTTCTGAGAATATTTGTAGCCGGGCCGACTGGGGATGTGTGAGAGCTCTGACTTCCTGCATTACCTAGATTTCTGTGTACAGAATGAGTTGTTTTTAGACATGTTTTATCAGCTTAAAATCCAAGGCAGCTTGGTGTGTCCACTAACACAGCCTTCCTCACTGGTGCTTTATTTTAGGTTTAAAGACACTATCGTAAACGCCAAGTACGGAGGGCACACGGAGGCAGTACGCCGGCTGCTGGGGCAGCTCCCCATCAGTGCCCAGTCTTACAGCGGTAGCCCCTACCTTGATTTGTCTCTCTTCAGCTACGACGACAAGTGGGTGTCCGTCATGGAGCGACCCAAGACTTGTGGAGATCACCCTATCAGGTACACCATCACTGTAGCCTCAGGGCTACGGGTGGCCCGCCCCCTCTCTCTTCTTCTTGGACATCATTTCACTGTGACTATGTCCGCTTGTACTCATGGCTTCAGTTGGAGGGACAGGCTGTTTCTGTAATGTGGTGAGTGCTTTTGATCATGTACGTGCTAGTCTCAGTAGTTCTGCCCTTTGCTTCTCCTGAAAACATCCAATTCAGATGAGTTTTTGTTCCCTTTTGAAGGTATCCAGGGTATAAAACCACATGCCATTTCATAATAGCAGTAGGTTGAGACTTTCTAAATTTATTTCACTCAAATCATTTTATCTCCCATGTTATCTAGTAGAAAAGCCAGCAGAGATAGTTTGGGGAACAGGCAGGTTTTGGAGAAACTCTGGCTTCCTCACTTGAAGAAATTCTGGAATGTTGATACTGTATTGTTGCTAGAAACTTGAGACTGACCTCTTACAGGCAGTCCCTCCCTCACAAATGTCCTCTTCACAGAACCTCCCCCCCCCCCCGCCCCCCCACCCCTTCTCTCTGTTGGGAGCTTGTGTTGTTCTGTGTGATGTATTGGGTACTAGGGAGAGGATTGGGCACCACCGCCACCCGTGAGGTTATTTCGGGGGAGGTATGTTCTGGAACCCTGGGCTGGAGAGTGGAGGCTCTTTTTCACGTAGAAACATAGAAACAGTGGTAGCTGGTATTTCACAGTCCGGCTTCATTGTGTATTAAAGAGGCCTGTGTAACATATGCTGTACGATTAATCACCATTCATGGCGTTTCCTTTGGGAAATTTCAGTCAGTTTCCAAAAAACAGTTAACCTTTTTTTTTTTTAATTGCAGAAAGTTTTAAACATAAAAGCGGAAGAGTGTAATGAACCTGCATGCACCCACCACCCAGTCTTTTTTTTTTTTTTTTTTTTTTTTTTTTTGCCCACCACCCAGTCTTAACAGTTGCCATCCCATCCCATGGTCAGTGTTGCTTTGTCTTTCCACCACCACCACTCCCCCTCGCCCCAAATGCCACTCTTGATATGATGAAGCAAATCCCAGATTTCATAGCATTTTGCTCATATATATTTTAGTAATGTCTAAAAGAGAAAGACTTACAAAAATACAACCTCAGTACCATTATTCTATCTTAGAAAATTATCAAAAATTTATTAAGACCACCCAATACCTAGTTTTCACATTTCCCTGTTGTCTTGTAAATATTCTTTTATGGTTCCACGTGTTCCCATCAGGATCTAAACAGGGTTCATACATTGTATTTGGTCGCTTCTCCCTTAAGTCCGTTTTATTCTATATGTTCCGCTTCCTTCCTCTTTTCCTTGCAGTGAAATTGTTGAAGAAACCATGTTGCTTGTCCTGTAGTGTTTCCCACATTCTGAAGTTTGCTCACCGCATCCCTGGAGTAGTATTTACTATTTTTCTCAGTCTCTCATATTTCCTGTAAACTGGTAATTAGATTTAGAAGCTCAGACAACTGGCTTTGCTTACAGGCCCTTTGTGTGTTGGGGACTATGTGGGTGAGGTGAATGTGGTTTTCACGCATAAAAGCATATCGTGGGCCTCATTTGATATTGTCAACTAGTGTGAGATACACTCCCCTCCTTTCTGACCTGCCTCTGATTTGAAAAGATTAACCTAAGTGACAAATTTGGAAATGGCTATTGCCCCTGACTCCAGGGTTTTTTCACTTATTTTTAATTTAAAATGAGAAATGTAAGGATATTAGAGGCACTGGAAGAGGAAATGCTGTGACTTGAACACCTGTATTGTGTATTCCAGTCTCGTCTTTGTCGTTCTGCAGGTTTGCACGTGCCAAGTTGTCATCCTGGTTAACGTAATACTTTGTAGTCGGCTTGTATTTTATAAATGTTTTTCTGTGTTGTTACATAGTCCTCCGAATAGCAGTCCTGATGACAGCATATTGTTCCCTCAGTTAGATGCACCGCAGTTGATTTAACTCTTCCCCTGTTGCTGAGCCTTTATTCTCGGTCTGCATTTTTACATTAGAGCTTTGATAGAGTAGCCGTCTTTATTCACATCACTATTAACTTCATTTGGATTAAATTCTGAGGATAGAAATTCTTGGAAATGGGATTATGAGTATCTTTATGGGTACATATGTTTGTTTTCCAAAAGGGAAATTACAGAGCTCTCTATTTCAGAGCTCTCATTTTTCTGGAACTTACCCTAATTCAGCCCCAACCCCCCTGAACATCTCTAGTTCCTGATTCCAGAGGACACTTACTTTGCATATGGGAAAATGTATTTAAGTATGGGGATGAATGGAATTATTCGATGAAAAATGTCGGACTAGTTAGTATTTTGTTTTTGGGTGTGAAAAAGAAGAACCTTTCAAAAGAGTTTGTTCTTAACAACTCAAATATGGGTCTAGATCTACACTGTCCTATATCGGAGCCACTAGCTGCATGTGGCTGTTAAGCATTTAAGATGTGACTAGTCCAAGTTGACATGTGCTCAGGTGTCCCACATCAGATTTCAAAGACTTAATACAAAAAAAAAGAATGAAATAGCTCATTAATATTTTTTTACATGAATTATAGGTTGAAATGATAGTATTTTGGATGCTAATATTGGGTTAAACAGAATATTTTATTAAAATTAATTTCACCTTTCTCTTTTTACCTTTTTTAAATGTGACTACTTGGAAATTTAAAAGTGTACACGTGGCTTGCATTTCATTTCTAGCTCTGGTCTAGATACTCTTGGGGCAGTGTGTCTGGAAAAGAGGAGGCTGGAGTTAAGGCTGTAACTAAGGGTTATCTTGGGAAAGAGAAAGGAGCCAGTGACTCAGGACAGCACAGTAAAATTCACAGTGACCCCGTGCATATAACGAGCAGCTCAGACAAAGGTGGTTTCGCAATTCTGATACCCTGAGGCTGATGTAAGAGGAGATCCCGTGAGTAAGATTGAGTTAGAGTTGCTGCGTTCCCGTGCTGAGCGGATTGCAAAGTGGTGGTGAATATCTCTGTACCATCCTCTCTTTCTCTCCTTGTTCTGTTTAGGTTCTATGCCCGGGACTCTGGTCTGCTCAAGTTTGAGATCCAGGCAGGCTTACTGGGCCGCCCCATCAACCACACAGTGCGGCGCCTTGTTGCATTCACCTTTCACCCTTTTGAGCCTTTTGCTATTTCCGTGCAGAGGACTAATGCCGAGTACGTTGTCAACTTCCACATGCGACACTGCTGCACGTAGGTGCCTCACCAGAGCCCCGTTACCTGGTCTTCCGAAACGTTGCCCCCTTCTTGTCTCAGTGGACTCTGAAGCAAAAGCTCCTGCCTACCGGCTTTGTTGGTTCCAGATGGTTATACCTCAGTTGGGGAGAGCCGGAGAGAGGAGCGAGGGTGGCCCAGCCAAATGGAATTTTTATCGTATCCAACTACTGATTGATTGCAAGTCCTCTGGTCCTTTCCCTGTGGGAATGCCCAGCATTAATTAAGTCCGGTTAGTTTTTGTTCTTTTTTGCATTTTATTGCTATTTGAAGATGACAGCATTACACCTTTCCCCCCTTCATGTCCATTCTTTGGCGTTATGGTATGCGGTCTGAAGTGGGTACATCTTTGCTCACGGGAACTGTGTCCATCTTTCCATGTAGCCGACAGCAGGGCTATCTTTATATAAAGAAAACACAAATAAAGCCTTGGTATTTTCTTACTTAAATATATCCTGTTTGCTGACTGCCTTCTGTCCCGGTCTCACCGAATACTTTTTACATTTGTGGTTCCAGGAGGGACTGTGAAAGGGACTGGAGGCCATGGCTCCAGCAGCTGCCCTGGGGAGAGCGGAGTGGTATGTGCCAGCACGGAAGACCGTTATCTGTCAGGATTGTCGTCTTCCCTGGGGTTTTGTCCTGGTAGTCGTTACAGCTGGAGGGCCGGGCATAAATGCACATTGTCATGTGGAAGCACGCTCCCATCTGCACGGTCTGTGTCATGCAGGTGGGAGAGTGATGCGTTCTCTGGGGCTGTAGCGGATACAGACACTGTGTGGCACGCACGGCAGTTGGGTCGTGAGAGCTGGCAGGCTCCACGTGTCCCTAAAGAGATCAGACTGACTGCTCCTGGATGGCCCGGCTGTCACAGCTCCTCCGAACACCTGCTGGCCCCCAGCCAGCCTCCTCCTGTGCGGTCTCAGCCGGTGTCCTCCGGCGGGCTCGTGAGGCTGCTTCTGTCTCATCCGCACAGCGTATCCCCCGCTTATGAAGTCAGCTTGTTTGGTAGCACCTGACTTTGACAGCAGCTTGAAATGTTGGATTTCAGAGCAGGTTGTGGAGTCACGGATGCGAACAGATGGATTGCGTATCCCTCCGCCATCCAGATCGACCTCCCTTGGGAACATAACCAATGTGATAGGAGATACAGAGTCCCACCACAAACAGTTCAGCTAATTTCCTCATCCTCAGTATCGAACGGCTGCATTCATTCTCATTCAGCGTGCAGCACAGGATTTGAGCGCCAGCTATGGGTCGGGTAGATGCCGTGCTGAGATCTGGCGGATGAGACAGATAGACCAATAAAGAGAATTATAATGCAGAATGGCAGAAGCCCCAGTAGTGGTTCTCTGGGAACAGTGGAGAAGGATGAAGGAGAGGTGGAGGAGGAGAGCCATACTGGGGAAGGGACACTGGAGCCGGACAAACGGGAGTCTGTTGTGTGGACCAGGGCAGGGGACGTTTCGAGGAGAGAGCCAGCACGCACAAAGGTGCGGAAGCGTGAACAGGGTTGTCAGGGCCGTGGAATGGTAACGAACATGGCTGCGGCACAGGCTGAGGGGAGGCCAGGGGAGTGTGACCGAATCATGAAGAGAAGTCTTGTGTGTGGTGTTAGGGTTTGTGCGGTGGAAGACGTGATCCAGATTTCACAAAGACTGTCTTTAGCAGTCTGGAAGATGATTTGGAGGCGGGCCGACAAGCCAGTGGTGGTAATCCAGAGGAGAAGAGGAGGGTTTGAATGACCTCACTGGGCTTCTGGAAGGATGAAATACTGAAGCATTCTCCTAGATTCTTCGTAGGTCATGACAAAATCAGGATCCCAAAGCAGTCACACGTTTGTGGGGACTCAACCAATCTTCCGTGGTTGAAGCCCTTCACCTGCAGCTTTCTTCTGTGCCAGGTTGCTTGGACTGTACCTGAGGGACTGGGGAGCGTGGAGTCACTCGGGCCGCAGTGGGAATCCCCGCCCTTCTGCCCATTAGGTCTGTGACCCTGGGCGGTGTCCTAGCCTTTCTGAAGCTTAATGTGTACTTCCTGTTGCCTTACTCCTCCATTCTCCTGGTCATATCTTCTATCTTCCATCTCGTCTAACTCCCCAAGCAATTCTCATACGCTTTCCTGCTCTGTTTACTCTCCCACTCGCTGAAATTGCCGTTTGACACCATTCCTCTTCCAAAGCCCACCTTCCTTTTCTCCCTGATCACCTTGCCACCCGCTTCCAGACGGAAGCGGAAACAATCACGTGGGGGAATTGCCTTATCTTTCTTTCACCATGTCAACCCCATGACTTGTGTCTATGTTCCTTGCCTGCTTTTCCTCCGGAGCCCAGAACCCTTGCTTCCCTAAAAGGCCAACTCCAACCCGTGCTCACTGAATCCTGTCTCTTCTAGACTTCTCAACTTCTTCACTCCTGCAATTATTCTTTACTGTATCTTCCTCTTGATAGGTCATTTCTACTAGCACATTAGATACACTCTAGGATGTTCTTTTTTTCTTTTATCTTTTTTTAAAGATTTTATTTTTAAGTAATCTCTCCACCCGACAAGGGGCTTGAACGCACAGCACTGAGATCAAGAGTTGCATGATCTACTGACTGAGCCAGCCAGGCACCCTTACGATCTTCTTTATCTTTTTTTTTTTTTTTTTTAATGTATATTTATTTTTGAGAGAGAGAGAGAGAGAGAGACAGAGTGCAAGAAAGGGAGGGGCATAGAGAGGGAGAGAGAGGGAGAGAGAGGGAGACACAGGATCTGAAGCAGGTTTCAGGCTCTGAGCTGTCAGCACAGAGTCCAATGTGGGACTCGAACTCACGGACCGTGAGATCATGACCTGAGCCGAAGTCAGACTATCAACCTACTGAGCCACCCAGGGGCCGCAGATCTTTTTTCTTTAAAACCTCCTGCTTTGGCCTCTTCTCCCCCTTCAGTTACTGCCCACCTCTCTGTTACCCTTCACAGAAAAACTTCTCAAAAGAGTTGTTTAAATTAAATGTTTTCACCCCACCACGTCCTATTTTTCCTCAGCCCACTCCAGATGGGTTTTAGTCCCCCCTCCACTGACACGGTACTTGTCCCAGCCACCAGGGACTCCATGTTGCCCGTTCACACACCTCTCATCCCTTTTGTGCTCAGCAGCCCGACATCGGGCATAATTCATTTCTCTCTCTGTCAGGAAGCACTTGCTTTTCTTGGTTTCTGGGACAGTACGAGTTTCTGGTTTTCTTCCTGCCTTGCTGATGGTTGCTCGTTGGTCCCCTTTGCTGGCTTCTCGGCTCTACCTTTAGATGCTAGAGTGCCCCAGCCCTTGGCCTTGGATTCTCTCCTCATTTCCTCTGTATACCATTTCTTTAATTGATTTTGTCCATTTCCCTGGTTTTATATTCTAGCTATATGCTGATGATTTGCAAAATTATAACCCCAACCCTGATGCCTTCCTGGACCTCCAAATTCATATATCCCATGGCTTACCTGGCATCTTCATTTGAATATCTAATAGGCATTTCAAAACCAGCGTCTCCAAAACTGGGCTCTTGAGTCTCACTCCCCACCTCTAACCCATTGTTTTCCTCCCAGAGTTTCCAGATGGCTTCAGCGTTTACCCATTTACTGCAGGCAATAACTTAGGAACTATTTCCAGTTTTCCTTTTTTCCAGCCCCCACCTCTCCCCATAGCGCCCACATATCTGACTTTGCCTTACCAACCGTGGTGATCCCTTACTCCATGTTAGTGACTAGAACTAGGTCAAGACCAGCGGGCAGAAGGGGTTAGTTTACGAATGTCGTGTGACTTCTGTCAGGTCAATGATACTGTAAGGTAGAGGTTTCTGGAACTGTGGGGGAAACATTTCTCTTTTGAAAATGTCTGTGAGGAACCATGTGGCCCACAGTTCCACAACCCACCACCCAATGATCCTATTCAAAAAGAATCAGCCAGGGGTGCCTGGGACGTTCAGTCGGTTAAGTGTCCCACTTCGGCTGAGGTCATGATCTTGTGGCCTGTGAGTTCAAGCCCCACACGGGGCTCTGTGCTGACAGCTCGGAGCCTGGAGCCTGCTTTGGATTCTGTATCTCCCTTTGTCTCTGCCCCTCCCCTGCTCATGCTCGCTCTCTCTCTCTCTCTCTCTCAAAAATAAACAAATGGTAAAAACAAATTAAAAAAAAACAAAATTCCTTGAGGAGGGAGCTGAACTGGATGGCAGAGTAGAGAGGAAAGAACCCGGATAACGTAGATAACGTAGTTGGTTGGCTGGATCACTCAACCGTATAACCCATCCTACATCTGGGTTTCCGGTTCTGGGAGACAATAAGCTTCCATACTGTTTAAGCCACTTTGAATTGATTTGTTGTTGTTGTTGTTGTTGTTTCTTATAATTGAAAGCAAATTAATAGATGCAAAGAGAAAGGCAGGTCCTCCGTGGAAAGAGTCAGGAAATTCCTGCTGGCTGGGTATCTTATTAGGTTGGGTTTGAAAAGGCCCAGTTATGACTCCTGTTCTCTGATTTCAGTAAGATTCCTGGCTCTCTGATAGTCCCCTTCAGCCATACCTGTACTGGCCTGGGTGTTTCTTATAGCTAAAAGGATGTAACTAAAATGAGCGATAAAGCACTGAGCTCATTGAGCACTTGAGCCATATGAAGTTCACAACCCCTGTGTGTTTATATTAACTTTGTTTCTAAAGGATTTTAGGCTCCTCTCAGTAAATTCTAGTGCCTTCTTTCTACAGATATCCAGTGAACTTCAAGAATCTTTGGAGAATCAAGCTCTTTGGAACCAAAAATGTTTAAGAAAAGCAGAGACTTCAGGGGATTTATCTTTCAGATCTAAATTCTTGCCTGGAACTCTCTTCTCATCCCTATTCTGCAGGGGCTGATGTGTCAATGATCAGGGCCAAGCCGTTCTGGGCCTTTGAGAGAAAGGCTCTATTTAAATTTAGTCTCTTTCATTCAGAGTCCTTGTAGAGAAGCACAGTATTAAATCAGTGAAAAGCCTAAATTAGATAATTTTTAAAAGAACGGTAGCTTCATTATTTTTCAAGTACACAGAGTAACTGCATCTCAGCCATGAAGTGTTCCTTTGTAGAAACCCTTGGAGACTTTTCTTAATGAATGGATTATAATTATTGGTAATCAGCATAACGGTTCTCTGCAATACGTGCTTCGAAAGGAATTGAGCATATTAAATGATTTTGATGTTCCAGAGGGCAATTTTGTTTACAACATCAATCTGCTCAGTGTATACCCTTTATAGCTATAACCCTCTGTTGTTTAAAAAAAGAAAAAAAAGAAAGCAAAGAAAGGAAAAATTCTGAAGACTCTCTCCATCATACAACATTTGATTACCAGAGGCAGAAATAACATGGGAGGATAGAGAGATGCATAGTAGGACTCATTCTTTACCCACGTTGTCCTGACAGAACTATGGGAACAGGTCAGGCTTATGAGTAGGGCCTGTCCCTGTCACCTGCTAGCTCTGTATCCTTGGGCTTGCTTGACAATAAGAATTTTACCGAGTTTCAGTTTCTCTGTAAAATGGGGTAACGTCTGCTCGGCAGGGCTGATGTGAGCAGTAAATGAATATTAGTTGAAGCTCTTCATACAGGAAGTAGCCAATAAATCCTAGCTTCCATTCTCTCCCTAGATTTCCTGGCCTGTGGGGGAGGCTCCCCCCGCCTCAATGTCACAGAGACCGCACCCAGCCCTGGTGGTGCCTCTTTGTTCCTTGCTGATCCAGAAACACAAGCTTGCCCCTTCTCTAGGCCCAGCCCCTACACAGGACACCGGTGGCTTTTGAGGGGGTGCCATTCTGCCACCACAGTCTCTGTTCTGAGAAGACCAGAACATCCCTAACCCTCTTTGCGGCCAAATACATTGGATTCAAAGGAGCCTTGTTTGCTGACAGTTTGTTGTTGTTGATCATGAACGTTTACTAAGTGCTCACTCTGGGGTCAGGAGCTAGGTAAGCACCTTATATTGGAAGGTATTCCTTCATTTCATCGATTCTGAGATGCATTTTTAAAATTGGAGTGTATCCAATATGGGGATCTCGTCAGTGTCAGTCAGCAACCACAACGTCACCGCTGTCGTCGCCTGTGCGGGTTCACACTGAGCATGCTCTTCACGTTGTCCTCATTGCTGTTGAGTAATGTGCACTGGGGATACCACACGTGTTAAATGCCCATGCTCTTTGAAGTGTCTTCAAAAAGAGTATCCTAGGATTTGGTGTTGAAAGGTTATTTTATATACAGAAAGGTGCGGAAGCCGAGCAGTGTGGTTAATTTTGGTATCAGCGAAGCAAAGGTTTGCCACTGAAGGAATGAACGTGAGGCCACATTTTTTTGCAGAGCAGCCACCGAGTGCTTTTTGGAACTAAGAGAGAAAGATAACCGCTGGCAAACGAAGTTTTACTGGCCTACTGAGTTTCGTGGAAAAGGACCGCCTGTCACACAACCAACAAGGCAAGTGAAGGAAGGGGAGACTGTCACAGGCCTCGGAATAAATGGAAGAAGTTGTAATGCAACGAGAGGCCTTGTGTGACCAATTCATGCAAAGTGCAGGACTAATCATTAAGGTGTGAACTGGTCAGAAACTTCCTGCTGACTCTGAACAGAAGCCGATTCGCTTCCAGGGGCACGTGATTCAAAATAGGAAGAAAATGAAAACTAGAGCCTAAGTCGAATGAGAAATACTAATGACACTGGATGTTCTTCAGTGTCCCCCTAATACCTCTAAATCCAAAAAAAAAAAAAAAGAAGGCCTAAAATGCTCTTTGAATATGTATATGTTTTAAGGGTACTAGTAGGGTTTGTTTTAACTCGATACGGTAAGACACACAGAGATGGGAATGACTGTCATGAAGGAAGAAGTCTGTTTTACCTACACGTCTCTAGAAACGGGGCAGGGCATATCAAGCCCCATGGGGAGGCAGCTGGGTCAATCGGGAGGTCGAGGAGCCAGGGGAAAATGTGGGTGAGAGCCTTTATTGTGGTTTCTACAACAGGCAAGGCAGGCTGAGAAGGCTTGGGATTGGCTAATCTGAATAATTTCGGTGAGCTCTGCGACATAGGGGCTGCCCCTAATTGTCTGATACCTGGCTCTGAGGTGATTAGGGCAGCTGGATAGTGGCCCAGAGTGTGAGAGCACCGTATAGGAGGTGGTTGGGGCATTGGCTCCGGATTGGTTGGTGTGCGTGTAAAGGCACACTCCCAGGGAGTTGTTTGCTGTCTCTAGGAGTTAGCTGACCCTGGGAGGGGCAGTCCCTGTAAGGTCAGTGAGGTCCTAATCGGTCAAAGCATCAGAAAATAAAAGGTACGGGGGCGCCTGGGTGGCGCAGTCGGTTAAGCGTCCGACTTCAGCCAGGTCACGATCTCACGGTCCGTGAGTTCGAGCCCCGCGTCAGGCTCTGGGCTGATGGCTCAGAGCCTGGAGCCTGTTTCCGATTCTGTGTCTCCCTCTCTCTCTGTCCCTCCCCCGTTCATGCTCTGTCTCTCTCTGTCCCAAAAATAAATAAACGTTGAAAAAAAAAAAAAAATCGACTAAAAAAAAAAAAAAAAAAAAAAGAAAATAAAAGGTACGGTTAATACAGTACAAAATGTCCTAAGTACTAAGCGTCGTCATGGTACGATTATCTAGGTTCCTTTGTTAGTGCCGCATGGTTGGTAGCCCGCTTCCAGGATGTCCTGCAGTGATCCCGCCTCCTCGATTCATGCTTTTGGGTAGTTCCCTCCCACATTGTATCTGGGTTGGTCTGTGTGACCAAAACGACACAAGCAGAAGTGTGAGTGTGTCACTTTTCAAGCCTCGGTTTATAAACGGCATCTTGGGGCCAGGCTTCTACATCCACTCTACCCCCTGCCCCCCCCCCCCCCCCTTCAACCACTCACTCTGGGGGAGACCAGCTGTCCTGTCGTGAGGACATTCGGACAGCCTTCTGGAGGGACCCACTTGGCTTCTTGCTAATAGCCATGTGAGAGAGATATCTTGGAAACGGGTCCTCCGGCCTCAGTCAAGCCTGCGGATGACCGCAGCCTCATGAGAAACCCTGAGCAAGAACCACCCAGCCAAGCCACTTCCAGATTTTTGACTCTCAGAAAGCCTGTGAGATAAATGTGGTTTTAAGCTGCTGAGTTTGGGGGGCAATTTGTTATGTAACAATATCTGATGAACACACATAAATAATGGCGTGTTTTGCAATATGACACCTTATATTTGAAAAAGGCCATATTACCCTCGTTTTATAAATAAGGAAACTAATCTCTGAGACGCTAAGTGATTTGCCCATCATTACTAGTTAATAGCAGGTAAAACTAATCCAGCCTGTGTCAGAATTCACTTAAATCCTGGATTTATAGAGATCTAAACTGGGGTTTCACTGATTACCGATAACATTCACAGGGAATTCTTACGATTCAGTGCCTCTGTATCCACTCCCTCCCTTAGAGGGGGATGACCAATAAGGATATTTTTTATTAAGGTTGAAAATCCACATATTTCTCCCTCTTAACACTAGTATGTTGGTTGGCTTATTTGTTCATTTATGTATTAAAAATGTTTTGAGGACCTGCTAAGTGCCAGGAACTAGGAATATAAGAATTCGTGTCATAGCCCCAACCGTTTCTGGTCTGAAAATGTTTCTGAATACAGCCGTACCTCAGAGATAGTGCCAGTTTGGTTCCCCAGCACTGCCGTAAAATGGATATCACAATAAAGCAAGTCAAATGAATGTTTTTGTTTCCCTGTGTGTATAAAAGCTGTATTTACACCATGCAATAGTCTGTTAAGTGTGCAGCAGCATTAAATGCTGTGCAGCAAAAAAACAATGCACATACCTTAATTTTAAAAATGTCGCTAAAAAATGCTGCCACCTGAGCTTTCAGTGAACTGTAATCTTTTTGCTGGTGGAGGGTCTTGCCTCAATGTCGACGGTGCTGACTGGTGGCCGCTGAAGGTTGGGGTGGCTGTGGCAATTTCTCAAAATAAGACAACGGAGAAGTTTGCTACATCAATGGACTCTTCTATCGCAACCGATTTCTCTGTAGCTGGTGATGCCATTTGATGACTTTTTCCCACAGCAGAGCTTCTTTCAAAATTGGAGTCTTCTCAAAACCCGCCGTTGCGCTGTCAGCTGAGTGTAGGTAATATTCCAAATCCTTTGTTGTCATTTCAACAATCTCCTCCGCCAGTAGGAGGCACTGTCTCAGGGAACGGCTTTCTGTGCTCTTCCCAAGAAGCAACTCTTCATCTGTTACAGTTTGATCATGAGATTTCATCAATTCAATCCCATTTTCAGGCTCCGCTTCCTGTTCTCTTGCTGTTTCCACCACATCTGCAGTGACTTCCTCTCCTGAAGTCTTGAACCCCTCAAAGTCATCCAGGAGGGTTGGGATCAATTTCTTCCAAACTCCTGTTCATGTTGGTATTCTGACCTCTTCTCATGAATCATGAATGTTCTTATTGGCGTCCAGAATGGTGAAGCCTTTCCAGAAGGTTTTCAATTTACTTGCCCAGATCCGTCAGAGGAATCCCTATCTGTGGCAGCTATAGCCTTACAAAATGTATTTCTTAAATAATAAGACCTGAAAGTTGAAATTATGTCTAGATGCGTGGGCTGCAGAATGGATGCTGTGTCAGTAGGTGTATAAACAACATCAGTCTCGTACATCTCCATCAGAATTCTTGGGTGACCAGATGCATTGTCAACGAGCAGCAATATTTTGAAAGGAATCATTTTTTTTTCTGAGCAGTAGGTCTCAACAGTGTTTGGGTTTGCAGTATTTCGTGTACCGTGTTGTAAACACAAGTACTGTCCGGACTTTGTTACATCACTGACAGAGCACAGGCAGAGTAGGTTGAGCATAATTCTTAAAGGCCCTAGGATTTTCAGAGTGGCACATGAGCACAGGCTTCCACTTGAAGCCAGCAGCTGCATTAGCCCCTACCAACAGAGTCAACCTGTCCTTTGAAGCCAGACATTGACTTCTCTCCAGCTAAGAAAGTCCTAGATGGCATCTTCTTCTGATATAAGGCCGTTGCATCCACACTGAAAATCTGTTGTTTGGTGGAGCCACCTTCATTAACGATCGCAGCTGGAGCTTCTGGAGAACTTGCTGGAGCTTCTACGTCAGCACTCGCTGCTTCGCCTTGTAGTTTCATGTTATGGAGAAGGTGTCTTGTCTTCCCTTAAGCCTCACGGACCAACCTCTGCTAGCTTCCAACCTGTCTTCTGTGGCTTCCCTACCTCTCTCAGCCTTCACGGAAGTGAAGAGAGTGAGGGCCTTGCTCTGGATTAGACTTTGCCCCCAGGGAAGGTTGTGGCCGGTTGGATCTTCTCTGCAGGCCACGAAGACTTTCTCTTTGTCAGCAGTGAGGCTGTTTCTCTTATGTGTGTGTTCACTGGAGTAGCACTTTTAATGTCCTTCAAGAATTTTTCCTTTACATTCACAACTTGCCTAACTGTTTGGGGCAAGAGGCCTAGCTTTTGGCTTCTCTCAGCTTTCAATATGCCTTCCTCACTGAGGTTAATCATTTCCAGCTTCCGATTTCAAGTGAGAGATGTGTGACTCTTCCTTTCACACAGACACTTAGAGGCCACTGTAGGGTTACTAATTGGCCTCATTTCAATATTGTTGTGTTTCAGGGATCAGGGAGAGTGAGAAAGAGGGGGACAACTGGTTGATGGAGCAGTCAGAACACACGACAAAACAATTATGTAACATCAAAGATCACTCATCGCAGATTGCCACAACAAATATGACAACAATGGAAAAGTTTGAAATATTGCAAGAATTACCAAAACGTGACACGGAGACTCAAAGTGAGCAAAATGTTACTGGAACAATGGAGCCGACAAGGTTGTAGACATGAGGTTGCCGTGTAAAATCTGCGGTGTGCGAGAGATCCCGTAAAATGAGGGGTGTCGTCGTGCCATCGGGGAAGCTTCCAGATAACCAGTGTCTGAATGCGGAGGTGGGAGGAAGGAGCCGAGGGGTGGGTTGTGCGGTGGGAGCCCGGGCTTCTCTGTGTCCTGCTTTATTAACTCTGATGATGGAGTTCCGTGCCCCCCAGGGAGCACTTACAGTTCTGTCCCCCCCCAGGGAGCACTTACAGATCCACAGGACAGCTGCCTAAAACTGCCGCCTGGCCCTGCCAGCAGAAGCCGAGTTCCCAGGCCCCATGCTGTGCATCCCATTCATCGTCCTGAGACCAGAGAGAGATCTCCTGGTCTTCAACTACTGTGTGTCTTCCAAACTTAGTATTAATTTCCCAGGATTAGGAGAGGAGATTGTCACTTCGCTTTAATTAATTGTTGAAAGAACAGAGAGGGGTCTATATTTCTGCTAAAAGGAAAATTTAAAAAACGGAGGGAATGGAAATATTCTGAATGGGGGAACCCAGAAGTAAAATAAAGGTGGTTTTCAAACTCAGTTTCTTCTCCCTCATCTTTAAAGGGTTTTTTGGGGGACGGGGGGACATGTGTTATGAGGTTTGAAGTCTGTCCTTAAGGAGGGATATGTTATTGAGAATAAATTGCCTTTAGATTGTTTTTCACAGTCAGTTTATTTTGTTTTATTTTATTTTTATTTTAGAGAAGAGAGCGTGAATAGGGGAGACGGGCAGAGGGAGAGAGAGAATCTTAAGCAGGTTCCACGCTTAGTGTGGAGCCCAATGTGGAACCTGGTCTCACAAACCATGAGATTGTGACCTGAGCCAAAATCAAGAGTCAGACACCCAACCGACTGACTACCCAGGGACCCCTTCCACAGTCAATTATTTTTAAAGAAATGTTTTAATGCCATTTTGGTTAAAATTTTTAAGAATATAGCTTATCTAAAAAGTGATTATCAACTCAGGGTAGGTTACAGATAAAATTGAGGTCGTGGGCATGTTAGAATCTTGACAGAAATTTTGAAAAAATTAGTTGAGATTTTTATTGGGAGAATGAAAAAGTGTGTAAGTTTTCACATTACAAATTGCAGAAAGTTAAAAAAAATCTTATCTGATGAGGTTATGCGGAAGATGGATTCATAACTGAGACACATCTCCCCCAAATCTTGGAGGGACATGAGATTTTCCTGCTTATCAGATAGGGGGATTAGCTTTGGAAGGCTGAAAAGCATTGCATTAGATAAATACTGGTTTTCAGGGCTCCTGGGTGACTCAGTTAAGCATCCAACTCTTGATTTCAGCTCAGGTCATGATCTCACAGTTGGTGAGATCGAGCCCCACACTGGGCTCCACACTGAGCATGGAGCCTGCTTGGGATACTCTCTCTCCATCTCGGTCTCTGCCCCTCCCCTGCTCATGCTCGCTCTCTCTCTTTCTCAAAAATAACATTAAAACAAATTGAACATATACAAGTGGAAACTTTTGCATAACAATTATCAAAACAAAATCACATGACAAATGACAACACACTTACCAAAGGATTGATTTTTTTAGTGTAAAACATTTTTAAAATATAAAAAGATGAACAATCCCCAGTTAAAAATGGGCAAAGAATCTTATTAGCAGAGTGTTCACAGAAAAAATACATACACGTGGTCAACAGCTATATGAAAACGTGACATTTATGGCACAAAAACAGACACTCAGATCAACAGAACAGAATAGAGAACCCAGAAATGGACCCACAAACGTATGGCCAACTAATCTTTGACAAAGCAGGAAAGAATATCCAGTGGGATAAAGACAGTCTCTTCAGCAAGTGGTGCTGGGAAAACTGGACAATGGCATGCAGAAAAATGAACCTGGGCCACTTTGTTACACCATACACGAAAATAAACACAAAATGGATGAAAGACCTCAATGTAAGACAGGAAGCCATCAACATCCTCAAGGAGAAAGCAGGCAAAAACCTCTTTGATCTTGGCCGTAGCAACTTCTTACTCAACACGTCTCCGGAGGCAAGGGAAACAAAAGCAAAAATGAACTACTGGGACCTCATCGAAATAAAAAGCTTCTGCACAGCAAAGGAAACAATCAGCAAAACTAAAAGGCAACTGACAGAATGGGAGAAGATATTTGCAAATGACATATCAGATAAAGGGTTAGTATCCAAAATGTATAAAGAACTTATCAAACTCAACACACAATAAATAAATAATCCAGTGAAGACATGGGCAAAAGACATGAATAGACACTTCTCCAAAGAAGACATCCAGATGGCCAACCGACACATGAAAAGATGCTCCACATCACTCATCATCAGGGAAATACAAATCAAAACCACAATGAGATACCACCTTATACCTGTAAGAATGGCTAACATTAACAACTCAGGCAACAACAGATGTTGGCGAGGATGTGGAGAAAGAGGATCTCTTTTGCATTGTTGGTGGGAATGCAAGCTGGTGCAGCCACTCTGGAAAACAGTATGGAGGTTTATCAAAGAACTAAAAATAGAACTACCCCTACAACCCAGCAATTGCACTACTAGGCATTTATCCAAGGGATACGGGTGTGCTGTTTTGAAGGGGTACAGGCACCCCCCCCCCAATGTTTATAGCAGCAGTATCAACAATAGCCAAAGTATGGAAAGAGCCCAAATGTCCATCGAGGGATGAATGGATGAAGAAGATGTGGTGTATATATGTATACAATGAAGTATTACTCGGCAACCAAAAAGAATGAAATCTTGCCATTTGCAACTATGTGGATGGACCTAGAGGGCATTATGCTAAGCAAAATTAGTCCATGAGAGAAAGACAAATATCATAGGGCTTCACTCATATGAGGACTTTAAGACACAGAACAGGTGAACATAAGGGAAGGGAAGCAAAAATAATATAAAAACAGGGAGGAGGACAAAACATAAGAGACTTAAATATGGAGAACAAACAGAGGGTTACTGGAGAGGTTGGAGGGGGGCTAAATGGGTAAGGGGCATTAAGGAATCTACTCCTGAAATCATTGCACTATATGCTAACTAATTTGGGTGTAAATTTAAAAAATAAAAAATTTAAAGCAGAAAAAAAAGAATTAAAAACAAGAAAAGAAACAAAATAACCTATAAAGAGAATATATGATAGTGGCATCCTATCAGTAAACCATTATGACTTACATAAAAAAAAATGTGACATTTTTCACCCATCAGAATAGCGAAGGTTAAGTGTTTGATGATGCCATGTTGTCAAGAGCGTAGGGTGCTCTCCCCTACTGTTGGGGGAGTAAACTGATTGAAACTTCTTGAAGGACAAAAGAGCAGTGTCTTCGTAAATATTCATATTTTGAAAACCCAGTTAAGTTCTGTGCATTAGGACAAAACATTTGCATATGTGAGCAAGACATATGCACAAGGCCATTTCATTGTAACTTTTCCACTGTGAAAAAGTGGAAACTACTTGATGTGCATTGATAGAGGACAGACAAAATGAATTACAAGCTCTGTCCATAAAATCGGAGCTGATACAGCTGTGAAAAATAATGAGGCAAGTCCATACATATTGATTTGGAAAGCTCTTTGAGCTGTAGTAATTGAACAACTGTATTTAATGTGAAAACATATTTTTTTAAAAAACTAAAAAAAAAATCTGTGCTGAAATTGAGGTCACTATAGATATTAAATATATCCATAGTCATGGAGTCGTAGAACACTTTTGAAAACATACTGAAGACGCTATTAACAATAATTACTTCTGGAGAGCAGACGTGGGGGCAAGGGAATGTGGACATTTACTCTCTAGCTTATTTCTTTTATCTCTGTAATCCTTTAACTATGAACACGTATTACTTAACATTTTTAATGAGTTTTGTTCAATTTTTAGTTGGGGAATAAAGCACAAACCATCAAATTTACCAGCGTACTTATTTACGTGCAGTTCAGTATTGCTAAATATATTCACATTGTTGTGCCATCAATCTCTGCAGTTGGTTCATCTTGCAAAACTGAAACTCTGTCCCCATTATGCAATAATTCCCATTTCTCCCTCGCCCAGCCCCTGGCAACCACCGTTGTGCTTTCTTTCTATGAGTATGACTAGTTACGTCCTGTAAGTGGAATCATGTGGTATTTGCCCTTTCCTGGTGTCTTTTTGTGACTGGTGAGTGTCACTTAGCAAAATGTCCTCAAGGTTTGTCCACGTTGTAGCCTATGTCAGAATTTCCTTCATTTTCGGGGCTTCCGGGTGGCTCAGTTGGTTAAGTGTAGACTCTTGATCTTGGCTCAGGTCACGATCTCACAGTTTGTGGGATTGAGCCTGGCGTCAGGCTCTGCACTGGCAGTAGGGGAGCTTGCTTGGGATTCTCTTGTCTGCCTCTCTCTCTGCCCCTCCCCTGCTCATGCGCTCTCTCTCAAAATAAATAAATAAACATTAAAAAGAATTTCCTTCATTTTCAAGGCTGAATAATATTCCATTACATGTACGTGTATACCACCCTTTGTTCACCCATTTACCCCTGTGTGGACACGTACGTGTTGCTCTCGGCTATCGTGAATAGTGCTTCTGTGACCATGAGTATACAAATATATCTTTGAGATCCTGCTTTCCATTCTTTTGGATATATACTCAGAAGTGGGATTTAAAGAGTTAAAAAAAAAAAAAAGCGTTTAGCCAGTGAATTCACCTGTAGCAGCCGGGATGGTATTAGGTAGGCACTCTGTGGGCTAGCTGAGCCTCATAGTCTGAAGCCAGGATTTTCTTTACTAGCCCCCGGGGGCTCGGCAATTTCATTGCAGCCCCCTGAGCCTTTTCCCTGTACAGCCAGGAGGGGCCTTAGCAGGATGGTGAACCCGCTGCTCCCTGCCTGCTCCTGCCTGCATTAATTCAGCACATTTCTATAGCTCCCCGAAGAAAGAGGCTGCAGCAGCATTTAATTAGCAGCCAGGAACATGCTTTCCCAAGGACACGACTTATTTCGCAGCCAGCTGTTGCCAGTGGCTCCCTAGCAACATGCAGTGCTCACATCGGATTGCTTCTCTCCAGACAAGTGGGGGGTGGCGTTTGGCCAGTCCACCTGCTGTCACAGCCTGGGGTGGGGGCATGGGGCAAAGGGTCCCTGGGTCCAGGGCTAATTCTCTAAAAGAAGCAAATGATCTGAACCTGTTATTCCTGCAAAGCCAGATGTGGTGCTAAAACCTCATGACCCTTGAACTGCCCACCCCACCCATCCTTCGAGTGCATGATCAGAGCAAACAGCAAGAATATCACCAGCTGTAACACAGGTAGAGCAACATGGTCTAGAAAGGTCCATTGGGATTATGAAGTGCAGCTGAGAGACTTTGGGGGAAGAGAGATGATCTCACCCCATAGTAAGCAGAGCCTGCCTTTCAGAATGGACTTGGGGGTGCCCTGGGAGCACCCCATCTTGGACAAGGGCAAAAGGAAAGCTTCACTCCAACTGGCCCACTAACTGCTCTGGTTTTCCTGGGGCTTTGGGAAGAGGGCATGGGGAGATAGAGGTCAGTGGCAGCCACCACCCTGAACCTGAACTTGCCATTCCTTAAGGGGTCTGAGAGGTGGCTGCTCAGCAGCCTGACTTGAGGCCTGGTTCCTCCCAGATGCTTCTTCCGCAGAGGCCACAGACTGGACGTTTTTGAGATGAGGTGCTGCTCAGTGACACGCTTTATGTAGCATACGTGGTGTTTTTACAGTTTTGAGGATTTGTAAAATAGCCATGTTGCCATCAGGAGGCCCACAGGCTGGCTTGTGTAACCCCACTTTGTCCATCCATCGGCCCGTTGTGTGTGTGAGCCCCACGCCTTTCTGCACCCACAGTGGTGAGGGAGGCTGCACCTGCAGGGCCCCCCTTGTATTTACTCATTGTTCCGCAGACGTTTCTTGAGCTGCTTCTGAGTGTCAGAGCTGAGCTGGGCGCTGGGCTGAACAGACCCAGGGAGACAGGCTGCGGGATTCCTTGAAAGCAGCTGAGAGACAGATGGGTGCTCCAGGGGCCTGGGAGCAGACACCCTGGGTGCCTGACCCACACGGGGCCAGCTTCTGGCAGAGATGCTGCCTGAGCCCAATTCCGAAGGAAGACAGGGGTTAGCCTGGTGAGGAAAGGGGAGAGGAGGGGAGAGGGAAGAGGAGGGGACGCCGCCAGAGGCTGGAGTCACAGAGCTTGGCCTGCCTGGGGACTGGCACAGCAGACCTTCAATTCCCCAAGGCCAAGAGCACCTGAGGGGGTGGTTCTGCTGAGGGCTTGCACTTGGCCCTGAGGAGTGTCATCGTGAAACCATGTGTCAGATTTGTGTTTCCTGACCACTCCGGCTGCAGAGTGGATTTGACCTGGTGAGGGCAGTCAGGAGGTAGGGAGGTAGGGCTGGGGAACAGGCTGTTGAGGTGACAGAGGAAGTGAAATATCTGTGTAAGGGCTCTTTGGGGTCCTCCCTGTCACACCCCAGGCGGGGAACAGAGCTGCCTTCATAGGTGCAGAAACCCTGCAGGGTGGGCCTCCCGTCCTCTGCGTCCAGCCTGCTTCTCACGGCTTCTCCTGCCCACCTGGTTCCTGCCTTCTCCCACCTGACTAGCTCCGTACATCTGGCGGCTGACCCTGGAACGTCAGGTGGAGGCTCGGCGCCGTGTGGCCCAGAGTCAGCGCTCAGGCCGTGACAGCTCCTTTTGGGTGGCAAAGCCGGTTGAAAACTTGGCTTCTCTCTGAGTTGCTGCCTCTCAGATGAGGACCATCTCTGTGCTTGATCCGGCCCCGGTCCTGGGCCCACCCGGCACACTTGACCAGGCCTCTGTGCCCTGTGGCCTGTGGGGGGTGGTCAGGAGCACTGGAGGTCTGGCAGTGACCCAGGGGTGGGGAGGGGGTGAGCAGTTGTACGTGGGGGCTGGGGGAAGAACAGGTAAGGATGAGTTAGGCAGGTGGGACGGGGCGGTGCCCGACCAAGACCAGGGACCCAGGAAGAGGCGGTTGTGGAAGGGAAAGTACCAGACACAGTTGGCAGGCTGTGGGACGCCCAGTGAGGCATCCACAGGAGGGTGCGTAATGAGCCTGGAGAACCAGAGCTCTAGCCTGCAGGTTAGGATCGAAGGGCCAGGATCACCCAGGGGAGTGTTCTTGTTGAGAAGAAAATACAACAACAATAGCTAGACTCAATTGATGGGTCACTGTGTGCCCAGCATGGTATTTAAACTACATGTTCATTAACTCCTTAAATCCTCATGACAACCTCATGAAGCAGAAACTGTTGTGGTTGGCACTTGGAAGACCAGGAAGGAGAGATTAGGAGGCATTTCCGGATCACTCGGCCCCTGGCCCTTGGTCACTGGGTGGGAGAGTGGAGATGGGAGCCCGAGTGGCCTGGTTCCAAAGCTCGTGTTGAGAACTGACTGTCCTGGGCTCCACCCGTGACTGCCCTGCTGTGCAATCCCACCTCTCTAAACAGCAGCGCCGTGTGGGAAGTAACATTACTCCTGTTTTCACAGGAGCCCATCGAGGCCCGGAGACTTAACTTGCTCCAAATATCACACGCAGTGCGTGGGAAAGTCAGGGTGTGAGTCCAGTTCTCTCGAAGTCCGATGCCTGAGCTTCTCTCCTGCACGGCCGGGCCAGACAGCGAAGGAGGTGAGGACCCCATGAAAGACCGAGTGGGAGTGGGTGTTCAGATGGCCTGAGTGTAGGGGAGAGTGAGGGAGGGACAGAGCTGGAGGGCAGACTCACCCGGCACTCCCGAGGGAGGGAGTCTAGTGAGGGCTGAGAGTGTGGCGTCTAGGATTCTGACTCCACCCCTTCTCAGCCTCAGTTTCTCCACCTATAAATATGCACAAGAATACTGATGTAAGGGTCAGGAGGATGAAGGAGGAGACTGCACGCCCGACACGGTGCCCAACACACGTGGCAGAAGGCACCCTCTCGGAGTGGTGGGTGCGAGGGAGGGTTGGAAGGGTTGACCGGGCATTTTCACGTCCTTCTGCCCATGAGAGGGAAGGCTTCGCTTTTCCCATTTCTAGAGAGACCATGGGGGACGATGACCCTTGGTTCTGGCTTCCCTTCCAGCTGCTTCTTATTGATGAAGTGAGAATAGGAAGCCATCACCTCAGGGTCCCCCCACTGTGGAGGCACAGGCCGGCTTGTCCCAGCCCGCAGGCACCTTCTAGGTGCATGCTTGGTGTTGTGTGAGCCACAGAACAACAGGAAGCCTGGCTCGGGGGTGGCCGTGCAGAGGGAGGCTGTGGAAGATGGAGTCTTTCTTCTCCAGGAAAAACAAAGCTGTGGCTGGACTCGGTGTCACAGAACTGAGGGCAATCTCGCACAGCACCGAATTCAGAGCCTCCTTCCGTTCACTCTTGAGTGAGGTCGTGGGCTCACCCCCACGGCTCTGCTTTTCATGCCATCGAGTGACGTTGTCATTTCTTTGGCTCCCGCGGCATTTGGACCTCTTCTTGGGTTTGCGGGATCCTGCACTGCACGAGTCCCAATCGGGAGCTGAGACCAGCCCCCTGGCAGGGGTGTCACGGCTGAGGCTCTGCCCACCCCCTGGCCCCGCCACACTTGTGGGCAGCGACTCAAGTTTTACTATCAAAACTGCTTGTTCCAAATGCAGTGCACACCGTGAGTAGCATACGATTATGGAGAATCTGGATAATTACTGCTGGAGTAACGAGGATTAGGCAAAATAATTCCCATTTTATAGAATGGGAAAGTAACTAAGAATAACATGGGGGTGGGGTGCCTGGGTGGCTCAGTCGATTGAGCATCCAACTCTTCATTTTGGCTCAGGTCATGATCTCATGATTTCGTGGGTTTGGGACCTGCATTGGGCTCCAGGCTGGCAGTGCAGAGCCTGTTTAGGATTCTCTCTCTCTCTCTCTCTCTCTCTCTCTCTACCCCTCCCTGCTCACGCTGTCTGTCTCTCTCAAAATAAATAGATACACTTAAAAAAAAAAAAAAAGAATAACATGGGGGTCTCTGTGCCTTTCATGTTATAGTCTTTCTCTAGATTCTTAAGTTCCCTCCGTGGGTATCAGGATACTTTCTGAAGAGGGTTGTAAAGCCGTTGCTTTGGCCATCATTATTAGCACACACACGAACAGAGCTGATAGCCCTGCTTGAGTTAAAGGGGATATCTGCTGCCCAGGGGGCCTTCTGGAAGGTCAGAGGGAATGCAGGTGAGCTAAAAACAGCTGCCATTTTCTTGGGCGCTTCAGCCAGATGAAATTCTTTCTGTGTGTTAACTTAGTGAGTCCTCTCGGCTAATCCTCTGAGCTTCCCGAAGTGCCTACTGTTGTTGTCTCCATCTTATAGATGAGGGACTCAGACACAGAGAGACTGAGCAAGTTGCCGAAGGTCACAAAGCTGGAGCCGGAATTCAAATTGGACTTCAGAGTCTGCAGCTAAGTCCCTCCCTAGTCCCTGCGTGTGGTGAGGGGCCCTGGGGAAGGACGTGGGGTAGAGGAGGGCACGTGGCGTGTCTGAGACTCCCACTGCCGGCAGGCGTGTCTGAGACTCCCACTGCCGGCAGGCGACTCTGAGGGAAGGATGGAAAATCCCCAACAGGGCCATAGATGCAAGCCAGCGGGACAAGGAGAGATGCTCCAAGGGATAAGGGCCTTTAAAGAGAGCCATGAATCTCTGGCCAGGGAGGGCGGGTGGCAGATGGGCAGCCATGGGGCCCAGCCCTGACCAGCTGTTGTTTGCAGAGTAGGGAGAGTGGGTGGTGACAGCTGGATTAGGTGTACCCAGCAACCTCAGGGACAGTCAGGTGGAGAGGCACAGAGCGCGTGCGGCACGCGGAGTGGGCCCTTCTGGCTGGCTCTTCTAGTGCCTCCCAGCCCTCGGAGCTTAGTGCTTGCTAATCTCTGTCCTCACGGCAGCAGGAGGTGACAGGGCCATCGCTCAGGCCGTGGCATCTCCCGCCTCTTGACGGCCAGGGAACCTTGGATCAGAGAATCTTCTCCGTTCTAGAAAGTAAGATGTAAATCTCCAGTGATGGACCCAGAGTCCGTAACTGGAGTGAACCGTCTCTCCTGGCCTGCTCTCAGCTCTCCTCTCTTCCCCGGCCTCTGTGCCGCCTCCAACTTGGTCTGCTGATTTCATTTGTTTTGTCTGCCCTTGTGTTTCCTGCCTCATTTCACAGAGGGGTTGAAGCAGCTGTCAAAAACGCTTTCAAAACAATAGGACAATAAATATTTGCATAACTCAGGGCCAGAAGAATTCGAGGGGGAAGCCACCAGAGGTGTGTGTGGAATGCTAGGACCCCTTAGGGACCCCTTTCCAGATCACTGCTTCTTACACTGTAAAGCTTAGAATGAATGACATGCTGGGCATAAGTTTTAGTATTACATTAGCAGTCAATTCGTTCAGTAAATATTTGTTAAGGACCTACTTAAAAAACCACCCCCCACCTTCTAAATTCTTTTGTCACATTTTGGAAACATTGCTGTGGTGCCCTTTCCGAACCAGACACTGGCGAGTGTTTTGAATCCCAGGTAACACTGTGGAATCCACTCCTGAGTATTATTGTTCATCTAGTTGGTAATCCAGAGTCTTTCTACTTCTTGTTTGGAAATGTTTCTCCAGAAACATTCTAGAAAACCACTTAAAAAAAAAAAAACCCACTTTACGTGATGCTCTCCAACGATTCTCATGGCATCTTTCTGGAAAACAGCTCAGTCAGCATCCGGGTAGTACTGCTCAGCAGTGTGGAGCCGGTCGGGGCAGCCCCCGGGGAACTGAGGTAGAGGCCAGCCCCCCACCCAGATGCTGGCTTAGTGGCCTTTGTTCAGTGAGTGGTTGTTGAGTACTCCTTACGTGCGCGCTCTCTCTTCCACCCTGGGTCCCCCCAAATCCACAAACCTTACGTTCACGGAGTTACATTCCCGTCCATGAAGCAGAATCTAAACAGGAAAACTAAAACCAGAGACATCATCTGGTTTAAGGTTTAAAAAGATGACTCTGGCTGCTGGTGGGCACATGGGTTATGCTTGAGGGAAGGGGTGATGGGGAACAGGGAGGCCCATCAGGAGGCCAAGACAGCGGGCCGGGCAAGAGCAGGGTAGTAGCAGACATGGGGAGAAGCGGTCAGAATGGGGTCTGTTTCGGAGCTAAGGCCACCGGGACCAGCTAATGGATTTGGTGTGGGCGTGAGGAAAAGGAAGCAAGGCTGCGTCCAAAGATTTTTGGCCTGAAGTGGGCCCGCGGTGCATCAGGTACCTTAGGTAAGACAAGGAGAGGGAAAGAGTTTTATTTTGGCCATGTGAGGTCAAGATGTCATTTCAGTGAAAAGAAAAAAAACAGATCTATAATTTTCTAGTGATCGGTCACCACTTCACTGAGTGTGGTCTGGACATGCAGGAACAGAGGGGATGGTCCCAAAGGGATAGGCTGTCCCACGCGGTGCTGCCTCGATCAGGGCAACCCGGACTCTTCTGGAACACCCCCCGCCCACGGCAGCTCGCTCTTGTACATTCATTCATTCACTTGGCACATGCAACACATGTTTATTGAGTGCTGTGCTGAGTGTTTTCCATTTGCCCCTCAAAGGCACATGTTTATGACAATCTAAACGGACAACATGTCCACTTCTGTTCCATTTAGTATTTTAACTTTGTTTTTTTAATGTTTGTTTATTCTTGAGAGAGAGAAACAGAGCGCTAGCGGGGGCGGGGGGGGGCAGAGAGAGAGGGAGACACAGAATCCGAGCAGGTCGATGCTCCCAGCTGTCAGCACAGACCCCGACATGAAACTCGAACTCACGAACCGCGAGATCATGACCTGAGCCGAAGTCTGCTGCTTAACTGACTGAGCCACCCAGGCGCCCCTTAGTATTCTAACTTTTGAAGAAACATGAAAGCCAGATGAATGAATGGGTCTGTTTATAAAATATAATTAATAAGGCCCACGAGGCCAGGCCCCTGTGACCCGGGCTGGTGGGAGGCCACTCAGGCTGCCACCTTCCTCTGCCCCGGGATGTTGTCATGCCTCTGACAGAGCCCTGCTCAGAACCACCAGGTGCACCCCAAACTCCTCTGCATGGCTTTCCTTTGGGTGGCCTCATCTCCCTTTCAGTCCTTCCTGTCAGCATTCCCAGCTTACCCCTGCCCCAGCACCCCACCCTGTGCCATCCTCTCTCAGGGGGCACCTGGCTGGCCAGCGCCCTTTCCCTGTTTCTCATCAGTTATTCTGCTGTTCCTTGTCCCCCCCAGTGATGCTCTCCACCGTCACAGCTGCAGAGGTCCAGCTCAGAGCCACCTCTGAGCCTTCCTTCCCTGGTCACTGCCTGCTCCTCCTCCCAGCCCCAGCCGGCAGGCCTGCTTTCTCCCCTGTGCTTCTGCAGTGCTGGTCCTTTGACGACCGGAAACCCCGGTCCCACCAGGAAGCACCACTGACCTGTGCCTGGGAAGCTAGACTTCTTCCGTCACAAGGTATGGAGGAGGCAGGCGGCTGTGTCCCCATCACTCACCAGGCTCTGTGCACAGTAGAGACTGCTGGCTGTGATCCTCAAGGTTCCTGAGTGTGTCTGACTCACCTTTGTGGCCCCCACTCACCTGGCCTGGTCCCGCTTGTGCGGGACAGTAAGGGGGCTACTTCCTGCTGCCTTGGAATTGTGATAAAGGCCCGCAGCTGAGGACAGTAGATGCCAGGTTCCGTCACAGTCTGCAGCTGTGCCCTTCAGCAGGCCAGGGGTCCGGTTACTGCAAAGGCATTGTTACCAGGAACTTGCTCGAAAGGCAGACTCTTGGGCCTTATCCAAGACCGACAGAATCAGAACCTGCATTTTAACAAGGGTCTCCTGGAGAGTCACGCACATGGTCCTGGAGGAGGACCAGTCACATCCACGTGGGATGTAATAAAAGATAGCAGAACCAACCCAATAACTGTCCCCCCCATCCGGGCAAAGGAAGAGATTAGAAATTCAAAAAAGTATACAGTCACGGGAAACAGAAACTACTCTGGCTGCTCTAAGTTGAAAAGGATTTGTTACTGGAAATTAGGTGTTTACAGTGCCTTTGGAAGGGCCCAGGCGTGGGTGACCTCAGACCACTGTCTCTCCTTGACCTAAGGATGGGGACCCCGCCCCTGCCACACCACCCCTCAACACCTGCAGAACTGGAAAATGTCTAGTATCTCCCTAACCAAAGCAGCGGGGAGGGGATGGCCTCATCTTCCTTCCGTATCTTCTACTTGGTGACACCTTATCTAGGACCTGGACTGGGCTTTGAAGTCAAGTGATGGGGGGAGCTGCAGAGTTCAGGGTGCCTATCGGAATAGGAGGGTGCGGTCTCGTGCCTTGGCGGGAAGCGTGCCCAGCTGCAGGAACCCTGTGAACCTGCTCCACGCCACCTCTAAGGCAGGGTCTTACAAGAAGGTTCTTGGGAGCAACCTACTGATGTGTCTCCAGGAGCTCAGGTGGAACATATATGTGGACGTAGAGAACAGTGTCCAGTCTTGCTTCCTGCCGGAGAAGCCAGGCGGTGGGAGGCTGGCGGAGCAGGGCAGGGGCAGGGGGTGGTGGCTGGGTAAGCCACGCTGCTGGCATCTGGTAGGGCTGGGCTAAATGGGGCATCCCCAAGGTTCCTGCAGCTCAGTGGGCACTGGGGAGAGAGCTGGGCCTGAGCCACCGTTGCTGGTACCCCATTCATCCGCCAGGGCCCAGGGGGGTCCCTGCCATAGGAGGCTGGGTGCTGAGATGGTGGGAGAGGTCAGTCACGGAGTGCACATGCTTGTCGCTGAAGCAGTCGTGTTGGGGTTCTCTGAGGAGCAGACTCTGTGACAGCCCTGGGTACAAACTGTTCATTAGGGAGTGGCCCAGCATTGAGGCCTGTGGAAGGGAGGGGAGGAGCAGGGTTGAGCAGAGGTGGTGCAGGCCCCACAGCCTGGAGCTGAGGGGGCTAGGTGCACACTCGATCACTCGTGTCAGATAGGTCGTTGTGGGTGGGTGTGCCTTTGGAAGGGTGTGACTGGTTCAAGGCAGCTCTCTGCAGGCGACCCTGAGGCTGATGGAGCTCCTGGCAGCTGGGCAACCCCCTTCCTTGAGGGGGTCTGGACAGCACAACTCCATGCCCACCACGGGCCCAGGGCTGAGGTCCCTGCATCGGTGGCTGGGTGGATGGGACTGGTCTCCATGGACCTGTACAAGCACCAGCCTGTCATGGAGGTGTGAATGCTAGCGTCGGCCAAGAGAACCCCAGACAGGAGGACAAGGCACTCTCTAAGCCCCTCGCCCCCACGTTGCATTCCCCTCAACCCTGTGCTCGGGGGAGTGGAGACAGGCTGCAGACACAGGGTGGAGAGTGGGGGAGAAGCTCTGGGCTGCCATGAGGTTGAAGTTTTGTTATGGGTTGGGCTGGACTTTGAGTCTCTGAAAGAGAGTGGTAACTATCCAAATGGAACTTACTCTTTTTTTGTTTTTCAGTTTTATTTTTATTTATTTTTTAGAGACAGCGAGCAAGCAGGGGAGGGGCAGAGAGCGAGAGACAGAGAAAATCCCAAGCCGGCTCAGCACTGTCAGCATAGAGCCCAATGTGGGGATTGAACCCTTGACCGTGAGATGATGATCCAAACCCAAGTCAAGAGTTGGATGCCTGACTGAGCCACCCAGGTGCCCCCAAATGGGACTTATTCTTACAATTAAATAGGGGATGGGGACTAAGGAGGGCACTTGTCGTGATGAGCACCGGCTGATGTATGGAAGTGCCGAATCTCCATATTGTACACCTGAACTAAAATTACTGTATGCCAACTAAAAAAAAAAAAAGTAACCAGGAAGCCATGGAATCTTCCTGTGATGGGGTTCAGGGCTATAGAAAAGGAGGTCTGACATAGTCGATTTGAGGCAGTGATGGGAGAAAAAGGAAACCGGACCCTGTTAGACTCCATCCAAGTCCAGCCCGTTCCTGAACCTGTCCCTCACCCAGGGCTTGCACAGAGCTAGGCATGTCCTTGGGGGGTCTGGAGGGTGGGTGGGCCTGCACTCTGTGGGTGTTGCATCCTGGGAGGTCCTGGAGCCCACGTGGTGACCCAGTTTCCTGCCTCTGCCAGAGCGACTGAGCTCTGATTATGGGCTCTAAATGACCGCAAAGTACTTTTCAATCAGACAGGAAATAGGCGAGAAATGCATTTCTGTTAGTGCCCCAATTATCCCAATCCCAGCAGGACGAAAACATGTGCCTGCTCCCAGGGACAGTTGTCAGGATCCCCTGACTGTCCTTCCTCCCCCAAAAGCAGCTTTGTCTTCAGCTCGCGCCACTGAGGGGCTAGAGATGGGTCATCCCAATGGCTGAGGCTCATTTTCAGAGGGCCCGGGAAGTAGAGCCCGAGAAGGGAGCCCCTTCTGCCCCCCAGTGCAGGGCCCTCTTGGGGCCCATCTGTTCCTGGGTGCCTGTGAGGAGCTGGGGCCACTGCCGCCCTCCAGGTCCCTTCCGTGAGACATTACCTGTGACAGCTTGGTGCTTCTCGGCCCTCTTTCACCTGGAAATAGCAGTTTTGCCTCCTGGACCTCTGTTGGATGAGCCCTGCCCGACAGTCTCAACTGCTGTTGTTTTCTACCAGATTCTCATCTCATTTCTAGGGTGAGAGTCTGCGCCTTGCCTCTACGAGCTTCTGGTGACCCCAGGTGGTCCTTGGCTGTGGCCGCATCCCTGCCAATCTCTGCCTTTGTGGCCACCCGGCCTCCCCTCTTCTGTCTGTGCAATCAGACGCTGCCTCCATTTTATTTGTTTAATGTTTATTTATTTTTGAGAGAGAGAGAGTCAGAGTTGGAGAGAGGAATATTGCTTTTATTTCAGAACAATCGTATGGAATATGGGGGCTGTAGTGGTGGTGAGAGACAGAACTCAATCAGGGGAGGGGCAGAGAGAGAGGGAGACACAGAATCCGAAACAAGCTCCAGGCTCTGAGCTGTCAGCACAGAGCCCAATGCGGGTCTCGAACTCACGGACCGTGAAATCGTGACCTGAGCTAAAGTTGGTCTCTTAACTGACTGAGCTGCCCAGGCGCCCCAACGCTGCCTCCATTTTATAAGGATACATGTGATCTCATTAGGGTCCATCCAGATAGGGTCATCTTCCCATGTTAAGATCCTTTGGCACATCTGTAAAGACCCTATTTGCATATAGGGTGACAAGTGCGGGTTCCAGGGTTGAGATCTGATACCTCTGGGGACCATGATGCAGCCCCCTGCAGCCTCCCTCTCTCACATTATGCTCTGAACAGTGTGCAGTTTATTGCAGGCTGTCATCTCCGCACTCTGCCCTTGGTTCATGCCATCCTCTGCTCGACACGTCCCCCTCACCCTCACCCTCAACATTTGCCTTCTCTTACTCTTCTTTTTTTTAACATTTTTATTTTTGAGACAGGGAGAGACAGAGCATGAACAGGGGAGGGTCAGAGAGAGGGAGACACAGAATCTGAAACAGGCTCCAGGCTCTGAGCTGTCAGCACAGAGCCCGACGCGGGGCTCAAACTTACGGACCGTGAGATCATGACCTGAGCCGAAGTCAGACGCTTAACTGAGCCACCCAGGCGCCCCATGCCTTCTCTTACTCTTATCTTCAGCTCAGATGTCACCTCCTCTAGGAAGTGTTCCTTGATACCTACTGTCACACATATGCTCCCGCATGCACGTGCTTGTACACACACACACACACACACACACACACACAGGTGCCCCTGTTCTGTGGTAGCACCAGTGGTATTACAATGGTCTTTTCCTCAAAGCTGCTTAGGGCAGGTACCAGGTTTTAGGCATATTGTGTCTGAGTGTTGATAGATTTTCAAGGAAGGAAGGAGGGAAGAAAAACCCTTGAGGGATAGACTCTTGAGTCATTTGGCTTTTTAATTTAATTTTTGGCTGCAAATTTTTAACAATCTGGCTTAATCTACAGTTGAGTGGATTTAAGGGAGCAGGAGGACAGGTGATTGGCTCCTACAGAACATTTTCTGATTAAAAAATCACAGGAAAAAAAAAAAGCTTTTAAAAAGTAATAATGATGATGGCAGCAAGCTGGACCCACACCTGTGTTCACCACCGTGTTCCCAGCCGGTGCCCACACTGCCCAGAGCTCACAGGAGGTGTCAGAGGGACGCAGGCACCCTGGATGAGCACCTGCTGTATACAGCAGACACGGTGGTCTTAGTGAATGCCCCTAACAGCCCTGGGAGGTGGAGAGGCTGAGGTTCAGACTGAGGCAGAGCTGGTCTCCAACGACCGAGCCCTTCCCACCTCAGCAGGCTGGAAGGGACGGGCAGCTGGAGGAGCCTGAAGGCCCCTGGGAGACGGGATTAGGGGGAGAAGGGCTAACTGCATTTCTGGGACACACAGTCAGGCCTCTGTCACACCCCAGAGGCTCTCCCTCAGTGTGGCCACTAGTGTGTCAGGACCTGGGCCTTCCATGAATGAGCTGTGGGCTCCTGGGATGCCGTTGCTGCGTCCCACTCACCCCCTCTTTGACCTGAGGGGGACCCTGAGGTCTGGAGGGGGTGGGGTGGGGAGTGTGGCCTGACAGCCTGTGTGCTGAGTCAGTGCTCATCTGGGTCTAGATGACATTTGTTCTGCCGGCCAGGGCCCCCTGGACACTAGGCTGCCCCTTCGTTGACATTTCGTTTCCGTTCAAGGGGATTACGCAAATCCATGGTGGTTAAGCCGCCACGGGGCACTATGGAAACAGAGCACTTCGCTCTGTCTGCCCCCTCCTTCCAGCCCAGCAATAATGACACAGAGGCTGGCTTCTCTGGCAAGACTTGTTATGCTAAATCGCAGAGCGTGTGCACAATTTAATTTGAACCCAGGCAGGCAGAGGGGAGAAGCCAGATTAATTACCACAACACATTTCTGAGCCAAGTCAGATGTCTTCCCTCAAATACCAGACCACCTGCAGGATGGGGGTGGGGTGCGTTACAGGGTCCGAGTGGGTCAAAATATCCATTAATGATGTTGTGTGCATACTTTAGCAGATAATTTATATATAATGTCTAACTTCTCAGCTTTTATACATTTTTTTTTTTTTACAAACCAGTCTTTTATTTCTATTTTATTGTAGTTGGTTCATTAAATAATCTGAACAAGCACAAGTGTTTACAAGGCACCCTATCCTAAGGGTGAAAAAGATAAAGAGTGAAGACTCCTCTCCGCCTGTTTCCCAGTTACCGTTTCTCTCCCTACAGAGACACTGCCATTTTGGGGTATGTCTTCTCAGGTTCTTAATGCATATACATTTACGTACACCTAGCCTGCCCTTTAAAAAATGTTTTTTTTACTGTTTATTCATTTTTGAGAGACAGAGACAGACAGGCACAAGCAGGGGAGGGGCAGAGAGAAAGGGAGACACAGAATCCAAAACAGGCTCCAAGCTGTCAGCACAGAGCCCGACACAGGGCTCGAACCCGTGAACCGTGAGATCGTGACGTGAGCCGAAGTCAGATGCTCAACCGACTGAGCCACGCAGGAGCCCCATATCCTGCCCTTTTGTACGAAAATTAGTGACTGTCCTATGCACGCTGTCCCCTGGACCCTTTTATCTTTCACTCAGCGATACATGTTGGCTTGTTTCAGGGTTAACGCTCCATTATGATGGATGCACCGTGATGTCTTTTACTGGCCCGCTATTGATGCACATTTTGGTTGCAGTTTTTGGCCTTTACTCACGGTGCTTCAGGAAATCTGTATCTTTGCATATATTTGCCACACCCATGAACAGGATCTAAACTGCACTGTCCAAGGTAGTAGGTACCACCAGCACGTTTCTATTCACGTGTCCGTTAATCCGAACTGAATAAAACCCCAAATTCAGCTCCTTGGTCATGCTACCCACATCTCAGGTTCTCAAGAGCTACATGGGGCCAGTGGCCAACAAGCCAGCGGCGGGGGGGGGGGGGGTGGTGGAGCATTTGTATTGCACAGGGACAATGTGCTCTGGGACAGCGCCGCTCGCTCCCCAGGATGTATTCCTCGAAGGGAATTCTGAAGCCAAAGGTCTGTGCATCTTAAGTGTTGACAGATACTCCCAAACTTCCTTCTGAAGAGGCTCTAGCCATTTCTAGTCCCCCCAGTAAGGGCTCAGAGAGGAATAGTGCTTTTATGTCACTTCAGAACGATTGTATGGCGTGTGCGGGCAGTGGTGGTGGGGTGGGGGGGGGGAGAAACGTTCCCTGTGTGCTGATTGCAAGGACGTTCTGTTTCAGTTGCTGGTGACCATTCAAGCATTGCTGTCCCCAACTTACAGTGGGCACGCCTGTCACAGGGAGCCCCACGCGGGCTGCCTCTCCCCTGAGGCCTGGCTTCCTGCCACCTTGCTGAGGGCTGCCTCTCCCCAGCTCCGAGCCACTTCCCTCTCCTCCCCGAGGTCCGGGGCGCCTCCACACCCCGACTCCTGGCCCGCCACTTCTCAGGGGAGAGTGCGGGTGTTCTGGCACGCTCCCTGTGGCCACGACACAGACGTTACCAGGATCCTCCGCCTCTCTCCTCACCTCCCACGCTCCCCCAGCCACTCTCCCTTTGGCGGACGGTGACCTCCGCGTTGCCAGATCCAGGTGGCTGTTGGCTGGTCTTCACCTGGCTAGAGCTCTGAGCCACAGCCTGCACTTTGTGCCTTGGCTCCCGAGACACCACACCTGCTGCCTCTCTGACCCCCACCCCCGCTTTGCAGCCTTGTCCTCCTGGACTATTTACAACTCTTACAACTCAGCCTCCTGCTTTCCTCATTCTCTACTTTTTTCCTGGGCAGTCTCTGCCCCACCATGGCTTTGATTAGCATCATTTGGGGAAGGAAGGTCATGTATTTTAACTCCCATTTCCTGCTTGCTGGGAAGACTGAGCATCTCTTCATGCTTTTTGACCTTTTATATTCCATATAAAAGCAGGTTAGAAGCAGAGCAGACCTTGGACCCAGATTCTGTCCGTGCAGACCGGGGCTATGGTGGGTCCCTGTCCCTGCCTCCTCCAGGCATGACAGGCCCCTTCCGTTTGCACCCCTCCCCCCCACCCGCACCCCAATCCCAGCGTGCAGCCTGCTTTCTGCTTCGGGACGCCCGCCACCCCTCCCTTTCCTCCCTGGCCCCGAGCTCCGCTCCCCCAACCCTGCACCTCACACACACAGCGGTAGCCACGGGAGGGGGTTGCTCTTCCTCTTCTCTGGGCCACTGGGCTTCGTTTAGGGACCTTTGCTCTCACAGCCTTCTTCTCTGTCCCCTTCCGACTTCCCTTTGTGGCTTCAGCATTAAGACGGACAACTCTGTCTGCAGCTCATAGTTTCCTGCCTTAAACCTCTGGGATTCTTATTTCCAGTTGATCTTAGACGATGCCTACCTACCCAATTTCATCGCCGGTAAACAGCGAGCGTTGAAGTTCCTAATGTTGGAGTTCCTTCCTGTCTCCTGCCTTCTCCACACCCACCTCCCCTTCTCCGCATCTGCTGAACTTACCCTTTATTCTTGGTGTAGCCACAAGGTGTTTGACTCCTTCCATAAGCTTCTTCCTCCATTTGTCCTCCTATCCGGTCTGAACCCCGGGACCACCCCCTCCATGCCAACCAAGCTACACCCAGTAACCCGATGATCTCTGACCCCTCCACCTGGGCTGTGTTGCCTTGCCAGCTTTCCATCCTAAGGACACAGTCCGGTCCGGTGGCTTCTCTTGCTTGCCATCTCCCCCATAAAGCCCTCCCTTCCGTCCCTGAAACTGAGGGGGCCATTCTTACACTCAAACACCGAGGCCATTCATGCCTCTTTTCTGGAACTTCTTTCTGATTTGGCCCCGTGTCTGTCTAGCTTCCCCAGACTGTGAGCTTCATGCAGGACGGTCATGGCATTTCTGTTCCCCCGGTGCCCAACTGTTTGTGCAAAAAAAATAACCTATGTTTGCTTAATTCGGTTGAATGGGTAATTTCTGCTTGGGGCTGATACTACTCAGATTTAAAAAGCAGTGTGTCTATCCACTAGAGGAAAAACGAATAGAGAAAAATAATAAGGGAGCCCAGGGGGAAGGCATATACGCGTGTTTTGTGGGTTTTTTTGAATGGACGTGTCAGGGCAAGGTTGCAGGCAGAGGTAATTGGAGAATGGTTTTCCTTAACGTGCAGGGATGTTCTGCCAGCGTCCAGGTGCTCTAGCGTGAAGCAGGCTTATTTCGGCGGTGACGGTACATGTCAGTGTCAGGTGATGACCTTGGCTGGAAAAAGGGAAAACACTGGGTCTCTGCGGAAAGGAGAGAAGTCGTATTTGCCCTTCTGCCTGCGTGGGAGCAGAGAGGCTTCCGTGACGGAGCCAGTCCTGTGCCACCAGCTCGGAGGCGGTTAGAGCAAAACTGCAGGTGCCTCATAGACAGTCGGGGGCCCTGCTGCCCGGAAACGAGGAAGTTGTCACACAAGCTGATGCCGACACTCTGCTGGTGCAGAGTGGGGACCCCCCGCCCAGCTCTGCCTGTTCTCTGCCCCCAGGAAGGTGCGAGCACACGGCCCGCCTGTGTTCTCAGGACCGTGGGGCCCGATGCTCGGAAGGGTTTGCAGCCGCAGGGGACGGGGCGGCCAGCAGTTCAGGTCAATGGTTAACTGCCTTACTAAGTCAGACTTGGGTGCACGCGCTTTAGGCTTCTCGGGGGTGGGGGGAGGGAGGGGTGGGGAGCAGGTCTTTGAGAGGTCAAGACCATACTACAGTTTAAGAGAGCACCGGAGCCTGGCCTGGCCTCACAGAGCCTGCACGCCACGGCGTGCACGGAGCGCTCACACCAACGCGGCGTGTACCCTCCAGCATACCCTGACCGTGGGCTCTGGAGGCAGTGCCAGGCATCTGTTTCTGGACCCAAAACCATCGATCCTTTAGGGCCCCGGTGTCCTGTCTGTGCTTGCAGGTGCTCCTGGGCGTGATCTTCTGTTCAAAGCCCTGCTGTGATTAAGAGAACGTTTTCTAAAACTAGCGTACAGAGGACTGCTCTTCAGGAAGGATGGGGACCACCACTGTGGCCTGTGAGGCTGAGCCTCCGGGACCGAGGCTGCGTCCCCGCGGCCAGGTTCTGGGAACCGTGCTTCCCCCTGCCCCTGGCAGCTGCGGGTGGGAGGGCTTCCAGCTCTTGCCAGAACGGGAACGCGGCCGTGTTCGTTCCCTCAACCCCGCCCACACCTCTGTAGAGAACCTTCGTTAAACTTCTCTCTTAAACCTTTGGAACCATTTGTTTCTTGCTTGGGCCCTGCCTGATAAACCGTCCGATGGTCCTCTGCCCACCTGAATAAAGGCTAAACCCCAACAAATCACAGAGCCGTTCTCAAGGGCTGTGTGAGCGCTCGTTTTTTTCATGAATCCTGTTTACGTGCTTTTGCTGAGACAACAGCAACTTTCCAGCAATGGCCTTAACCCGACAAGCCTCCGGTTGGGTTTCTTCAGTCAAGGGTCACAAGTCAGCCTCAGGTCCTTCCGAGGACAGAAGAGAAGGCAGTAGGGAGACAGTTTTTCCTTCTAAACTCACACCCAGCCTGTGGTCTTTCTCCCCTCTAACCCTGCATATCACAGGTGCTTTCCTGTTTGAGACAGCGCCTGTGGATGAAGTCCCAGGAGTTCAGGCAGATGACATTGCTTGGCCGGCTGGGCCCAGATGTGGGACTGCACGGCGCCCACCTCTCTGTGCTCGGCAGGCCCTTCCTGCAGCCTTGTTCACATGGGAGAAACGGCGTGTGTGGACGCTCTGGATGCTGGCCGGCTGTCCAGGGAGGCCGGGTCCCTCCTGCCGGGTCTCCAGACCCCTCACCCTCAGCTCCCGCGTGGTATCCGGGGAGCCCAGAGCCCATCAGCGAGCAGCCAGTCCTGCCTGGGGTTCCCAGGCTGAGCCCACTGGTGTCCACACCTTCTGGGCTCCCCACCAATTCCTGCTCCTGCCCACCCCTCCACCCACCCGATTTTCTAGAGAATCCCATCTTACACCCCTCTATCTCTTCCCTTTAGGGTCCCCCAATCTTGGGTGCTGGGGATGCTGAAGGGCTTGGGTGGGCGTCAGGTGACTTCGCTGTGGGGAAGCTGTGACTGTCCACACTTATGGAACCTGAGCTCAGGCAGGGTCCTCCTCCACCACGGGCGCGAACTTTAGACGTGTCTGCTAACAGTAGGATCTTCTACTCCCACGATACTCCAGAGGTAGGAGGCAAAAAGCCCTCGGTTTGGGGCCCGAAAGGAAATACCTGAAACCAATGAGGAGGCTATCTGATAAACGACAGCTCAGACTTCCCTTTTCAGCCTCTGTCTAGGCTCTCACCTCGATCCACGATTACTTTCTCACTGTCAGAAGGCAGCGGGGAACGCTGTTTGCAACTCTGGAAGAGAGCACGCACGAACCACTGCAAGTGTGGAGACATTTTTATTTTTGCAGAGCAGAGGCGGCATTTCCTGGTTGGAGTCTGGGCATCAGCCACCCTGGGGCTCCTCTTGAGTCACTTCTGGGTACCGGTCTCCAGTCGAAGGAACAAGTGAGAAGACCACATAAGGGGGCAAAGCTCTGTCTTACTCCCTGAGGGTCTCCGGCAAGCCCTCCTCTGGAGAGAGCTCTGACAGTGTGCTTTCTACGAGGTCCAGCTGGAGGCGGGACTTGAGGTCACGTTCAGGGGCAGGCTTCCTTTCCGTCACAGCCTCCGAGCCTTCCTGGGGCGGCAGCCATTGTGCGGGATGGGGGTGTTGTCTGTGATTGAGATCACTTCCAGGCCCCCCATGGTCAGTCCCTTGATGGCAGACTAGAAGGGGCAGAAGGAACAGTAGAATGGCATGGTCCCAGAGACGGTGACCCAGCATGTCCAGACGGGCCTTGGAGAGGGCGGGGTGGGGCTTTCATACCTACAATCCTGACTCTGATCTCTCCCAAAGGACTCCCGACCAAACCCCTTAACCACGTCCTCGATGCTTCCATTTCTCTAGGTGCACTGACCACTTCCCACCGTGTGCTTTGGAATCTGACAACTAAGACTATCTGTAAACCCCAACACCCTGTAAGCATTACGCTTTTGTTGTTTCCTCTGCCTGGAACGTCCTCTGTCTCCCCCCACACCTGGCTAATACCTTGCTATTCTTGAAAAGTCAGTAAAGATGTCACCTCTGGGGGAATACCCCGTGGGCGCCCAACACGCTGGGCACAAGCTTTACCACGGCACCTGCTGTCTGTGCCGAGGGGTCCGTCTGTGACAGCCCCCGGGGAGCACCTTTCTATTCCCAGTGCCTGGCACACAGCAGGCACTCAATAAGTGTCTGATGAGTTAAACTAAGTGATCTGGGCATGCTTTTGAGAAGCTTAGTAGGTTCGAAGACCAGAAAGAAACTGAAGCCCTCATGGAAATCCACCACAGGGTTCTCCCAGTCTCCTGACTCTGCGCTCAAGCCCCGTTTCTCTCAGGAAGGAAGCGCACACCCTGCGGAGACCCCGGCTCACTTACCAAGCGCCCTGGCCCCAGGCCTTTCACCACCACTCGGATGTGGGTCACGCCCTTCCCGGCAGCTTTCTGGAGAGGAGGAAAGAGTGTCAGTGCTCCAGGGAGAGAACCGCTCCATCAGATCTGTTGCTACTGCTATGGACCAAGAGGGTTATGAGCTCCAGGGAAGAGGCAGAACACAGGGAAGGCAGCAAAGGCCACAGTGCAGGGCAGACACCGGCAGAGAGCATGGAACTTGTCAAACCCTAGGTCAGCACTGCCACCTGATGGAGATTTCTAGATATCGCTTCCGTGTTCTCAGGGGAGCGAATGCAGATTTTTAAGGTTGAGCCTAAATACTAAGTAACCCACTTAAAAAGTGTTATTTTAAATTTTAAGGGTTATCATTGAAAAGTTTCTTTCCTGATTATAAAGGCTGTTCGTTATAGAAAGTCTGGAAAACACAAAGAAGTCCACTCAACCTGCCACGCAGAGGTCACTGTTAACGCTGGCATATTTTAGTGTATACAGTCTGTCCAGTGGTGGACACTTAACACATTCTGATGGTCATTTATACATAGCAAATACTATTTTGGGGCATCCAGCTTTGTTTGCAGGCTGAAGTTTTCCTTCAGGAAATACTTCCAATTTGGCAGAGTGTGAATCTTTGTAAGGCCCGTGCTACGGCAGCCCGGGCACAGGCCGTGGTCCTAGACCAGTTACCCTGAGCGAGGCCCACACTCTGGATCTTAACTGGCTCTTAAAAACGTGGGTAATACTGAGCATCTTCTGAGGAAGGATCATGGAAGCAGAGTGCCCGCTGTACAGCAGATGGTCAATAAATATACAAATAGGCGCACACTGCCAATTTGCTTCTAGAGAGGTCTGCAGCAGTTCACAATCAGATTGGTACTTCGTGAGAGAAAAGAGGTCCCTTCAAACTGCCCCCGATGTTAGGGTATGGAACAGCAGTTGGCAAACACCACTGCTCCTGGGGGACTAGTTCAAGGAGAAGCTCCCTCCCAGGGATCAGGCCTGCACAAACCAGCACACACCGCAGGGGGCGCCAGAGAGACACACGCTTACCGCGGCCGCAGCTATGCCTGCTGTTTGTGCGGCGATGCCGGTGCCCTTCTTGGCATTCCGGAATCCCTCGGTGCCACAGGACGCGCGGGCGAGGGGCTGGTGGGCGGCAGAGACCACCTGGATCTGCGTGCTGGGAAAGCAGGGAGGCACACAGGACACAGCACTGGTCAGGGAAATAACACTAAGCCAGGCCCTTGCACGCCTGGCTGAGAAAGAGAAAGGCACTCGACTGCTTGCCCTCTGAACTTGTCAGATGAATGTTCTGAACTCCTACAGGAGGCGTCAGGAAGGGTCCCAATCACCCCCTGAACCCCATCAAAATCTGACACGTCACAGAATCTAAGGACAGCTCAGGTATGGACTACATGTGTGTGTCCTCCCCAAACTCATGTTCAAATCCTAATCCCAAATGTGACGGTATTTGGAGGAGGGGACTTTGAGAGGTGAGTAGGTCACGAGCGTACAGCCCCCGCGAGCAGGGTCAGTGCTCTGTTTTATAAAAGGGACCCCGAGAGCTCCCTCACCCCTTCCATCGTGTGAGGACACAACGCGAAGCCGGCCACCTGTGACTCAGAGGAACTCTCACCGGAACCCCACCGCGCTGGCTCCCTGATGCCCGACTCCAGCCTCTGGAACTGTGAGGCATCCACGTCTGCCGTCTAAGCCCCTGTTTGTGGTGGTTTTAGTAGGCCGAGCTAACACAGGCTGTACAGTCTGGAGTGGGCAAGTGTCATCCAGAAGGGCGGAACGTTTCCCTCCTAGTGTCTTCCCTGTGGCCAGTGTCTAGACTTGATATCCCTGTTTGGCTTTTTTCCCTAAGAAGTTAGATGTTTTATATCAGGTAACTTAAAAAAAAAAAACCAAAAAAGGCTTTTGTTAGGGGAAGTTTTAAATATACACAAAAACAATAGAAAAGTATATGAACACCCATGGGCCCAACACCCAGCTTCAGGAATTATTAACTCATATCCAATTTAGTCTCATCTATAAATCCTGTTTCCACTCTGGTCTTCCCCCACGATGGGTTATTTTGAAACAAATCTGAGACCCAACATCTCATCGGTAAATATTTCAGTATTTAGTTCTAAAAGATAATGACTTTGAAAAAATCCCACAAAACCATGATCATACCTAAAAAAGTGAGCAATATTACCATATTGGATAATTTTTTTTAAGTAGGCTTCATGCCCAGTGCAGAGCCCAACGTGGGTCTTCAACACATGAGCCTGAGATCAAGACCTGAGCTGAGATCAAGAGTCGGACGTTTAACCAACTGAGCCACCCAGGCGACCCTCCTGTTGGACAATTTTAATGCTAATGACACTCTGTTCCATGACCAAAAAACTTTTTTTTAGAGAAGTGAAACTTTTTTTATAGTCATCTCTAACTGACTTCAAGAAATAGCCATGGGTGCCTGGGTGGCTCAGGTGGTTAAGTGTCCGACTTTGGCTCAGGTCATGATCTCGTGGTTCATGAGTTCGAGCCCTGTGTCAGGCTCTCTGCTGTGAGTGCAGAGCCGACCTCCCTCTCTCTCTGCCCCTCCCCTGCACACGCGCGTGCTTTCTCTCTCTCAAAAATAAACATAAAAAAAAAAAAGAAATACTTAGACATACTTATTTCCCCTCGGTCAACACTGCTCTGCTTTCTGGCCTGAAGGGGCTCAGGGGACCCTAGGCGGCCCCGGGTTCGGGCAGTCTGCTTGCTGGCCTGGCTATGACCCTGTTGGCCCGGCTACGAACTGCCATTTCCCCTGGCAGGGCTTCCTGGGTTTTCTGTACTGAACAGAGCGCAAGAGAGCTGCCTGCCCCCGACACAACTTCAGCAGACGGACAGGGTGGGCCACAGAGGCTCGAACAAGCACAGCTAACCCACGTCCTTATTAGCCTGAGAGGGGGAGCCAGAAATCCGGCTGCTCTCATTTTGAGCTTATCAGACGAATGCTGGGTGAATCCTGCAGCGTCTCACGTGTGCCCCACGCCCCATCCCTGACCACCAACAGTCTTCCGTGTGGTTCTCTGAATCGCGTCGTGGGCAGGCTGAGACCAAACAGTGACCCCACCTCCATGTGGGGGCCTGGCCTGCAAAGCTGTCCTCAACGTCAGCAAGGCTTCTGTTGCCATTACACAGCCGGGAAGTCCCTGGGCACCCACCCGTCAGCCACTCAGAATACTAGTCTTGTCACATTAAATCACTATTCTTGTTTAGCCCTACAAGGTGAGAGGTCAACGCACAGTGGCCCAAGGCGAGTACTTCAAAGGGACAATGCTTATTTGGAGATGGACATTTTGGTTAGTTTGTAAATAAATTGCATACTCTTCAACCGCCTCTCTCATTTATGTATCACCCATTCGCTGTTCCCCATTGCACAGTAACACTAAACAAACACCTCAATAAACACTCTCTCCAGCTCTGGAGCAGAACCAGGAAATACTACTCCCAAGAAAGGCAAAGAAAGCTTATCAACGTAGTATGCCCGACCTAGTTCACACTCTCGTGAAATTTGAATAAACTTTTTTTGAGAGAGAGAGGGTGCAAGTGAGTGAGGGGCAGAGAGAGGGAGGGAGAGAGAGAGAATCCCAAGAGGGGCACAGAGAGAGAGAGAGACGCTCAATCTCACCCGATATGGGACTCGAACCATGAGACCGTGAGATCATGACCTGAGCAGAAGTCAGAGCTTAATGACTGAGCCACCCAGGCACCCTGAATAAACTTTATATAAAGACAGAGGTGGATTCCCCCCAAAAAAGGAGGGAGGAGTGCCGGGGGGGGGGTGTGCATCAACACTGCCCTGTGGAACTCGGCCCTCCCTCCCCGCCGGGGTTGCCCTCCCCCACGAAGGGGACAGAAGCCCCCACGAGACCTGCCCAGGCGCTCCTACCACTTACTTGTTGTAGGATGCTTTAATGTGTGCGATCGGGATCTCCTCGAATTTCTTTCCTGCCCACCTCAGAGGGCTCTCCTGTCCTGGAACTGGAGGGTAAATGCTGCAATTAAAGAAACACTTTAGGTGAATCCTGATTTTTTTGTTTTAAGACCACAAAGAACAGCAGTCTGCCACCCGGACCTGCTCCTGTGGCAGCTGCCCCCAGTCCGTCCGGTGCCACTGCCGTTATGGGTGAACACCATGCTTCAGTGGTCTTTTCTTGTGTGCTGACTCTGGACACTCCTAGTGAGTTTCTGCTAGGAGAAGAGAATTTCATCCACGCTCTTGACCCTCCCCCGTCCCTTCTTGTACGATCAGATCTCTATTTTCAATTCTCTATGGGCCACTCTCTGCAATTAAAAAAAAATAAGGTAAAATCTCTATTTCTGGTTTTAGGTGGCATCTTGACTCTCTATTTAATAAAAAAAAGACAATATAATATCATTACTATTAAAAAAAAAAAATAAAGCCAGTATCCCCTATGAGAGACATCAGCATGCCTTTTCTGTAAAGGGCCAGATAATAGACAATTTAGGGTTTGCTGGCCATGAAGTTTCTGTTGCAACTACTCGGCTTTGCCGCTGGGAGTACAAAAGCAGCCACAGACTACGGTAAATTGATGGGTGGGACAATGTTCCAGTAAAATGTTATTTATGAAAAACCAGGAAACTGGCCAGATTTGAGCAGGGGCCCAGTTTTCCAAGCTGGTTGAACAGCAGAATCACGTGGTTGTGATGCCTAGGCCCCACGCCTGACTTCTGGAAGGGGCCGAGAATCTATTTCTAAAATATCCCTGGTGAAGCAGATACGAACTCAGGCTGAGAGCAGTGACCTAGACGTTGTGTGGGGCTCAAGTTCTTTCTCTAGCTCAGTCAAATCTGTCCTCTGGCCATCTCTAGGTCAGTACTCTTATTTGCAGGTGGAGACACGGAGGTACAAACAGGGGAGCAGGGTGAGCAAGGGAAGCCAGGCTTTGGGCTTAGGAGACCTGCCTCAGTTCAAAGCTCTGTTCACCATGCTGTGCTTTCTTTGTTCAAACACACACAGCTGTGACTCAACATTCCAGACCTGAGTAAACCTACTGCTGTATCCCGCCTACACGCAGGAATCAGACGGTGTTTGTACCTCCCACAGCCTCCTGAAATCCAGTGGATGCTGGGTTAGAAAATACTCTACTAGAGGATCACGGTCCTGCCCCGGAGCCCCACCTGCTTTCCTAGATAGTTTCAAAAAACAAAACAGAAAATAACACAACGGTATTCAAGAGTTACAAGTGTGCTCCCTCCTGCTAGGGCAGACTTTGGAGGTGATTCAGCCCCTCAGCAGGTCACTGGCTTTTCAACCTACAAGCCAAGACGGATGTAGGATGTGGATGAGGCTCTGCGATGACATCAATGTTTAAAACATCATCATTTCCCCTACTGGCTTGGGGTCCAAAAACTTAAGGCTACCCAAGATTGAATGTACCAGTGCACTGCCTTTTATACACAGCAAGGGTTCTCAGCTAGGGAGGGTTTGGAATGTGAACCATTTTAATCGAAGGCACGGACAAGATCGGGCCTCTAAGCCAACCAGGTCCACTGTACAGATGAATGAGTGGTTCACCGCAGGGAAGCCCAGACAAAGGAAAGACAAAGCCTTCGGGTGCCGGTCTGCAGTCTCTTCACACCCGTCCTCATACCAGGGAGAGGGAGAGAGGCCTGTACACACGGCGTCTCTTTGGAAGGGTGGGGACTGAAAACAGCCGCTGCTCTCTCTGCTGAAGGGCTGGAAAGTGGGGGCGGGGGGTCTGACTTCCACTGCAAGCACCTGAGGCATGGGTGTGTGCTGGGCCCTGCATGCCACCAACCCAAACTGACCCTGACAGCCTGGCAGGTGCTGGAACCTGGGCAGGGGAGACTGCAGTTCTGCTCCCAGATAAAGAAGGCCTGGCCTCCCGCTCTTCAGCCCACTTTCTCATTGCGGCTGGAGAGGATTTTTTTTTAAATGTAAATAAATGTAGAAAAACGCAGAGGTCATAGCTCCTGGCTCACCACTCCTATCATAATTGTATATATGGTATATACGGCTTCTGTTTCTTGACCTCCTTTTCTCCAGTGACGCTGTGTCCTCTATCCTAGCCTGGCTACTTACTCCTGTGGTCATACCTGGCCTTTGTCATTACCACGTCTGCAGCCTCATCACCTCGGTTTCAAGCACCACTCAGGCCACCGGCTGCAGGCGCACCCGCAGAACCTCACGCCGGGAACCCTTCAAGCCCACTGATTCTCCCCACTCGTATGCTTCCCCCCACCAAGGCCTTCACTTCTCTCCTGTCCTCCAGTAAATTCCACCACCGGCCAATCATTACAATCACTCCCTCGCGTACCCCTTCAATCCTCTGCCTCCTCTCCATCGTACCCTCCTGGCAAACCCTAACCCCGGCCGACCCATCTCTGCAGCCATTCTGAGCCTGGGCGTGCATTTGCACAGCTGACTAGAGAAAAATACACACCAGTGTCGACTGGCCTCTCCACGTATCATGGTTTCTCAACTTTAGCACTAGTGACATTTTGGGCAGGACAATTCTTTGTTGTGAGGGGCTGGCCTGCACGCTGTGGCGTGTACAGCAGCGTCCTCAGCCTCTACCCGCTGTCCCTCCAGTGTCCTGAGTTGTGACAATCAACAATGTCTTCAGATACTGCTAAAAGTCCTTTTGGAGGCCCAATCGCCCCAGTTGAGAGCCGCCGCTTTATTTTAATGACTTCTGACATCAAGTGGGCCCTCAGCACTGCCTGGCGACCGGCTCTGTATGCATGTCCCCAGTTCAATTATCCTTCTTCCACTCTCCTGGATGATGCTTTATACCTTCCTTTGTCTCCTTCAACCTCCGCCTGCTTTCTGTTTCCTCACAGCCAGCTGATGACCTTGACAGGGAAATACAGGCAATCAGAATTTCTGCCAGCTTCCTCTACCAAACATCTGTGCCCACAATCTTTGCCTTCTCTCCTCTTTGGATGCTCCACTTGTGTTAGCCTCTCAAGGACACCACTCCAGCAACGTTTCCACCCCATATCCTTCCCGTCGGTAAAGCATGCTGTCATTTCCCCAACCTAAAAACAGACAAGAACCTCTTGATCCCAAAGCCTCCCGGAGCTACTGCCCATGTCTTGATTCCCTCTTAAAAGAACTGACTGTACTTGCCGTTTTTTTCCATCTCCTGCTCTCCTTGAACCCACTCCAATCAGACTTTAGCCCTATGACTCCACCAAAAATGCTCTAGGCAAGGTCACTAACCAACTCACGATGTTAAATCCCATAAGCAGATCTGCCATCAACACAGTGACTTACCCTATCGACAACATCTGACACAGCTGATCTCTCTGCCCCTGAACTACATTAAAAAAAAAAAAAAATCCCTCTAGGTTTCCTCACTACTCTGTGGAATGTCCTTCTTTGTCTCTTTTGCTGGTTCTTCATCATCTCCTAAATTTCTAAACATAAGAAGACTCCAGGTTTCAGTCCTTGGACCTCTTCTCTTTACCTACACTTATACTCTTGATGACCTTGTACAGTCTTGTGGTTTTAAACACCATCTATACGATGAATCTCCTAAATGTGTGTCTCTAGCTCCAGCAGTCCCCTGAACTCCATTTCTAAAAGCCTACACTGTATCTCCACTGGATGTTAATTAAGCACCTCAAACATAACCACCCAAAACCAAACTCTTACAATCTTCCTGTCTTAGGTACAATTCCACCTTTCCTGCCGTTTAGGCCAAAAATTATACAGCATTCCTTCATTCCTCTCTTTTTCTCACACCTTACGCGGACACATCCTGTTGGCGTCACTTTCTGTGTGTTCCACCCAGACAGCTGTCATCCTGGTCCAAGCCACCATCGTTTCCTGCCTGGATTATTTCAATAATCTTCTAATCGCTTACAGGACTCCTCCCAGTTTCCATCCTTGCTTCCCCATAGTTCAATATCAACACAGCAGCCAAAGGGACTCTTGGAAATGAAGAAACATCATGTCAACCCTGTACTCAAAGTTCTCCAGCGGCTTCCCAACTCATTCAGTGTCAAGACTGAAGTCCTCACGAAGTCCTACAAGGCCATACAGATGCAGCCCTGCATGCCTGCTGCACCACTCACCCCCTTCCCCCATCTCTTGCATTACTCCTCACTCCACACTGACCTTCCTACTCTTCCTCCTGGACAACAGACACACTCTCGCCATGTCATGTCCTCGTGTTGTACGTATTTCTTATTTATTGGTCCCCTATCCAATAGAACTTAAGTTCTATGGGGGCAGGGTTTTGGGGTGTTTGGTCACTGATGTGTCCCAACACCTCAAACAATGCCTGATGTTGCTGAAAGACTCCAGCAGGATCCTGGCTTAAATTCTTTCAGCGGCTCAGGGTGAAAGCCCCACTGTTACAGAGAAGACCTCAGCATTCTTACTCCTTCTTTTGCTGCCCTCCTCTGCCATCACTCTCCCCCGCCCCCAAACATACCACGTCCTTTCATACCGATGCCTTTACACAGAATATTAGCTTTGCCTAAAATGATCCTTTTCACATTGTCCAGTTGAACTCCCGTTCAATTCAGTTCTTAGCCCCATGTTATCTTCCTGGCAGAACTTGCCTGATTTCCTCAGGAGTGGGGCATCTCTTCCTTCACACTTCCAAGCAACCATTTTTTACCTCCAGGACACTACTGACCACATTATGCTGAAAATTCTTGCACATCTGTCTTCCCTAGTACTCTGGGAACTGCTTGTGCGTTAGAATGATCTTTTGTATTTGTGTTCTCAGCACCTAGCACAGTGCCTGGCACCAAATAGGTTTTCAGTAAACGCGTGTTAAATGCATGTGATGGCACACAGGGGTGGTGGCACTGATGGAAAGCAAGGTGCCAATCCCTAGGGCTCAGCACAAAAGCCACCCTGCGCCAACGCAACAATCTACACCACAGCCTAGAGCCTCCTGTCCCCCCAACCCCCCGCCCCGCTCCCCCGCTTTCTATTTTGTATCCGAGCCCAGGGAAAATTGTTAGTCTGCCGGGATACCCCTCAGAGGGAAACAAGGTGACATCTACTTTACACCTCCGACATTCACTCATTCATTCATCAGACTGTTAACAGAGCATCCACTTTGTGCCCAGGAGCATCTCATGTGATCCTCACAGCGTCTCTCGGTATCCTTTCCATTCGTAGGCGAGAAAGCTGAGTCTGAGAGATTAATTTGCATAAGGTCCCAAAGATGGCAAGTGGCAGAGTTGGGGATTGACTGGTTCTCTGACTTTGGTCGGTGGAATGGGTCTTCCGTGGGCTAGACTTAAATGGCGCTCACCTGAAGCTGCTGCGGCTCGGAGCCGGAGCGGCCGCCTTCTCCTCAACTTCCTGCTTGGCCGCCGCATCTTGTAGCTGCCGGGCGCCGGTGCGGATGATGGAGGCTGGCGCCCCAGCCACGACCCTGCGGGGAAGGAAATCTCGGTGAGGTCCAGGCCTAACGGCGACTGCAGTCCGGGCGGCTCAGGGACACGGGCAGCAGCGCAGTCGCGGGGGTAGAGGTGGGTTCGGAGGGGGTGATCATTCTTACCCGGGCGTCGGTGACCGAGCCCAAGGCCACAAGAGCCAAGACCCCGTCTTTCGAACCACCTGCATGACTTGAATTGACCCCTGTCAGCTCCCGTCCGCGCGACCCCGGAAACTGGCGTAGCTGGAGCGGCGCCAGCACCACGAGCGCTTGTGGGGGGGGCTTAGAAGGAAAGTCATCTCATTCCTCTTCGAAGGGTTCATTAAAGATTTTTTTGTTCCAATTTAAATACTCCGCAATAACTTCAGTTTATAGTACCAACTGGGAGTGTCTTCCCTTTTCCCTAATCGTCTAACATGATATCTTCGCTCACCTCCCCCCCATATTGGAATGGTTCGTTCTAGTAGGTCCCGGGACGGAGCTCTTTCCGTCTTGCCGCTGCCGCGCTGCCTTGTGGGAGCATGGGATTGGCCTAGGATGCCGCGGGGAGCCGCGGTACCTTGTGGGAGAGCAGAAGAATGGCGGCGCCCGTAAGGCGGACTCTGTTAGAGGCGGCGAAGGGCTGGCGGCGGTTCGAGGGGCACTGGGCCGGTAGCCTTGGCTCTCGCAGCCTGGCCCTTGCGGCCGCACCCTTGAGCAGCGGGTCTCCATGGCGCTTGGTGGGCGCGTTGTGCCTGCAGCGGCCACCGTTGGTCTCGAAGCCGCTGACCCCATTGCAGGAAGAGATGGCGGCTCTGCTACAGCAGGTAGGATTGAGGCGCAGCTCACGGCTTCTAGGAGGTTCTTGGGGGAACCAATAGAGACACGTGGGCCTGGGTTCCATCACGACTCCGGCACCAGTTAGTCCGAGTGTCCGTGGGCAAGTCTTATCTCCTCTCAGAACTTCAGGGTATTTACCTGCGCACTGGTATCTATCTACCTTCCTTGGTTGTTTTGGTGCATAGAAGGCGTTCATTAAAAGATAGTTTGTTTTCCTTGTTCTTTATTGTCACGTTAGGCAGCTCTTGGAGAATGGTTTCCCTTTTCATTGCACACGCTAGGTATGCGGTGGTGAAAAAGACGGACGTCTCTCTCCTAGGTCGTCAATAATTTAGAGAGGAGAGAGTCTGATGTGATGTTTTAGGAGAAGGCAGTGGGCACATCGATAAAATGGTGCGATCAAGGCTGTCTGAGGGCCAAGTGAGAAAACAAGGGCAAGTATTCAGTGTAGTGGCTGTGAGGGGCTTAAATCCCCTCAGATACTGACTGAAGGTGGTTGTTTTCCCAGAGTCTGAGATGTTTTGCGTCTTGGCTACTGAGAGTTCGAAACTTCAGTTTGTGCTTTTTACTTGGTTTGTTAGTTTATTCTGCAAACACTTTATTAATCATTTTATAGATAACCCATTACCACCTGCTTTGTACAGACACTGTGCTAAGTGGTAGGCACGCAGTAGTGAGTAAGACAGACATGCCTTTGGTTTTCAGACTATTCAGTCTAGCGGAGGTGGACCAAGTCAGTAACCAAATAATCACATGACTGTATAACTGCAGATCTTGTTAAGTGTCATAAAGGAAGATACAGGATACTGTAAAAGGTTTAACAGGGGTATCTAATTTGATTTTATGGGTGGTGTCAAGGAATATCTCCCCAAGAAAGTGATATTTAAATTGAAATCTGAAGGATAAGCAGGGATTTCTTAGAAAAACACGAGGGACAACATTCTAGGAAGAGGGGACAGTGCCTGTACAAATTCTGTGAGGCAGGAAAACCCATGATGAGATTTTGATAGAAGACTGACAGGACGGGAGCATAGTAAGTGGGCAGGAAATGCCTGTCCCAGTTTTCTGTTCTTTGAAGCAGCTTGACCTTCAGTCACCTTCTAACATTGTAGCAAATGTAGCCCAAGCCCAAAGTGCAGGTGACCTTTCTTCTTTGGTTCTTTTTCCATGGTGTTTTGATTGTATGTCTGGTTATGATGAGTGGTAAAGTTCTTTGTCAAGCGTGCTATAGCTCTGTTTTCGACTCTGCCTGTGGTTTTCTTTTTTTGTCCTTTTAATTTTCCCAGATTGAGGTAGAGAGAAGTATGTATTCAGACCATGAGCTTCGTGCTTTGGATGAAGCCCAGCGACTGGCAAAGAGGAAAGCTGACTTGTATGATGAAGAAGCAGATGAACAGAATGTACTGTTGGTGCAGGATTTGGAAGATGTATGGGAGCAGAAATTCCTACAGTTCAAACCTGGAGCTCGCATAACAGGTGTGTGGTCTTTTCAGGCCAGCAAGAGACAAGGGAAGGGGGTGGTTAGGTATTTTGGTTCCCAGACAGAGAATATTTGCTTAGCCGTTACTTTGTGTTGTAAGTAACAAGTAATTGCAAAACTTCTTTCAGGTTGGCGAAGAATAAATTATTTTCCCTGTTCCTCACATCTATGCTAATATCATTTTTAAAGGCCTTTGTTATTTTTGAGCGGGAGGTAAGGGTGCTGGTGGGATAGCCTCTTCTGTCTCAGTTGAACTTCATGAATGTTACCTGAGTTTAACTCCAGTTTGGGAGTGAGAACGGGAGGGAGATTAAACCTTTCCCATTAGTTTCCTGTGTTTTATCTGAAATCCTTCCTAAAGCAGAGGATTGAGCTCTCTTATCTTAGTTCATATGTGAAGACTGAAAAACAGAGAAAGTCGGGCCTACTGAAGTCAGTAATAGTGTCAAACCCAGCGAAGTTGTGGTTTGAAGTAGTGTGGGTGTAGCTTCTTTTCCAAAGGCTCAAAGAACTTTGTGTTGTGCTCCTCAAAGGAGAAGTTCAGCTTTTGGTCTTCTCTTCTTACATTGTAGTTTTCTCAAGATTGTGAGACCCTGCCCTGAAAGAGGTACGAATTAGATGTGTCAGGGTTGTAATTTGATTGTAAGAGGACAGATGTTGTGGCTTCGAGGTACAGTCTGCCTCAAAGGAAGATTGTAAAATTCTGTTCTCCTTGGTTCTGGCAGATCACAGACTTCTTGTCTTTTTTGACCCCCTTTTCTTCACAGAAGCTGATGAAAAGAACGACAGAACCTCGCTGCACCGGAAGCTAGACAGGAACCTTGTTCTATTGGTCAAAGAGAAGCTTGGAGACAAGGATGTGTGGCTACTTCCCCAGGCCGAGTGGCAGCCTGGGGAGACCCTCCGAGGAACAGCTGAGCGAACCCTGGCCACACTGTCAGGTGAGTTCTCTGCCCTCCTCTGAACCTCACAAGACTCCCTTCCGACTCAGTCCCAGGCTGACTTACGAGGATGGCTTTAAGGGTTGGAGGTGGGTCATTGATGGAAACTTTGATGTCTCTAAACATTTCAGCTAGAAAGAATTCTTATGTCTTCTTTTCTTTCTTTATATTATAGCACATCGGTCTTATTGATGGCAGAAGAAACAATTCTTTCTTTCACTTGTAAAATGTATTCGCTTTATTGAACTCTATATATTTTTTTCTACGCTTTGTGTGGGTTGAATTTTTTCCCCCCTAAAATCTACATTTTCATTCTCTAACTACTAACATCCACATGGCAGTTGCTTCTTTTTTTTTTTTTTTTTTAATTTTTTTTTTCATCGTTTTTTATTTATTTTTGGGACAGAGAGAGACAGAGCATGAACGGGGGAGGGGCAGAGAGAGAGGGAGACACAGAATTGGAAACAGGCTCCAGGCTCTGAGCCATCAGCCCAGAGCCCGACGCGGGGCTCGAACTCACGGACCGCGAGATCGTGACCTGGCTGAAGTCGGACGCTTAACCGACTGCGCCACCCAGGCGCCCCGGCAGTTGCTTCTGAAGGGAAAGGAAGAGGTCCATCTACAGGTTTGGATCTTGAAGTTTCAGTCAGTGGCCCTTTTCTTTATAAAGACTCTGAGGGTCTTAGTGCCAAACCAGGAAGGTTGGAGAAACTGCTGGCTTGGCCGAGTGGATCTTGTTGTTTGGCCTTCACCTCGTCTGCGGAACTCAGGAGTGTGGTTGTATGTCCTTCCTCCCCGCATGCCTCTGTTTCCGCGGACCGTTGTTGCAAAGTGGTGATTCTTCGTGGTTGCCCTTCATCAGTAAATTTAACAACTGCTTTCATAGCTGAAGAGCGGAGAGCTTCAGCTTCTCAGTAAGACTCATTGTCTTCCCAACAGAGTATAAAACATTCATCTTCAGGTTTCCACGCTTTTACGTATTCCACAGGGATGGATTGTTCTAGTACTTTTCCTGGTTTCGTTGGCCCAGATCTTCTCTTGAGCCCACTGTTGTGAAATACTTTATCGTAGTGGGTAGCTACGATGGATCCTGCCGTCTTGGTGGGTCCTACTCGTTGCCTTCTGTGGGATTTCTGTCTCCGTTTGGAACACCAGTGAAACTAACAGTGCAGACAGTATTTGCAGGATCAATGTCTACAGTAAAATGGTTTTCAGTTTTTACACCACTGAAAGCTTCATTATTTATTGTTCATAAAACAGATCAGGAGTTGCTGTTTGGCTTTCTCTTTTCCCACATTTTTGATTATTTTAATCTGGATTTCTTGAGGAAGTGGATTTTCTTTAATCTCTGCATAGGATGGATGTTTTCCTGATCTGCTTTGTGTAGAGTTATCTTTTCCTCTTTTTTTTTTTTTTTTTTTTTTTAAGCTACAGCATTGTGCTGAGAGGCTAAATGACATGAAGTGTCTTTAGCTCTTTCATATTTAGAATATGGTCTGTCACAGATTCACTCTTTAGCCCATACTTCAGATCTTGAAGAAGTACTCAGCCTTCTAGAACCTCTGTTTCTAAGTCACTGTGTTCTAAAATTAGCTTTGAAGTTTGAGTGTCTCTTTGAAAATGAGGACATTTTTCATTTCCTTGGCTGTCTGCTGTCATTTTGAGGAAGATATTTTGGTGGCTCAGTATTTGACAGACTGTATTATCCTTGATGAAGCTGTTTCCCCTCAGATTTAGGTTCTGCCTCAGGGCCCAGCACAGAGGCAGCCAATTGAAAAGTACCCAGACTTTCTATGAAAGAGGCTTATTTGCTTATCTTCAAATAGTTGGCTTGAGGGGCAAGCATTCAATTCAACACAAATCTAGGGGACTGCTCAAATACCCCCTGGGGACGCTGGCAGGCGCCATTCCTATTCCTTCTCTGCTCCCCCCCCCCCCCCTTTAAAATTTTAGTGTGTACTTTCAAAAGTGAGAATCCTGCCACGCTCAGCTTGCACCTCTTCTTATCCTGGCAGCCTTGCTTACTGGCCCAACACTTAACTCAGTTACCCAGCTAGAAACCTCAGAGTTCTCTTTGGCTTCGGTCTGACCTCCAGAGCTTCTTGAGTCCTATCTGGTCTGAATATTCCTCTCTTTATTCTCACAGCTTTAGCTGTCACCCCTTTTGCTTCTCACCAGATCAGGGGTTCTCAGCCTTGGCACTGTTGACATTGGGGCTGGGTAATTCTTTGTGGGGGCTGTTCTGAGCGTTGTAGAATTCGGTAGCATCCCTGACCTCTACCTGCTAGATGCCAGTAGCACTCGCCTGTCCTCCACTCCCCGTAGTGTGACAGCCATGACAACCAAAAATGTCCCTAGATGTTGCCACGTATTACCTGGGGAGTCAAGTCACGGTCGTTGAGAACCACTGCACTGGACCTTTGAAATAGTTGCCCAGAAAGTTCCCCCTTGTTTTCATGTCATGCTCTTCAGTGTTGCCAGAATGAGCGTTCAGACACAGGTCCCTTGTCCCTTCTCTGCCTGGGTTTCCCATAAAGGTTCAGACTTTGGAGCATGGCCCACAAATCCGTTTGCTCTGGTCCTGAGGTTGCCGGTCTTCCATCTGGCCGCATATCGCCGTATATTCTGAATTCCAACCCAGCAGACCTTCTGCGTTCCTCGAATAACGTGGTCATGTGTGCGTCTCTGTTTTGTGGCATGCTGGTCTCTGACCGGAGCGGCTTACTCCTCCCTGGTCTGACTGTTCAATTTTGAAGACTCAGCTTGTACATTGTACCTTCCGTGGTAGAACCTTCTCCAAGCCCCTTGGTAGACAGAGCTACTCCTCCTTCTAGGCTTCCATAGAATTTGTGTGTGCCTTTATTCATTTTATGCAACAAACATTTACTCTGAGCCTGCCGTTTGCCGGATGCTCTTCAGGCAGTGGGGTCACAGCGACGAACAGGACACTACCCCAGCTCTGTGCGAGCTTGTGTTCTAGTGGAGAATACGCCCTTTCACTTCCTCCATCGCTTGGCAATTGTTTATCGACACATTTCTCTCCCCAGCTAGAATTCTGACTCCCTTGGAGGGACGGACAGTATCTGTTCTTCCCCATCATCCCAGCTCCCATCAGGTACCTGGCTCACTGCTCGCGTGTTTACCGAGGATGTAGATTTGGCAGGATCGGTTCCCAGTCACCTTACTTGCCCTGCCACCGGCACAAGCATGTGCTAACGAAGCAGCAGCCCCGTCGGGCCTTCCCCAATCTGCAAGAGAGGGGGTGAGACAGAATGGAGTGGGTGGGGACCTTAGCTGTGCTCCCATGTCCTCAGCTGTCACCTAGGAGGTGGCATCTGGGTTTCTCGCCAGGATCACTGTGTTCAGATCCTCTGCTTCTCTCACACAGTCATGACTGATGCTGGCTCAGCTCTGCCTCCTGTGACCCACGTGGACAGGCTTCCATCTCGGCACCCACTTTCCTCCTTTTAATATTCCTGTTGCAATAATTAAATGTGAGGGGAAATGTATAAAAGAGGTACTGACATTAAATGGGTGCATAACAAACAAAATGTGTTGATTGCGAAGTTATTAAAATGGTAAATAATACAAAATGATTAAAGTGGCGAAGAAAAGCTCACGAAATATAAAAGTATATGTACGTGTAAAAGTCGGAGTCCATTTATTTCCTGCTTGTTGGCACCTCCCTTCCCAAGTCCTTCTGCAAGATGGAATTCCTAGAGGTGGGCTAAATGCTCAAGGATGGCCACTTAACGATTTGATAAGTACGACCCAGTTGTCCTGCAGAGTGTCCGTAACATTTGACCTTTTCAGGAGTGGTGTAGTGGAGCGTCTGTTTGTCTAGACCCCACCAACATATGTAATCATCTCTTTTTAATTTTTGCCTATCTTTGTAAAACATCTCTTCTGGATTAGGGTTTTCCTGATTGCTAGTGAGATTGACCATGTTTTCAAGTGTTTATTGGCATTTCAAGTGTTTATTATTTGTGAGTGCCTATTTAAACTTTTTTAATGTTTATTTTTTAATTTTTTTTTTTTTTTTAATTTTTAAAATGTTTATTTGTTATTTTTGAGAGAGAGTGAGAGAGAGACAGAGCACGAGCAGGGCATGGCAGAGAGAGAGGGAGACAGAATCTGAAGCAGGCTCCAGGCTCGGCTCTGTCAGCACAGAGCCCAGTGCAGGGCTCAGATGTCATGAACTACTAAATCATGACTTGAGCCGAAGTTGGATGTCCAACCGACTGAGCCACCCAAGCGCCCCTGTTTATTTATTTTTGGAAGAGGGAGCGAGACAGCTTGAGTTGGGGAGAGGCAGAGAGAGAGGGAGACACAAAAGCCAAAGCAGGCTCCAGGCTCTGAGCTGTCAGCACAGAGCCTGATGTGGGGATTGAACTCACTAACCAACTGCAAGATTGTGACCTGAGCCGAAGTCGTATGCTTAACCTACTGAGCACCACGGCTCCACTGTGAGTGCGTATTTAGATTCTTTGCTCATTTTATAATGAACCATTTCTTTTTTCATATTGTTTGGCTTATATTTTTAATCTGTTTTTCCAGATTATAGAGAAATAATACATATTCATTGAAATAAGTGAAAAATTCAGGAAAGTATAAAGAAACTTTCTAATAACTCCATCACTGGTAGATACCCATTGCTGACATTTGTGTGTGTGTGTGTGTGTGTGTGTGTGTGTGTGTGTGTTGCAGGTGAGCTCACCTCATACATAAATTCCTCATGTGATGCTAATAGTGTTTTTTGTTTGTTTTGGTTTTAGTATTGAGAGAAGCAATTCATTATATCTGGTGCCTAGTAAATGTAATATAGGATAAGAAATAATTTTCTGTCTCAGAGCAGTTACACCATTAACACTTTTTGGTGTATCCTGTTAGAAATCACAAGCACAGGGGTGCCTGGGTGGCTCAGTCGGTTGAGCGTCCAACTTTGGCTCCGGTCATGATCTCTCAGTTTGTGGGTTCGAGCCCCACGTCAGGCTCTGTGCTGAAAGCTCGGAGTCTGGAGCCCTCTTCAGATTCTGTGCCTCTCTCTCTCTCTGTCCCTCCCCTGCTCACACTCTGTCTCTCTCTCAAAAATAAATATTAAAAAAAAAATGAGAAAACAAAAAAGAAATCACAAGCACATACATATCCTGTCCGGTTTTTGTTCTCCAAGTAGTAGGAACACGGTTCCATGCCTCCGTTTTCTCAGCTCGTAAGCATCTCTCTGTATCAGCGCGGGAAGCCATAGCTTACGCTTTCTGACACCAGCCAGTGGTTTCATAATAGGCTTGTACCGCAGTTCTCCTTACCAGTCTGTTGCTTTTTACAAATAAGCTGGAGTGAGCATCCACTAATACTCGCCTTTGCTCATGTGCGCAGAGAAGCCATCTGGGGGGATCAAGTTCTAGAAGCAGAGTCTCTGGATGAAAGGGTACGCCTACTTGAAATTGATAACTCTCATCAAAGGTGACGGTTAATACTAATTTCTACCCTGGCAACATACACGAGAGTGCTGGTTTTTCTCTTATCCTTGACAGGCAGCTTATAGCTCAAAGTTTTGGGACTTGGGTAATAATGACACGTTGTTGTTTGAATTTACGTTTCTTTAATTGAATAAGACTGAGCATCTTTCAAAGAGTTTATAGGTCAGTGATATTTATTTTTGTGTGGAAGGTCCTGTTTATATGCTTAGTTCATTTTTCTTCTAGATTTGTTGGCTTCTTCCTCATTGATCTCTAAGTACTTCTTACACCTGAAGATATTCTATTGTGGAGCGTGTCAAAAATATTTTTCTCAGTGTGTCATTTTTATCTTTCACTTTTATGCTTTGTTTTTCCTGGTAGAAATTTTATGTAAATACATAGTTTTCTGTTCTACGGATTTTTTGAATTTTGTGTCTTGGTTAGGGTTTTCCCTCTCGAAAATGATACGGAAAGTATCCCACAGTTTTTTCTAGTACTCTTTTGGCTTCTTTTTTCATTAATGAAAAATTTGAAGAGACAGAACAATTCAGGAAGTATTAAACATCCGTGATCCAGAATGAACAATGCTTTTATGAAAGTTAAATGTCTGTTGTTAAATCTTGGATCTGTATGGTGTCAATTTTGATATGAGGACTGAGATTGGTGGAATCCAGCTTTATTTTTCCTCTTCAGCCAGTTCTCCAGATGCCATTTAGTAATTAATGCTTGGTTGGGGTTAACCCTTCGTTATAGATTGCAGATAATATCTATCCATCTGTCTTTGTCTTTTAACTTTGGTTATGTTTTCACCCTACGGAAGTCAAATTGGGTCTTTTTCATGCTTTTCAAGTAACCCTCCCTTTAAGAGGCTAATGAGCTTTGCTTTACAGATACCAAGTGTCTCGGTCCTTTATCAGCAGACAGTGGCCGGGCTGAGTCTAGAAGCTTGGTGCTGTGACTCCAGGTAGTGGCATTTGAACTGCATTGCTGACTTCAGTTTGAAGGCAGTATCCTGGCAAGTGTGATGGACCCAGCGCATCTGGAGCCGGAGCCCGAGGCCACGGGCCAGGAGCATTTGGATGGAGACGGGAAGAGGCTCTTCAGGAATGACCCTCATCCTTACTCCTCACTCCTCACTCCCAGGGATTGCTTTTACCTCTCATGGGAAATGGCTCTCACAGAGACCCCCTGTGACTTGGGGAGCCAGAGTGAACAGGTGGGTGTGTCCTTATCTTCCAATTCTGTTTCTTCCCCATCCCCCCCTTCAGAAAAAAAAGTGGAAGCCAAGTTCCTGGGAAACGCCCCCTGTGGCCACTACAAGTTCAAGTTCCCTCAGGCAATGCGGACCGAGAGTAGCCTCGGGGCCAGAGTATTCTTCTTCAAAGCGCTGCTCCTAACCAGAGGAGACTTCTCCCAGGCCTGGAAGAAGGGCCAGCATGTCTGGGTCTGTAAGGAAGAGCTGGGCGACTATTTGAAACCGAAGTACCTGGCCCAGGTTAGGAGATTTCTCTTGGACCTCTGACGAACAGTGCTGCTGTGGACAGTGCTCGAACAGGCCTGCGACCGGGGCCTCAAGGACACTATGTGCTGGCTCCGTCTTTGCAGGGAACATCGTGCAACCAACTCAGAAATAAACGAGTTTATTCTTGTGTGGGTCTTGGCTGATTTCTCCTTTGAGAACGACTGGCTTTTCCCTGTGAAGAGAGGGCCGTCTCTTAGGGCGCCTTTCGCTTGTGTCCAAGCTGATAATTGAGTGTTGCGTTACTTCATAGTGAATCAGCTGGCTCCCTGGGCCCAGAAAGAACCCAGGGAAGGAAACTGAACTTCTAAAAGCCCTGAGGTCTGTGAAAGCTTCTAGGCTCAGGCAAAAAAAGAAAAAACGAGTTCTGTGCAGTGTCTTAGCCTCTATCCATTTTGTGTTTTTCTCCCTTTGTACTTGATATGAAAGTCTAGCCTAGGAAATAATTTCTTCCTTTGTTTTTTTCTTTTGGTTTTTATTTTCTTTTTTCATTTTTTTTAAACATTTTATATTTAAGCAGAATTTAATCATATCTGTTCTGAGACAGTCATGTGAATAAGCAGGTTGGACTTATCTCCCTTTTATCAATGGTGGAATCTTGGCCGCACAGGACTTGGCCCCAAGTCTTAACGGCACTGAGGGTGCAGGAGGAGAATGCTGATCTCTTGCCTCTGCGTTGGGGCTCTTGATTCCTCCCTGTGTTGCTTGAGTCATCACTGGTCGCTGGCACACGGAGGGCACCCAGGGAACATTTGCTAAACGAGTGGAAGAGAGGGAGCGTCTCAGGCCTGCCTGTGTCTGCACAGGATAGTGGTTCCACTAGCAAGGCTCCCTGGCTCCCAGTCCTGGCTCCCAGCTCCCTGGTTTCCTCTCACACAGCCTTCTGGGTTGAACAGATGGGCCCGTGTGATGTAAGCTAGCAGACTGGGATTTCTGTTTCTGCTTCAGACGTAGCCTTATGTTCTTCCCCGGGGTCAGGGAGATTGCTTTCCGAGGTCAAAGTTGAGGTGTCTCCTCCTGACAATGCCCTCCTTCCCATGTACCTCCTGCACGTGCTCTTTCCCCTCATTGCAGATGGAGATGTCCCCTAGCTGAGGCTTGCTGATTTCATGGGCAGTAGTGCCACCCTGGGAGTGAAACCTGGCCACCAGGAGAGGGTAAGTCCAGACAGGACCAGGAGTGCATTTCTCTTTCTGGGATTTGGAGTGAGTTGTAGAGGTAAACATATTTGCCACCTCAGGGAACTCCAGCCTAGAAGGGAAGGGATCCCCAGGGTGAGGTGGAGACTGTTTTTAAGACTGTGATGTCATGATTTATATGTGTGTGTGTGTGTGTGCGTGTGTATAAGAATGTATATTTTTGTTCTCTGTACCTATTCCTTGCACAGAACTCCTATGCAATTACTGGTTTTGAGAGCAATCAAGTTGTCTTATGTTAACGAGGTGAAGTTTAGAAAGCCCCTTGGTAACCTAAGGATGGGAGCTGATTGCTGGGGAAGCCAACCTTGTGACCGAGAGTTGGAACTTTTAGTCCAACCCCGTGACCTAGGAGGGAGAAGGGCAGGAGTTGGAGTTCAATCACCAGTGGCCAATGATGTAGTCAGTCTTGCCTATGAAATGAACCCTTCATAAAAATCCGAAAGGATAGTGGATGGTCTTCTGACAGCTTCTGGGGTTGGTGAGCACATGGGAATTTGGGGAGGGTGGCGCACTCCAAGACAGCATGGTGTTTCTGTACCCTTTCCCGTAGCTTGCCCAGCGCATCTCTTCTATCTGGCCGCTCCTGAGTTAGGTCCTTTGATAATAAACCAGTATTCTAATAAGTAACGTATTTCTTGGAGTTCTGTGAGCCAGTCTAGCAAATTAAGGGAACCCAAGATGGGAGGTCCTTGGAACATCTGATTGAACCAGTTGTCTGGAAGCACAAGTACCTGGACAGGAGATTGGCATCTCAGGGATTGGAGGGGGTGGGGTGGGGTGGGGGAATCTGGTAGGATGGAGCCCTTAACCTGTGAGATCTGATGTTCCCTCCAGGTAGATGGTATCAGAATTGAGCTGAATTGTAGGACGTGCAGCTGGTATCTGAGGAATTGCTTTGTGTTGGGGAAAAACTCACACGTTGGAATTGGTACCAGAATCTTAATGACTGTTCTTAAGATGCTCCGTTTTGTTATAAAGTTGCTTCTTTAATGGGAAGTAACATATATACAATTGGTAAATAGAGAAATGGTGTCAGGATAACCCAAAATTAGGTTAGCTCCTATAACATTTTCCCCAGAGCATTAATATTTTGAAGTGTTCAGGGACAGGATTGAATTACCTTAAGAAAAAAGCTACGAATTATATAGAAGTGCCTTCTTTTATTACGAATAGTGGCTGGTTTAGTAGCTTCAAAAAGCACTATTAGTGTTTCCACCGTGTTAGGCTGTCTGGGGAAATGGCGCGGAAAGAAAGATGCTGGGAAGGCATCCCCTTTGTTTTACAATACTGATGAGAAAGCCCTTTCCTGGATCATGTTTTTTATTTTGATGGAAGTAGTCTCTGCACGTCAGGAAGAAGCATGAGGCCGGGGAGTAAAGGTGCGAGGAACCAGTGCACACGCCAGTGGGAGTTTAACTGCAGCGGTATCACTCGGTTTGGTTCTGTTTTATTTGTGCTCTGGCTACAAAATCCCATAGCTTCTGCGTGGTCTGCCCTAACCCCCTTTCCCCAGAAGCCTTGTTATTTTTGGAGTGTGATTTTACAAAATGCAAGCTTTTTTGGCATTAGAGTTGAAATGACTGTGTATGCTGAATGCCAGCCTGAATCTTCCATTGGCTGCCAGACATGACCAGAAAATTGTTCCTAGTGTATCCTTAGGGACAAGATCTCCAGGGAGCCAAGAGGTGGTGTTCTCTGTGTTTTAGGGGATGAGCACCTTCCAGGAAAATGGTAGGAGGAAGTTTAAGCTGTGGGTTTTGGGGGTTAGGAGTTGCAGTTTGAGGTATGTTTGTGCACCCTTAGAAGAAAATGCCACTTAGAAGTGAGAACGCCCTTAGAAGCCTCTCTGGAAGTTGAGCCCCGACCTGGTCATTGCTCCCCAAGTGATTTCCAGTCACTTCATTTTTGTTTACCTTTGCTGGTTCTATGGAGGAAATATTACCACTCTTATAAACTTGTTTTCCTGGTAATTTATCGTCACGAGTAAGTTCCTCCTGTGCCTTTCCTGCTTCTGTACTTAGCACTTTATAAGACAAGGAGTTGTATGTCTGGCTCCAAGACCTAACTGAACTTCCAAATCCCAGGACAGAGACTGCCTTATGGCCACACTTAAAAAAATATATTTTAAGTGAATCAGCCTCCTTCCCCTTAAGTGTTGAACTTCCTCCTGGGGGTCAGGAAACCTGGGTTTGGATTTGTCTTATGACCTGAGGCAAGTGTCAGCCAAGAAGGAATTCATTGAAAATTTAAGCAAACAGGCATTTTATTTGGGCGATTAGTTCTGCAACTTGGGATACACAGTCTCAGGTCAAAAACCTGACTGTCCTGAGGAAGACAGAGGGGCGGAGTGAAAAAGGGGAAAGGTCACAAGTACAGCTCTCCTTCAGGGTCCTTTATGCAAAACAGGGATTAATGCTAGGTTAGCTGGGATTACTTGGGTTAATATGCAAATGAGGGATTGAATTGGTTCCTTTCAAAGTGAAGAATGGGGTGATGAGTAAGTGAAGTCCCCGCTGAGGGCTTGTAGCTGGCAGAAAGTTCCCAGTTTCTCCCATGAGGACGGGCCTGCACCTCGACCCTATTTCATTTTTAAAATGTTTATTTTGTGAGAGAGAGCGAGCGTTGCACACATGAGCAGGAGAGGGACAGAGAGAGAGGGAGAGAATCCCAATCAGGCTCCGTATCACAACCGTGAGATCACAGCTCAGCCTGAGCCAATATCAGGAGTCGGACACCCAACCGACTGAGCCACCCAGGCACCCCCCGACCCTATTTGAAAGGACGTTCTCTCAGCTAGGCTGGCTTGCTCCATCCTGAAGTCTACACAAGTCTCTGTTGACAGGGTGGAGAAACTGAACTAGTGTCTGTACCCACAGCATCCGTTTCTGTCTAAACCAGTAGGGCAGGTGTTATTATCCCTGCTTTATAGATGAGGAAGGAGACTCCAAGGGGCTGGTTAATGTGTGTAGCGTGACTCACTAGTGCATCGTGGGATCAGAGTCTGAACTCCGATCTGTGCACCAAACTAGTTCTTAAGTTCTCTTGACTTTACCTTTCTCATCTGTCAGAGGAAGACGGTATTATTTCTCAGGTAATGTGATACTTCATGTGAAAATACTTAGCACTGCGCACGGCTCGTAAACACTAAGAATGTTTCCCCTTTCCAGTGTATTTAGGCTCCTGAATTCTCTGGAGCCCCCTGTGTCCTCTTTAGCTTTTGTAGCTCCCATTTCCCACCTTGTCCAGGTGCTACCTTGTGGCAACCAAGCGTTTCTGACCGGTTTGGAAAGGGACATGGGAAATTGGAGATTAATGGATTCCAGTAGCCCTTTTCAAATTGGGTGGGTCGCACATGTGACTGGTTGGGCATGCCAGCACTGTCCCACCCGGGCCAGGAAATCCGGAGCTATTGCTAGGCGCTGGCCTGTGGGGCACCAACAACAGAGTGGACTTGGGGGCCCATCCTCTTACCCCAGCAGGGGGAAAACACAGCTTAAAAGGTCAGCAACCCAGTTATTAAGAGCTCACGGGTCGCTAAGCTGCAAGTACACACAGCAAGATAGAGGCCATTTGCCTAGAATCTTGGGGTGGCCTTGTACCCCCCCTTCACTGCGTTTCCTGGAAACCTGGGGGATAACCCGTCACTGCAGGCTGTCAGTCACCACCCCCACCCCCACCCCACCTTGGAATGTCAGTGCTTCAGACCACAGGAAGTGAAGGGGGGAATTGCTCTTGTTTCCAGGAGAGGTGTCCCGTATACACAGGCTCAGGGATAGGTCCAGACAGCTGAATCACTGCCACAGCCCAGGGCCTGAAGCTGGAGGTGCCCTGTGAGTCTGGCTGGGGACGGCCAGGGAGGCACTAGTCCAGAGCAGGGGATAGGTGCGCGCGCGCGCGCGCACACACACACACACACACACACACACACACACACACACATCAGCTACCTTGTCTCAAGTCACCCTCAGATGGGCTGAAGGAGACAGCAGCAGGTTTTGTTTGGGGGATCCGGCAGTACAGACACACCACTGGTTGCTGAGGAATCAGATACCCAGGCCCCAAGTAGCTGCTGAGCGGTTGAAGAAGGGGCTGAGGGGAGGGGAGGGGGGAGAGACCCCCGGGTTCTCCTTTGGCCCAGAAGGGGGAAAATGGCCCTAGTACAGTCAGATCAGGACCACTGAGGACAACAGGACTGGTGGACGAAATTGGGAACATCCTGGAAGTACAGGGTTTGGGAGGACACCTCCAGGTCAGGAAGTCTTGGGGTAGACGGGGCTGAGGAGAGGTGGAGTGGGTGGAGGGGAAGAGGAGTAAGGCAGGGCTTTGGGATTCAGCTGGGGTTGGATCTTCTGCATGAGCGCCACAAGGTGGCAGAATTTGCTTGACAACCACTTTGTCCCTCAATCTCCCTGCGCCTGGCCTCAGGCTACTACCTGGGAGAGGCTCCTTGCCCAGGCTCTGCAGAACCCCCAGTGCCATGTCCCCTGGGATCAGGGGGGTAGCCTCAAGCTGACATGCAACCGGCCAGCACAGATGTGGGGCATGTTCTCCCACTCTGCCTCACTGGATTCTCCTGTCACCCACCCCTACGTGGCAACTTGTATTCTCACCACGTTTTGATCAGCAGAAAAGCGTGGGGAGGTGAAGGGACTCTGTGAAGGTCTCGTAGCCAATGTGTGGTGGAGCCATGATTGAACCCACAGCCGTGCTGCCTAGACAGTTACCTTTGCATCATCTAGTTCCCGCATCTGTGGCCCAGGGGCGGTCTGCTGCAGACCCGTGGAGCCCTGGAAAGGCCTGAACTGGTGTCGTTTGGGAGAATATGGAAAGGATTTGGAGTTGAGAACAATGAGACTGCAGAGGTTGAAGCCACTGAACTCGGAGAATGACAAGAGTCACGGTCCTCAAGTTTGCATGCTACTTCTACAAGGGAAGGTGATCAGTCTCCTTTGGATTGGAGGTGGTGAGCTTGAAATGCAGGAGGAGGAATTTTAGGGAGACTACAACATGAGAAGAGTTCCTTGACATTTAGCCTTATTAAACATCAAAGTGAATTCCAGAAACATTCCAGTGACCGTTCAACAAATATTTCTGGAGGAGGTGGTTTGACTGCCAAGCACCGGGAATAAAATGTTGATCAAAATACTCTTGGCCAACGTTTTCTTGATGGTTTAGTGCTGCGGGTGGGATTCAGGAAGCAGACTCATCCACCAGCGAAGGGAAACTGCCATGGGAACACAAGTGGTTGTTACCCAGCCTGATCTGGGGCAGGGAGGGCATCCGGGCCACACGCGATGAAGCTGAGGCCTGAAGAATAAAGGCATGTGAGCTGGGGTGGGGGAGGGAGTAGCGAGCAGGTGCCCACAGAGGCCCTAAAGTTCTGTGGGGCTGGAGGGCAGTACATGTGGGTGTTATCTTACAGTGTCTTAAAGACAGCTTAAGAGTTGCATTGTTGGAAGGATGTTCATTACTTCCATCCTGCCAGACAGGAGAATGGGTTCCATGATCTCTTATTACAGTGAAGCCACATCCATCCTGGGGGCTGGAACTGTAAAGTCAGTGCACAAATCATGGACAAAGTTCCTGTTGAACTATCCTTTAGAAAGAGGTCACATTACGGGAATCCAACACGGCTAGTGTTTCTTCCAGTGATGGAATCAATTATGGTTGATTTGGTTGAGCTTAAGATTGCCCAATGGCTTGTGTTTAGGGTCTAGGTCAAATAAAATACTAGGACTCCTGTACCTGTTGCCAACAGGAAATTGAGTCAAGTGTATGTCTCCTGAGGAGAGGCCCAAATTGGGGCAATTTGGAAGAACACAAAAGGGATTTAGACTCACATTCAGTCATCAGGAGGTGCTCCCACAAAGCTAGGCATTCAGGATCCAAGGTGGTGTTTCCTCACCCATCTCAGGCTCACTCCAGAGCTGTCAGCACAGAGCCTGACGTGGGGCTCGAACCCACGAGCTGTGAGATTATGACTTGAGCTGAAGTTGGACACTCAACTGACTGAGCCCCAGTAATTTTAATTTTTAAAAGTCAGGTGCATATGGTGCGGTTCCATCGTATTTATTTGGTTCCCAATTGTTTCCGTAGCTCCCTGAGCAATCTCCTGGGCAGTGACTCATTATTAAACAACAAAACTTGTGTTTTAACTCATACCCCAAAGAGGCTTGGCCTTAAAGGTGACAAATTAGCACTTTCTTTTTTCCTTTTCCTTTTCTTTTCTTCTCTTTTCGTTTCTTTTTTAAGAAGAGAAATTTGCGTTTTGGAAAAGTTCTTAAGCCAGCAATGGGAGTGCTTAAGTGATTAAGGTAATTCTGGCCTCAGCCTCTAAGACTATGGGGCGACTGTAGCGATGATTGTAGATTTTATGTGTGGCACACAAACTGGCGGAAAGCAGGTCCCAAAGCTTCACTGAGCTGTGTGGTTCCATCAATAAATTAAGAATTATTTTTTGCTAAAAAAAATTACGTGTCCTCTAGTCCCACCTCATATACATCCTTCTCCGAACACTGTCCTCCTAGCCTTTTTGTGTGCATACAAGACAATGAAAATTTTTGCATGCATATCCATCCCCGACAAAGACACATGGCCACCTTTCCTCCCATGTCCATTGAGAACATTTCTGTACACTTCCTTCCTCCTTCCTGTCCCCACTTCTCACCAGTCTCTCACACAGCCACACACACCACACCCTTGAACATCATGCCACACAGCTTTCAGGATTCACATCACACATACACACAGCTTTGAGTGTTCACAGCACACACACACACACACACACACACACACACACACACACACCCAAGAGCTTTAAATATTCTTATCACACATACACATACTCTTGAATGTTCACATCACACACAAACCCTTGGATGCTTGCTTCTATCACACATTATACAAAACCTTGAAATCCATCTGATGCACACACACCCTCGAACAGTCACACTAGCACACACACACACTCTACACACATGCACACACGCACCTTTGAAACTGATAATGACATGCACATTTTTGAGCATTCACATCACACACAGACTTGAGTATTCACCTCACATGCTTGTTCGGGCATTTGCCTGTTGCTCTCAGATCTGCTCCTCACCCTTTCCCTGCTGTGCTCTACAGTGTGTGTGTGTGTGTGTGTGTGTGTGTGTGTGTGTGTGTGTGTGTGTTTGCATGCGTGCAAGCGCCTGCACACACGCATGCGCTCATGTGCATCGAGGCAGGTGCTGCCCCCTGAAAATTGCATCTTCCAAGCCTTCTTGCCTCTGGGTTCCAGTTGGGTTTGTCCAGTAGGAGGTACTGGTGAGAGATGGGAGGGTAAAGGGGAGGGCCATGTATTTCTCCATATTCTTTGCCTTGGTGGTATTCCCAGCATCACTTCTGTGGACTCCCTCCCACTAGCAGCCTCCTTGTTGATCCCAGTTCCTGCAGGATGGCCAAGACTCCAGAGAGCACCCCCTCCTTCCCGTGTCCCTCCACTCATCTCTGGGTGGCTTCACCCTCCCCTGTTTTTGTTCAGTCTTTCCAAACACTTGTGTCAGTAGTCACCTGTATTACAGTCCCTCTTCTGAACTACCTGGCACGGGTGACTTTTCCCTACCTGGACCCGACGGCTACTCGGCTGGTGTCCACATGTTAGGATTTTCTCTGCTGTGGCCAACAGATTTTCTTCTAACTGTGCTCAGATCTTTGTTGGATCAAATCCTGGCACGGAGTAGGTGTTCAGTATTTGTTGAATGAATGAGCATGGCGGTCTCTCCTCCCTGTTCCAGGGTTTTTGGGACAGAGCATGTTGTATCCCTGAACTAAGTGGCTCAGGGGCATCTTCAGCCCTCTCTGGGCGATCACAAATGACAGCAGTGAGCCCGGTCTCATGGGATCCAGGATATCTCAGCCAGGGCCCATTTGGAGAGTGGAGTCATGGAAACTTTCAAGGAGCCTAATGTGTAACCAGATTTTGCATCAGCAGGCTAGACATGGTTTCAGAAACAAGGGGACTCTCAGTGCCTGTGATAAATAGAGAGGATGGAGGTGTCTCTCTTTCTCTAATGGTTTGGGTGCACCGACCCCCAAATCTAAATTCCTAGTTCTGAAACTGGGGCAAGGTGTTCTTTGTTTTAGCTTCCTTACTTATGGAATCATGAGGAACTGTCACCCATCACTTAACTCCTGTCTACAACTTGTCAAAAGAACTGCCTGACCTTGAACAAGTAATATGCCTCCGTGCAAACCTCGGCTTTCCCATCTGTAACATAAGGAGGTTGGATTCACGATGCTGCTCAGGTTGCCACGGGCTGGTGGTTAGGTGTTGGTGATTGGGGTGGGTCCCAGGCAGTACATGCGTTGTCCACAGGGAGGCTCTACATGCAAATGCATACACAGCCCCAGACTCTGGGGGCCAAAAGCCCGTGGTGTCCTTCCGCCGAGCCTCCCTGCGTGTGAGTGCCTCTGAGTAGCCATCTGCCTGTTGCAAATTGACTTAAAGCACTGAAGGCCAAGGCAAACATGCAATGATATGGTGAGGCAGAAGTCACCAACTAAGGCATTAACACATTCGAGTGAGCTCATGAGGATTAGGCAGAATTATGAAGAGTTTGTGGGAACCCAGGGGAGGGAAAATTTGAAAGGGAAGACAGAGCCAAGGAAAAAAGTAATAATGTCAGCATCCAAACACTTTCACAAGTATTTGATTCAATTTAACATATTTTTGCTTTGAGCCAACTGTTACTCTACATCCTCTGTTGCCCAGTGGCCTACAATTATGTGGGCTTTACAATGTGCCTGAGGAAGGCAGGGCCGTGTCAATATTCCTAATTGACAGACGAGGGGAGCCGAGAGCTGGGGACACGAAGTGGCACGACCCTTGTCACACACCTGGGAAGTGGCAGAGCTGGGGCTCCAATCCAAGTCCTTAGGAGCTGCGAGGGCCACCCCTGGGAACCGGGCACAGTTAATAGGGTGGTCGCGTGCCTCAGGGCAGCCTCGAGTGGTTCTAGCTGGTGAGCAGCTCCTGACATGTGACAGGAGGTGGCGCTGGCCGGACTCTCACATGGAGCTCTTTGGCGCTTAGAGTCGTGAGGCCCAGAGGAGGAGTCTTTTGTCTTGAGCCTCACACGAGGCCAGAGGCAAAGGCCAGAGACCCCTGGGGCTTTTGTTTAGACACCATGTGGAGTCTGCCAGGCCTCAGCATGAGATCCAGGACCTTCTGGCAGCCTCTGAGAACCTAGGGTCCTCTCCTCTTGTCCTCAAATTCCAGGCTCTGAGGAGCCAGCATGACCATGGTGATGGGCTTTCCTCAGCCCCCTGGCAGGGCTCTTTGGTCTTCATGACCCCCTCCCAGGAGAGCAGGGATTACCCAGCACACCACGGCCTGTGGAGGTAGAGAGGAGCCAGACTCATGGCTCTGCACAGCTTTCCCTGGGATTACAAGATAAGGCATATGAAGGAACATTAGCTCATCCAAGTTTATGGATTTTGTGGAAATCAAATTGTAGTAATCTCCCTGGCCATCTGGTCTTGGCGCCATTAGCCAGAATTCCCAGAAACCTTCTCAGGTCCCCACGCAGGGCTGGGGCCAGGGCTGGACAAGATCGTTGTGCCCTAGGCCAGGCCAGGATTTTCCAAGGGGCCTGGATGGGCCTCTGCACCCACTACCTGAGTTGGTGAGGGGGAAGGCAGGAACGGGGCAGCTGGAGCTCAGGCAGGGATGTGGATACCCATTCATTGCCTGTAATACTGCGTGTGGATGGTCCACCTGTGTGTGCAGTGGAAACTCATTTTAGAAGGGATCATTGGGCACATTTCTGGGGTTGGGGAGGCCGGAGGGGGATTTTTCTCAATTGGATGCAAATATCTCCCAGCCTCCTTAAGGGGTGCAGCTTGAGGAATGGAGTGTGCTTCCGGAGGCCTGGGCTTTCCCCGCCTGTGAGGAATGGGAAGTCAGATTTTCTAGAGCTAGTAATTTGGGCTCTGCTTCCATGGCTGACCGAAAGCCCAGAGCCCACTTAAGCTTTTGAGGGAAGAAGAAGTGAAGGAGGGCGTGTCACGTACAGGTGAGGCCTATAGACTCTGGCTCCAAACGGTCAGGTTTGAACTCAGCTGTGTTTCAGTCAGTAGCTGAGCGGCCTTGGGCAAGTCGTTTGACTTCTCTGCACCTCCGTTCTTCATCTGCAAAATGGGAATCTAAATAGGACATACCCGTGGGGTTGCTGTAAGGTAAGTGAAAGTATGTATTTAAAGCACTTGGAAGATTGCCTGGCACCAGGTCCGTGAGTCCAGAGACTGTCCCGAGTGTGGGGTTGTAGCTGATACTTAGTCCCAGCAATGTGCTGGCCAACAGGTGTTTGGAGGTGTGGGCAGTCGGTGGGGAGTGCTGTTTTGTACTACTCGCCGATTTCCATGGTGTAAACACTCCCACTGTGGCCGGTGTTGAGCCGCCACTGTGGTGTCACTGAATGGGGAATTGGGAAGAGGTGCCCACATCTGGCTCTCCGGAGGTGACGGGAGCTAGTCACAGCACAGCCCCGGCCCGGCACCACTGGTGTGATAAGCTTGGTTAATAAATACTAGAAAATTTTCATACCGGCTGGTAAATAGACCCTGCCTTAAGAGACCTCCTGATCTGTTAGCTCTGGCCTCTCCCTCAGGCTCCTCCCAGACCTCCCACAGGCCCATTAACTAAAAGAGTTCCCATCACTTGGTCAAAATCTGTTCTGATAGGTCAAGCCTGGGCCAGACCAGTCGGCGAATTAATCGAATATCACAAGTCTGCAACCAAGAGGTGCCCGGCCAATGAGCTGAGTGACTCTGGCTTGTGGACTTGATGCCCGGGCCCACCACTGTCTTCCTCGTCTGACTTCCTGCCCGTAGTGTTCCCCAGCACACCCACTAGACAAAGACGGATCTCTGCGTCTGGAGGTTGAACTGGGCTACAGGGAGTGCGCATTTCTCTTAAAACAGAGTTTGCGCATGATTTGCTGAAATGACTGAAAAATGCAGTCCATACGAACTGCTTCACGAGGTTGGAATGAAAATACTGTCACATTTCTTTAATTTCTCCAATTAATTGCTTGAGCAGTCTTTATTATTCAGAAGTTCAGGTTCTCCCTTTAGAGGCTTCCTGCCCCCATTGAATTGTTGGCTCCGTATGAAGGAAGGAGACCTACTTCCAAATACCAGGCAGAACAACAACTAGAGTCTGAGTAGCCTGCTCGCCAGCAGTCTGGGTGGGTGGTGGCTGTGGTGTCCTCATCCAGGCTCCCCTCCTGAACTTGTGTGCTAAGGTGCCTGGATCTGGGCCCAGTGGGTAGTGGAAGTGAGTGTGATGTGTTGGGGGTGTGCAATAGAGAGTGGTGGGGTCTGTGGTGAAGCGGCATGTGCACTCCCTCAACCAACTGTGGCCAAGTGTGGGCTCCGTGTTGCCAGAGTTTCACATGCTTTCAAAAGAAACAAGATGTATGCTGGGTTTTGCTTTTGAGACATAGTTTATATACAATAAAGTGAACAATATTTATGATTAATTTTGTACTTTTTAATTTTAATTTTTTCGTCATGATAAGTATGCTCTTTTATCCCCATCATCTATTTCAGCTATCCCCCCGCCCACCTCCCCTCTGGTGACTATCCGTTTGTTCCCTGATAAGATGCATTTCTTGGTCTGTCTCTTATTTTTTTCTTTGCTCATTTCATTTGTTTCTTAAATTCCACATATGACCTGTTTTGCTTAGCATAATACTCTGTAGCCCCATTCATGTTGCTGCAAATGGCAAGATTTCATTCTTATTTATGGCTGTGTAGTATTCCATTGTATATAGAAACCACATCTTCTTTATCCATTTATCAGGGGACACTTGGGCAGCTTCCTTAGTTTGGCTCTTGTAAATAATGCTGCAATAAACATTGGGGTGCATGTAACCCTCTGAATGAGTGTCTTTGTATTTTTTGTGTAAAAAATCATACCCAGTAGTGTGATTACTGGATCATAGGGTAGTTCTATTTTTAATGTTTTGAGGAACCTCCATACTGCTCTCCTGAGTGGCTGCACCAGTTTGCATTCCCACCAACAGTGCACAAGGGTTCCTTTCTCTCCGCATCCTCGCCAACACCTGTTGTTTCTTGTGTTGTAGATTTTAGCCATTATGATAGGTGTGAGGTGATATCTCGTGGTTTTGATTTGCATTTCCCTGATGATGAGTCATGCTGAGCATATTTTCAGGTGTCTATTGACTATCTGGATGTCTTCTTTGGAGAAATGTCTGTTCATGTCTTCTGCCAATTTTTAAATTGGATTATTTAGATTTTTTTGGTGCTGAGTTTCAGGTCTCACCTTAGGTCTTTAATCCATTTTGGATTTATTTTTGTGTATGGTGAAAGAAAGTGGTCTCGTTTCATTCTTTTGCACGTGGCTGTCCAGTGTTCCCAATGCCATTTGTTGAAGAGACTGTTTTTTTCCCGAAAATGCACAAATTTTAATGAATTCTTACATATGTATACATTTTACATTTGTAATCACCATCCATATAAAGATAGGGAACATTTCCATCTCTCAGAAAGTTCTCTTATGCTCCTTTCCAAGTCAATAGTTTCCTATTTCCCACCAAAGGTAACCACTGACTTCTATATCCATAAGTTAGTTTTGTCTTATATTGAACTTCCTATGAATAAAATCTTAACAGTATGTGGCTTCCCAATATAATACTTTTGAGATTGTCCATCTTGCATGTTATCAGTAGTTCATTCCTTTTATTGCTGGGAAGTACCAAATGTCATATTTTATTTATTCATGCTCTTATTGAGGGATATTTGGATTGTTTTTACTTCTTGCCTGTTGTGAATACAACTGCTTATGAACCTTCGTGTATAAGTCTTTTTTCTGGACATATGTACTTTGTATGTGGACATTTGTACATATGTATGTATGTACATATATTAATATATATATTAATATGTATCTACATAGAGGAATTGCTAGGACATTAAATAGGTCTATGAAACTTTGTTAGAAATGGACAGTTTTCCATAAAAGTTATATCAACTTACATCATCATTAGCAGTGTATGAAAGTTCTAGTGGCTCGACATCCTCACCAGCACTTTTGGCTGTTCCAGTGGGTGTAGAGTGGTACCTCATTATGGTTTTAATTTGCATTTCCATGATGAATAACGATATTGAGCACCTTTACATGTATCTATTGGCCACTCAGTGTTTTCTTTTATGAAGTTCCTTTTCAATTCCCTTTTCTCTTTTTTAAATTGGGATGAGTTATTATTATGTTATATATGTATTTATGTATTATATATATTTATTCTCTATTCTTCATATATTTTGAGTACAAGCCTTTCGTCAGATATGTGTGCTGCGAATATTTTCTCCCAGTCTGTTGCTTACCTTTTCACATTCTTCATAGTGTTATTATTTCGTTCCTTAAATGTTTGGTAGAATCTATCAGTGAAGGGGCGCCTGGGTGGCTCAATTGGTTGAGTGACCGACTCTTGATTTCAGCTCAGGTCATGTTCCCAGGGTCATATTATAGAGCCCTGCGTCGAGCCCTCCATTGAGCCTAGTGTCAGGCTTCATGCTGAGTGTGGAGCCTACTTGAGATTCTCTGTCTCTGTCTCTCCTTCTGCCCCCCCTCTCAACTTACACTCTTTCTCTCCCCCCACTCCCCAAAAAAAGGAAGAAAGAAAAGAATCCCTCAGTGAAGCCATCTGGGCCTGAAGTTTAATTTGTATAAGGTTTTTAACTACAACTAACAAATATGGGATTTTCTGTTTCTTTTTGGATGAGTTTCATAATGTAGTGTTTTCAAAGGATATTTTTTATTTCTTCTAAGTTGTCAAATTTATTAAGATAAAGTTCTTAATTGTATCCTCCTATTATCTTTTCAACATCTTAAGGATCTATCATAATACTCTCCTTTTTATACCTAATATTGGTATTGTGTTTTTATCTCCTTCTTGGTAAACATTAACCAATTTTATTAATTTCAAATAACATACATTTTTGCTTTGTTGGACTTCTCTGTTATTTCCCTCTTTTCTATTTCATTGAATTTTTGCTCATTTATTTTCTTCCTTCTATTTGGGTTAATTTTTTTTTTAAAGCTTTTTGAGGTAGAATCATTGACCATTGATCTATACATCTTCATTCTTTCCTAATAGATGCCTTTAAAGCTATACATTTTCCTCTAAATGTTGCTTTACCTGCATCCCACAGATTTTAGTATGCTGTATTTTCAGTTCAAAATATTTTCTCATTTCCTTGAAATTTATTTTTTGATTCTTGGAGTTGTTATTATTGTGGTTTTAAAGAGTGCTACTTAATTCCTACATATTTATATATTTTAGGTTTTGTTTTGTTGATGATTTCTATTTTAATCCACTGTGGTCATAGAACATACTCTGTATGATTTTAACCCTTTGAGGCTTATCAAAACTTGATTTATGTCCCAGCATATAGTTATTTTGGTGACTGTTCCATATGAATTTAACAAAAGTTATATTCTGTAGTGTTGAATATTGTTTTCTGTGATATTCATTAGGTCAAGTAGTTGATAATATTTTCAAATCTTTATACTTTTTTTTTTTAATTTTGTAAGATTCTTCTTTTTTTTTTTTTTAGAATTTTTTAATGTTTATTTTTTTTGAGAGAGGGGCGGGGAGGGGCAGAGCGAGGGAGACACAGAATCTGAAGCAGGCTCCAGGCTCTGAGCTGTCTGCACAGAGCCCAAGATGGGGCTTGAACCCATGAACTGTGAGATCATGACCTGAGCTGAAGTCAGATGCTTAACCGACTGAGCCACCCAGGTGCCCCAAATCTTTATACTTCTTGACTTTTTGACTAGTTATTCTATGAAAATATTCATCTGTGATTGTGGATTGTTTATTTATCCTTTTATATATGTGAGGTTTTGCTTCATATAATTTGAAGCTCTCTTATTAGGTGCACATGCATTTATGATTGTTAAGTCTAACTGATAAGTGGACACTTTTATCATTATAACATGTTCCTATTACTCCTAGTGATACTCCATGTTTTGAAATCTATTGGTCTGATATGAATACAACTATACCAGCTTTCTTCTGATTAACCTCTATATGGCATGTCTTTTTTCATCCTTTTACATTCAAACTATGTCCTTATATTTAAAGTTTGTCTCTTGTAAATGGAATAATTTGAGCTTGATTCTTTATCTAGACATTCTTTTTTTTTAAAATTGAAGTGTTTCATGTATTTACATTTTGTATAATTAAGGCTATACCTAGCTTTAAGTTTGCCCTTTTAATATGTGTGCTATTTCTTTCTTATATATTTGTTCCTCATTTCCAGCCGCCTTTTGAATTAACCAAGCATTTTTAACTATTCCATTTTATTCTTTTTTTGAATTTTAAACTGTACTTTCTCATATTCATTTTATTTTATTATTTTTTAAATTTAACTTTATTTTTTATTTTTTAAAATTTACATCCAAATTAGTTAGTATATAGTGAAGCAATGATTTCAGGAGTAGATTCCTTAATGCCCCTTACCCATTTAGCCCATCCCCCCTCCCACAACCACTCCAGCAACCCTCAGTTCTCCATATTTATGAGTCTCTTCTGTTTTGTCCCCCTCCCCGTTTTTATATTATTTTTGTTTCCCTTCCCTTATGTTCATCTGTTTTGTCTCTTCAAGTCCTCATATGAGTGAAGTCATATGATTTTTGTCTTTCTCTGACTGACTAATTTCACTTAGCATAATACCTTCCAGTTCCATCCATGTAGTTGCAAATGGCAAGATTTCATTCTTTTTGATTGCCGAGTAATACTCCATTGTACATATATACCGCATCTTCTTTATCCATTCATCCATCGATAGACATTTGGGCTCTTTCCATACTTTGGCTATTGTTGATAGTGCTGCTATCAACATGGGGGTGCATGTGTCCCTTTCTAAACAGCACACCTGTATCCCTTGGATAAATGCCTAGTAGTGCAATTGCTGGGTTGTAGGGTAGTTCTATTTTTAGTTTTTTGAGAAACCTCCATACTGTTTTCCAGAGTGGCTGCACCAGCTTGCATTCCCACCAACAATGCAAAAGAGATCCTCTTTCTCTGCATCCTCGCCAACATCTGTTGTTGCCTGTCTCATATTCATTTTAAATGTCTGTTGTAGAAATTATAATAATCATCTTTAATTTTTCATATTTAATAAATAATATATATAATCAGTATTATTACATTTAATAATGCAAGAATCTTAGAAAGTATGATTCTTTTTACCTTTTACTTTACCTCCCACCATTTGTGGTATTTTTTTTTTTTAATGTTTATTTTATATTTGAGAAAGAAACAGTATGAGCAGGGAATGGGCAGAGAGAGAGAGGGAGTCACAGAATCAGAAGCAGGCTCCAGGCTCTGAGCTGTCAGCACAGAGCCTGATGTGGGCCTTGAACTCAGGAACCGTGAGATCACAACCTGAGCCAAAATCAGATGCTTAACCCACTGAGCCACCCAGGTGCCCCTGTGCTATTTTTCATGTATTTCACATCTGGACATGATATAAACCCCACAGTTCAGTGCTATTATTTCTTTGCTTTCAATAGGCATATATGTAGTATATGACTGCCAATATTTACCCTTTTTTTGTACTCTTTATTCCTTCCTGAAGATCTGGGCCTCCATCTGTTTCTCAGCCTGAAGAGCGTCCTTTAGTATTTTTTTTTAGTGCAATCTGCTGGTGATGAATATTCTCTTTTGTTTTTCTGAAAATGGCTTTATTTTGCTTTCATTTTTGAATAATGTTTTCACAGCATATAGAATTATAGATTGACCATTTTTTCTTGTGGTGTCTAAACAATGTCATCCTATTATTTTTGCATTCCATTGTTTGCTGTAAGCAGTATTTACATTGTTGAGACATTTGCTGTAAATCTTATGGTTATTCCTTTAAACTTAATGTCCCTTTTTTCTATGGCTACTTTAAAATTTTCTCTCATCTTTATTTTTCACTGGTTTTACTATAACTTGCTTAATGGTACTATTTGTATTTACTCTCTTTGGGATTCACTGAGCTTCCTGGAGTTGTAGGTTGGTATATATCACAAAATTTGGAAAATTCTGGCCATTATTTCTTCAAATACTTCTTTTGCTCCAATTCTCTCTTTCTACTTCTTTTTGTATAATTGTATTTATATACACTGTCTTTTTCTTTTTTCCCTGTAGAACTTTGATGCTATATTCTGTTTTTAAAATTCTTTTTCTTTGTGCTTCAGTTTTGTAATTTTTCTCATTGACCTATTTTTGAGTTTACTGATCCTTTCCTCTACTTTATTCAGTCCATTATGAAGTGATTTCATTTCAGATATATATATCTTTTTTAGGTCTGAAATTTCCACTTGATTCTTATTTAGAGTTTCTGTTTCTCTCATGAAATTCTTCATCTTATTACCCATGATGTTTATACTTTACACTTATTTCTTAAAATGTTTATAAAAATTCTTATCTGTTAATTTCATTATCTAGGTCATCTATAGGTCTGCTTCTATTGACCATTTTTCTGTTGCTGAGAGTTGTCATTCTTTTGTGTTCACTGTAATTTTGGATCACAAACTAGATATTGTGTGTAAAAAGACAGTAGAAACTGAGGTGAGTAAGGTTTATCCCCAGAAACACGATGTCCTTTCTTCCTTCAGCAGTAAAATAATGGTTTAATCACCATTGGTTTCAAATGCCTTGAGAATGGGATGATGCTTCTCCTTGGGATCTCAATAGTAAATGATCATAAGCTCTCTCTCTGATTTCCTTTCCTGCCTTCACATTTTCATTCTGTGGGAGATTCTTGCTCTGCTCTCCAGCCCAGATCACATGCTGCTGTGCACGTGACAAACATCCTGTGGGGGAGAATTGGTGAGCAGCAAGTGCCATCTCTACGTGAGGGCTCAGTCAGAATCCAATCCATCATGCCAGGCTTTATGGTCATTATGAGCTAATCCGATTTCCTCTTAATTCAGCAAACTCCCCTATCTATTGCAGATTTGCTTCTCTGCCTGCCCATGTCCCCAAGAATAAAAGCAGCCACTAGTCTCTGTTCACTTATTAAAGGCTTGTCTCTCTTTAGAATTTAGTTCATGTAGATTTCTTTGCATCCTTAGCTCTTTGTTGGGTTTACAAGATACGATTTTATGGTTTACCTGATGTTTTCTCGTTGTTATGGTAAGAGTGATGGTATTTCCTGACCTTCTCCATCTTAACTGGAAGCCCAGATGATTGTTCCTTTAGTGTGAAATCATCTCATTTTCAAGGTAGAAAAAAAATTGCAATATTTAAAAAAATGTTATGAAGGCTAATGGAAATACTTCTGTGAGCTAGACCCCTTCTAGCCTACATTTATAGCTCTGATCTAAAATTATATATTGATTAAAAAATCATTGATGGAATAATTATAAATTACTATAATATCCTACTTATTTCCCTGAAAAATAGTTTGAGGGTTTTGTTAAACTCTATCATGCTTAAGTTCTTCACATCATTCACAAGTGTTATGATGGTGAAAATGGTAAGAATTGGCTTGATAAATCTGCTTGTGCTGTTGGTGCTTGAGGTTGATAGTGCTTCAATCACTTAAATCCTTGGATCACAGCAAGCATTACCTTGAATACAAACAGGATGGGATCTCCTGGAGTGAAGAGGAGAAGGAACTGAGGTTGCTAGGGGTGTGTGTGTGTGTGTGTGTGTGTGTGTGTGTGTGTGTGTGTGTGTTTGTGTGTGTGTGTGTTATGTGTTGGTGGGAAGCACTTGGAGAAACTAATTAGCTGGGTAGGGCTATCCAAATCACCAAGTCCAATGTGTTGTATAATCCCACAGACCCGGACAGAATGCAAGGCCATCCTTTCTACAAGTCTAGTGAAGTCAGGAAGTCTGTCAGAAGGACCCAAAGGGTAGAGAATGGCTCTAGGGGCAGGGACTGATGGGAAGTGAGCCATACCCAGTATAACAAACATACTTCATTCTAGCAGATCTCACCTGCTATTAATATAACCATGTTATTTTTATCTTCCTCATTGTGAAGGTTAATCTTATTCTTCTCAAATATAACTTTTTTTTAAAAATAGACTCCACACCCAACATGGGGCTTGAACTCATGACCCTGAGATCAAGAATCACATGTTCTACCAAGTGAGCCAGCCAGGCATCCCTCAAATATAACTTTTAATGAGCTCAATGACCGAGGTCTTGAAAGAGCATATTATTCTCCATGATTTGAAATTCTACGAAAAGTTTTTTTTCTTTTGGGTTTGTGATCATTGAGAAAAAACCAGGAACCTGTCCTTTTGAATATGGAGGGCAACAGGGGGAGTCAGAGGTGAATAGTGTCTGAGTTCACTGTGACACTCATTATTTGTTACACACTTCCTATCTTGGGCCCAACCATGCTTATTATAGCTCAGGCCGCTATAACAAAATAGCATAGACTGGGAGCTTAAACAATAGACGTTGATTTCTCACAGTTCTGGAGGCTGGGAAGTACAGGTTCAATGTGCTGGCAGATTTGGTTCTTGGTGAGGGGCCCTCTTTCTCACTTGCAGATGGCGGCCTTCTCGCTGTGTCCTCATAGGGTGGAGACAAGATGCTCTGGTGTGCGTTTGTCCTCTGATCAGGGCACCAATGCCATCATGGTGGCTCCATCCTCACGGCCCCATCTACACCTGATTACCTCCCAAAGGTCTCACCTCCTCATACCATCACACTGGGGGTGCCACTTCAACACATGAATTTGGAGAGGACATAAATGCTTTTTGTTTGGCCCGTAACACTTACTGATACTTATCAATGGAACGTCTCGTTGTCTAGCAGTTCTGCAGCGTCTTCTCTTCTGTTTCTCGTTTTCTCCCCTCCACCCCCAGGCCTCTGCTCACCTTCACTTCCCCCGCCTCGCCTCGTGTCAGCGTTAGCATTTATTTCGCTGCTCCAAGGTTGTAGAAGCAGTTACTCTGTGGTTGCTCAGAGTTGTTACATTTGGCTAGCCATCTTTACCCTCCTTGAGAATTAAAAACCTTCAATTAGTCAAATGAATGCGCCAACACACAAATTTTGATTAAGCAGATAAATGCTCAAAAACAATGCAATTCTTGTGCATATTTTTATGTACTACATTAAGAGGAAAAAAAGTGACTTGCTTAGCGAGGCACTTTGCAGAAATTCAAAGGTTAATTTAGGAGATTAAGTAAATACTCGGAAATGCGTACAGTTCTTATCAACACTTTTATATACAGTTCAAAATAGGTGACGCATATTTAATATCAATGCTGTAAAAATTCTAAATTTAATTTGTAAGTATTAAGTCAACAAATGCTCAGAAGCATATCAGTCCTTTCAAAGGCAGTCACCAAATGGAGAGACATGTTTTCCAGTGGCTGGAGTCATTATTTTAAAAATGTGTGCTCAGCGGAATCTTGAGGAAACAAACCTTTGGATTTTATATGTCACTAAATGGGCTTTATAACTCAACCTTGCCCTGGCCCCAGCCTCAGTAGAGGCCTGAAGGGTGGCAGGAGATGGGGGCACTAAGAGAGGATCCATTAGGTCACTTGGCATCACAGAGTTCAGCTGAGTATTTATTGCTGTCCCCAGGCCACATGACATGGCAGCAGGACCATCCCTAGGGAAGGAGGCCCTGTTGGCCACCTTGGTGGGGGGAAGTGGTTTATCGTGTCTGAATCTGTCTGGGCTGGGGCGGCAGGGACCCAAACTCTGGCCCTTGTGTCCTGTCTTTGGTCCTCTGGCTGACCACACTGTGGAGGGGAAAGAGCCCATACTTTGGGCTGAGAAATCCTGGGGTGAGATCCTGCTCCAATACTCACTAGCTGGGCAAGTCACTTAGAGTTGACAAGTTTCTTAGCTTCACTGATCTTCAGTTTTCTCATCTATAAAACAAGGCCAGTAATGCCTATTTTTACTGGGTTTTTAGATAACGGATACAAGAGAGCTTGGGAAATTATTTAAAGGTTGCAGACAGTGCTAATGGTGACTACGTCCACTGCAGATACTCAGTTCAATTCAAGAAGCAGGTGGTAAGCACTACTGTTTACCAGGCGGATCCTGTATTATGCACTTCAGGTGTTAGAATGATGAGTAAGAATCAGCTCTTGGGAGGAGGCTACGACGTGTCAAAAGTAGCGGTGATGGAATTCTTTTCCACGTGGATTTATGTCTGCAGTGGAAATGCACTGTTAGCAGTATGTCCAGTTTGGGTTGCTTGCTCTAGTGGCCACAAGTCACTTGCTGCTCAAGCATCCATTCCCCATTTTTCTTGTAATGGCATTTTCCCATTTTCCTCTGAGGGTTTACTTCTCTCTCTCTTTCCACTTTGAGTAGACTCCATCCCCAGCCCCAGGGGTGGAGCATAAAGCTGTGGCTTGAATCATGGGTACATTTCATTCCCCTGCTGACAGTAATTGCTTCAGGAACTGGCACATAACTGAAGGCAGGCTAGTCAGATTGAACTCTAGGATTTTTATTGGTTTCAGTACTGGGGAAGTAGACTCACACTTTCATGTAGGCCTTGAACCTAGAAGTATGTGGTGCTGGAGGCACTGTAGTCATCTTGTGGTAACTGTCAGGAGAGCCCTTCTGAGAATGGATCTTATCCAGAGAAAGCAGAGATGGAAGGCCAAATTTTGGTGATACTCTGAGCGCCTGTATCCAGCCATGCCTGAAGCTAGCACTAGCCCTGAACTTTTGAACTTTCAGTTACATGTATTGCTAAATTCTCTCTGGGGCTTAAGACAATTTGGGTGGGGTTTCTGTGCCTTGTGACAGAAATGACCCTAACTCACACTAGAATACCATGAAGACTTGCCAGTAGGCTCCCTGGAGACCCTACCGAGAAGACCACACAAACCAAATATTTCACTTCATGTGTGCTTTCTACTACTCTAGCTCCTCTCTGTACATACCCATACCTGCGACCCGAGGTAGCATCAGGACCTTTTGTTCTAGCTTTATTGAGATATAACTGATGTAAAACACTGTGTAAGTTTAAGGTATACAATGTGATGATTGGATCACCACAATAAGGTTAGTTAACCCATCCTTCACCTCACATACTTCCCTTTTTTGTTGTGGTGGTGGTGAGAGCACTTAAGATCACTTACTCTCGCTCACTTTTTCAACTTTCAAGCATACGATACAGTATTGTCAACTATAGTCACCAGGCTGTACGTTAGACTCCAGAACTTACTCATCTTATAATAGGCAATATGTACCCTCTGACCAACATCTCCCATTTCCCCCACTTTGTAGCCTCTGGCAACGGCCATTCTACTCTGTTTCTATGGGCTTGGCTTTTTTTAGATTCCACATATAAGTGAGATTATGCAGTATTTGTCTTTCTCTGTCTGACCTATTTCACCTATCAGGACACCCCCCAAGATCCAACCATGTTGTCATAAATGGTAGGATTTCCTTCTTTTTCACGACTGGCCATATCTTAAAAAAATTTTTTTTTAATGTTTTTTTATTTATGACAGAGACAGAGAGAGAGAGAGAGACAGAGCATGAGAGGGGAGGGGCAGAGAGAGGGAGACACAGAATCTGAAGCAGGCTCCAGGCTCTGAGCCATCATCACAGAGCCCGACGTGGGGCTCGAACTCACAGACCGTGAGATCATAACCTGAGCCAAAGTCGGACACTCAACCGACTGAGCCACCCAGGCGCCCCCAACAACTGACCATATCTTTCAACAGCAGGATACCAGGCCGCTATTCAGCCACATGTACATGACAGCGATGCAGCTCCTTGCTCCCAGATGGCACCAGGCCTGAAAACTCTGTCCAGTTTACTGCCCTCTTCCCTCTCTCTTGTAACCAATTCTTGGACCCGACCTCATGCAGGGACGCTTTTCTAAGCAGGGGAAAGCATGAACCATCTTCCTTTTTACACACCACCCCTCTAACCCTGTCCAAGATGACCCTCCACCAAAGAAGCTGCAAGGGCAGGCCATAGAGGTCATCTAGGTACAAAGTGAAGAAGGACCTTGTCCACCTTCACTTGGTGAGCTAGTTTCAGGGTCAGGACAGGCAACCAGGTCTCTGCATTTCTAGTTCAACCCTCCTGCCACCACTGTTAATAGCTTTTCTTCCTTTACATTCTGTATTTTTACATCGTGACATCTCAGATGCTTTTAGATTCGTGTGGCGTGTACTGACATTTATGCCCCTAGGGAGCGGGCATGGTATTGTTTGGTTGGGTCAGAAGGCCACCTCTAATTTGGCATTCTGCTCACACAAGAGTACAGCAGGGGTTTCTGACGATGGACTGAGGATGGGGAGGGGGTTATTTTTGGGCTACAGGTCCGGGTGGACCAAACGTCAGGCTGTCACTGGGGGACAAAGATTAGTTCTGTGTGAAGTGTGGGTAGATGGCTCCAATAAGGAGCCAGTAAGGGTCCAGCTGAATTCCTCACCTGCCGTAGGGACTTCCTGCTTTGGACTCATTGCTCCTCTCTGGGAAATGGGACTGATGCCTCGCTCTCATTTCCTTGATGGAGAATCTACTTGAGCTCAAGCTCTCCCGGGAGATGGTGAGGATTTTGAGAGCTGGAGCCAGTCTGTAGTGGACATGTGAGTGGGTTTGTGTCTCTGCCTCTGTAATCTACTTATTCATCTCACGGGGCTCCTAGTCGCTGGAAGGGGCACCTCATTTGTTCCATGCAGTCTCTCTCCCTTGACCTTAACTGATTAGACCAAGGGTGGACACGTGACCTAAGGTGATCACATCTGCTCTTAAGAATTTGAAATGAGGACTCTGAGGGGCTGAGTTGAGGAGCTCTGGGGCGTTGAGCCGGGGAGTCCTGCAGAGTCCAAGCTTGAGTGGGCCCGGCACACGGATGCCCATGGAAAACCTGTGTTGGGGGTGAGTCTGAGCCATGGTGGCTAGACGAAGCTGTAATACAGCGAGAACTGGACACACAGTCATGACACTAGAAACAGGAGAGAGGGAGGCAGTGAGAAGCTCTGAATGGGAGGAACGATTTTCCAGCTCCTGTGAAAAAGACTCACTTCCTGCTTGGTACTTACTTGAGTTTTCTTGATCGTCCTTCAATAAAACCCTCTAGTAGTTGAGCTTAGTCGAGGCACTTCTGTTTCTTGCGGCCAAATGCTCCTCAATTAGGACAGCATCTCACACCTCCTGCACCCCCAGCTCCTTGCAGCAGACCCTGCCTGTTTGCCAAAGGCAAATGTACGCCTCTGAGTGCCGTGTGGCTGCGACGGAGGAGCCTCGGTAGTCCGGTGGGCCCAAGGCGGAGACTCAGGGTGAAGACACAAATGCTTCTTAACTGGACAGGGGAGGCCAGGGAGGGCTGAGCTGTGGATGCTTCCAGGATTTCCTATGGAAGGCTTGGTTTCAGTGACAGAAAGCAAACAGCTCTAGCATCCTCTCCAGAACCACATGGGACTGGAATGTTGCTGGTCTACACTGTTCTTACTTATGCTTTTAGAGCCCCTACGGCCCCCTTTTCCTGTGATTGGAGTTCTTCATGTTGCTCCCCAGCCCCCCTTAGCTCCTGATTGGTCTTGTCTCTATTCTTTGAGTCTCAATCAATTGCACTGCTACTCTTTCCTCCTCTTCTTCCTCCTCCTTCTCCTTTTCTTTTGATGTTGAGATCTGTACACCTAGCAATCAAAGAGTCTATAATACAAGGTGGCAGATACTCTCTGCTTCAGCCCTGTGTCCTCGGGGCACATCCTACCTCCTGATCTCCAGGAGCTGATAGCCAGCCCTCTCATAGGACTGTGACATTGGTCTCATGTCTTGCTCTGTGCCCAGCATGGGATAGGTATTTAGGCAGCATTTGTGAAGCTGAATTTGGGGGAATATACTTGATATAATTGGATGCTCTTCTAGGGAGACTTAGACAGTCTGAGGGGAGCTGAGGAGCTTCAAGGCCTTGGGGGAATAGGGAGGAGGGGGCAGAGGTTTGAGAAGCCAGGATGTGGTAGGAGGTGGAAGCAACATATTTTGTCAGGATAGTCCAGCTGCTGTAGTAGAGAAGCTCAAGGCTGCAATGTCTTAACACAATAGAGGTTTAGTTTTTGCTTAGATCGCAGTATTGATGTGTGTCTGACAGGTGGCCTCCCATGTGGTAATTCAAGCATGCAAACACCTTCCATTTTGCAGCCCCACCGTCCCCTAGGGCCTCAAAGTACTCTCTGCTGGGTTGGGATGCTCTATATCCAGCTAATAGACAGGGGAAGGGAATGAGAGGGAGGCAGGGAGGGAGAGACAGAGAGAGACAGAGAGAGGGAGAGAGACTTATAAGGGGGGCTCTGGTGGATCAGCCCTGGAAGTGTGTTATCTTATACTGCTGATCACATCTCATCGGTGAGGCCAAGAGATAAGAGGTAAAGGAGCAGGCTGCCATTGAAAAGAGTTTGTTGCCCATAGTTGTCAAGTTTGTTATGCCGCACCATGGGGACCACACAGGGAAGCAGCAGGGTCAGTGAGGAGGCAGAGGGAGAGTGAAAAGCCTTAACTGTATTTTTCATGGGGAGGGGGATGGGTGAGGCAGGGTAAGCTGCTTTAGAATTGGCTACTTTGAATAGTTTTAGGGGTTCAAGGTATAGGGGCTGACCCTAGTTGTCTAATACATGGCCCTGGTGTGATTTGGGCAGAGAAATAATGTCCTGCAGTGTTAGAGCAGAGAAAGTAGGGGCTTGGGTTGGGCAGGTTAATTTTCAGGTGACAGACATACTCTTGGAAGAGTTGCCTGTCTCTAGAAATCTGGTAAGTCTGGGAGGGCAGTTTCCCCAGCATCTTAAAACTCCAGATGTGGAAACATCAGACTAAGGAGACATGTTTAATTCAATGACACAGTTAATCGTAAGAAAGGCAGGGAAATGTAATCTAGCTGTTTGCCCAGGGAAAAGAGATCAATTTTGGGGAACACACTGAGTGTTTATACCACAGCAACTTAATGAAGTGGAGAGAGCTTCTGGTTTGGAATCCAAGACTTGGACTGAACTCCTAACCCCAGGACACGATGCTGTGTGAGCCTGGACCAGTTACTTTCTCTGGAAGAACAGCGGTTTCACCAGCTTTCTTTCGAAAGGGGGAAATAATCAGAGCTGCATTTCACTGCAGTTGTGAGAATCAAGTATGATGTCCTATAAGATGCTTTTGGCAAACTCCGGGGCACTGTTCAGATGTTAACTGTTATTTCGTGGTCTTTCCAAATTTGGGGGACCCACGGTGGCTCTTGGACCTGGAACTCTGTTGTCTTTCATGCACAAGGCCCGCCCCCGGCCTGCTTGGGGTGGGCCAGAAAAGCAGCTGGGGTGACCTGTTTCCCCAAAGCCACATGCAGAGGCTCAGAGGGTCTTTACAAGGATGGCTCAGGATTAACAGATGTGGCTGGGGGATTTCGTGCCACATCCAGCTGGGAACACATGCAGCTCAACAGGAAAGATGGTGATTAGTGACTCTGCCAATGCTTTTTAAAAACGATTCTTTTCCCCATTTTAAATCAGTACATGCTCATTAAAGAAACAGGGTTAAATATAGAAAAATACAAAGAGTAAGTAAAAGGCATTCCCGGTACCACCACACAATCATTGGTAACATCTTGTTTCTGCTTTTTCCCCGCCTTTAGGTATTTTTCTACTGTGAAATGGCTTTTAATTCATTTATTCTTAATCAAAAATTCATTTTGATACATTGTATATACAAAATTCAAAAGTTACAGAGGGTGGGCAGGGAAACGGAAGTCCCCCGCCCAGTTCCCTTCCTGGAAGGCAACCTCAGTTACCAGCCCTTGTGTTTCCTTCCAGAGTTAATCAGTGTATATGTAAGTATATGCACGCCTCGCATTTTATTTTTAAAACACGTTCTTGCACGGTCTACACCCTCTTCAATAGCTTGCTTTTCCACGTAATAGTAATATGTCTTAGAGAAGGCTCCACATCCGTTCAGGGGAGCGGCCCGCCTCATTCATTTGAAAGGCTATATACTATTCGTTATATGGATTGTTTCATGATTTATTTAACTAGTCTGATATTGAAGGGTACTTAGTTTGTTTTTAGTCTTTTACATTTTTAACGATGCTGCAGCGAATACATATGTCATTTCACACGTGTGTAAGAATATCCGTAGGATAATTTTCTGCAATTGCAATTGCTGGGTTAGTGACTCCGCACATTTTAAATATTATGGTTTACTGCCTCCAGAAAGGTCACAGGCAGAGAATGAGCGTGTTAGTTTCTTCACACCTTTGCTAATAGTCTGTTATTAAGCTTTGTCAGCTTGGCCAACCTGATAGGTAAAAATGGTATCTCATTTAAAATTTCACATCTTGTTATGTTTAAAATCCATTCCACTTCGGTTATTGGTAGCTTTTGTCTTGTCCACATTTTCCTGTTGGAGTGTTGATCTTATTGATTTGTAGAAGCTCTTTGTATATTGAGGGATTGGCCTTTTGTCTGTGATACACGTTGCAAATGTTTCCCTCAGTTTTTACTCTTCTAATGACTCTTTTTCTCATAAAGAAAATATTTATTTTTGTGAAGTTAGTGTAATAGTCTTTCCTATCATAGTTTCTGGGTTTGTATCATACTTTGAAAAAGGCCTTTCTCCCTCCAAGAATGTAAAAGTTTTTCTTTGTGATTTTGTTTTATGTATATGAATTTTTCTTCCATCAGGGATTTATTTTGGTGTAAGGAATAGGTTGAGATCAAACTTTTCTTTTCCAGGCAGAGACACAGTTTATCCCAACATCAATTGTTAAATACTATATCCTTTGTTCTACTGATTCAAAATGTTATGTTGACCTTGTACTATATTTTTACCTGTATTTGGGTATGTTTCTGGAATCTGAAATCTGTTTCACTGATGGATTCTCTAAAATAATAGACTGAGGGAGGAGTGATCAGGGAAGGTCTATGCAAGAGTATGACATTTCAGGAAAGGCCGGCAGGGCTGTTCTGGTGGAGGAAGCAGCATGTGCAAGGGCCCTGAGGCAGGAAAAGAGTGCACTGGAAGAACGAAAAGAGAGAAGCCTGGTGCGGCTGGTCCTCAAGAGAAGAAGCACATGGAACAGGACAAGGCTGGAGAGATGGGGAGGGGCCTGATTAGTCCTCATGGGCCATGTGAAAGCTTTTGTACCTATCTTATGCAATTGGGAGGCTTTGAAGGGTCTTAAGCAAAGGGGTGACATGATTTGGTTTATGCAGGAACTTAAAATCTCTTTAAAAAAGGCTTGGGGCCCCTGGGTGGCTCAATCAGTTAAGCATCTGACTTTGTTTGACTCAGGTCACTCTCATGGTTCTTGAGTTCAAGGCCTGCATCGGGCTCTGTGCTGACAGCACAGAGAATCTGTGCTTTAGATCCTCTGATCCCTCTCTCTTTCTGCCTTCCCCTGCTAGTTCTGTCTCTCTCTCTCTCTCCTTCAAAATAAACAAATAAACTTTAAAAAAAAAAAAGGCTTAAGACATTTGTTGAATGAATAAAGACAAGTGGTGTAGGTTTGTTTTGCAAGACCTCTGAGGCATGGGGGAGGAGTGCCCATCTTTCTTTACTCTTGGCGTTTCTCACATCGCCCCCAGGCCCTCTTCCTCCTCTGCTTCATTGTGCTGAACACAGTGAGACCAGCATATTAGCCAGTAATTAGCTTTTAATTAGAAAAGCATGTCTTTGCCTCTACGAAGGGACAAATACCTTTAAAAATGGAATCACTTTAATTGAATAAATCTTTTACCAGATAGTTTTGAAAATTCTAGTCCTTTCATTAGAAGCCCCATCGAGCAAAGCCATTTGAAAATGCTCGCTTAATGTAGCAGTCACTGGAGCATCATTTTGAATATATTGTTTTATCACAAAGGGGAACCCAACTCTTGGCCAGAACAATGCTCTTGCCCTGATGCTCAGGGCCTCCCTTGCAGGTTCCCTGGAGTAATGCTGCTCCAATATAGTCCCGGACCAGCAGCAGCACCACCGGGGAGCTCGCTGGAAATGCAGAATCCCAGGCCTCACTGCAGACATCTCGAATCAGAATCTCTGGGATTGGGTCCAGGAAATTGGTGTTTGAAAAAACTGCCCCGGAAATTCCTAGGTATGCTCAAGTCTACATACGGAGCTCCAGCCTATTGGATAGATGGCCACAGGCAAAGGCATTCTTACTGAGCACTGGTGATCATGTGTGCACTCCACAAACAAGTGTGGAGGAAGCCCGGAATGCCAGGCACTTCCTAGGGACTGGGAATACAAGAAAGTCTCTGTCCTCTAGGAATTCAGTCCAAGAGAGAGGGCTTTTTTGCTTATTTGTTTTTTGTTTTTAAGAGTGTGAATTGAGTCACTTACGAGGCAAGTCCAGGATTCTGTGGAAGTGTAGAGAGGTGTGGCTGAGGTGGGTATCTGTTGTTTTCTCACTCGACATCAGACCTCACTTTTTGGGGGATAGCTTCTTATGTTTTGGGAGAACCACCTCCTTCTCATCCTCAATGTTTATGTTTCAGAAAAAGCTGAGCCCATGCTGGGCCCCCAGGATGGTCAAAGCTCACAGCCAGGTCACAGGATTGCTGTAGTGATGGACAAGTCTCCCCTCCAGAGCCCGCGAGAGGAAGCGAGCCTTCGGCGGACTTCCTGGAAGGAGGCTTCTCTCCGCTGGATGTGAAGGTGAGTGGGTCGGACGTCTAGAGCTGCTACAGCCTCCTAGTGACTCCAAAGAGGAGACTGTCTAAGTATTAAGACAACCATGGAGGAGAACAGAGAGAGCCAGGTGAAAGGAAGGAGTCACCCAAGCTCTGGTGACATTGCTCAGGCCCTTGCAACCCAGCTGGGCCTGGAGCCATCAGACTGGGGAAGCCAGTTTGGGCTGGGTTCTTACTGCCTCCAATTAAAAGAATGCTAATTTTCAATATCGGGACAAAATGATAGTACTGTGGCTTAGTATTTATTTCACGGGATGCTGAAATGCTAGTGTGAATACTGGTACTTTAAAATCAAGTATTTAAAATTCATTTTTAAATAATCAGTGACACTAAAACCTTAATACCTTTCAAATATAAACTATGTATAAACAGATTACAAAACGTCAACCAAAAGTATTAATTAAAGTATGAACACAGAGAATACATTATTATTCTGCTATCATTCTGATATGCGCAATTGCCCCCCACGAGCCCCCGCTGCTTCCTCTCTGCCCTCCTGTCCTGGTCCTGCTCACCACTCCCCACTGGTCTCCTGTCACCCCTGTGTGTGGTTCAGGCTGCCCTCGGCCGCTGGTCCCATGTGTGGGCTCTGTCTCTCTTTGTTCTCTCTGAACCCTGTCTATGCCTTTGTAAACTGTTCCTTTATTGAACTCTTCTCAATTAGCTAGTTTGAGTGTGCCATCTGTTTCCCGATACATGTCTCAACCCCGAAGCCAAAGCAGTCACTGAAGAACGCTACCTGATGGGCATCTAACTACCTGGAGGGGGGGGTTGGTCAGGGAGGGCTTCCTGGGGGAGGAGCTATGTGCGCTACTTTGGGGGAACGAATGGGAATTAGGCAGGTAAATGGTGATGCAGCTCATCCCTCCAGACTGATCCCTGGACTCACTGCCTCCGGGAAGCCTTCCCTGATCTGGAGGAGCTGGGGAATGACAGGGAGGACATTCCAAACAGAGAGAGCAATACATGAAGCCTAGGGAGACTGTACAGGGCTGAGGGCAGAGGGTTTCAGCAAGCTCTGAATGTAGATCATGAGAATGAGTGGAGGTGAATAGAAGGTGGAAGAGGTAGGCAGAGTCCAGGATCCCACTTTGCCCAGGATATGATGCTTCTCTAATATCTGGCTAGATCAAGGATGATAATGAGCCACCCACAGGATATGGACCACATCTTCTGTTTGGGTGTTTGAATTGGTGCTCATATAAGATGGGAGTGGATCAGGTTGTGGTTGGCCCATGGATTTCCCCAAAGCTCAGGAAGATCCTGGGGGGACACTTAGTCCAGAAGATTTTTCTCACCAGGAGGAGAGTTCAGGGAGTCCTTTTGGTTCTGACCCGAGGGCTTGGCCAATGAGCTCAGGAGATGTTTCTTGATGGCATAATGTGCCACTGAATATACACATGGGGGGAATCAGCTAAGTCTGGGGGATACTCTTATCAGCAAACCATGCCAGAAAAAAACAGAGTCATCCTGAACAACAGTGGTTAATCAATGGCCTTGAAAGGTGGCTTCTGGCTGTGTGCTCAGACACAGCGCTGACCTTGGTTGCTGACGGCTTCCCAGGACAACCAGTGACTCCCTGCCCTCAGCTGTGCAAAGAGGTGGAGGCCCAGTTGACCTGAGAATTGGAGGGGCCCTGACCCCTCCAGGACACCCACTCCCATGACACCCTAAACCCAAAGACAAACAGTGTGAATGCTCAGGTGTGCTCACCTGAGAGACTCAGGGACACCCCAGGAGACTTCTCTTTGACGTGTGCGAGGCAGCCAGCCGCATTAAAACTTGTGATGGGGCCAATGGGGCCAGAAGAGGAGAGGGAAAGAAGATCACCATTTATTGAGTCCTTACTATGTGACAGACATAAGCTAGGTTCTCATAAACACCTCACAGAAACATTGAGAGGTAGGCATTATTCATGCCTGTTTTACCGATGAGAGTAGAGAACAAAGAGATTAAGACGATCTCCTATGGTCACCCATCTAGTAAAGGTGAAGCTGGGGTTTGAACCCAAGTCCCCCTGGCTTCAAAGGGCATACATATCTGTTCTACGGAAGGTATTGAAAATTGATATTAAGTGGCCCCTCTATGATTTAAGAGCTGGACAGTGTGTGCAGAGCCTGAGGCTGGTCCTGGTCTCACCGGCTGGGGATGCCGGGCAAGGCCTTGACACGTCCCGTTCTTCAGTCCAGCCACTACAGCCAGTGATGGATCCTTGTGGGCACCTTCTCGCTGGACCAGCAGCAGAAAAGCATCCATTTGGAGGTTCTAGTGCAAAAGCCTCCAGAACAGATTTTAGGGAATGGCAAGCTTTTCTGTGTCTTCTGTGCTTGTTTCCTCATTCCCTGGGTGCGGACAGAGTTGCTCCTGGGCGAAGTGCAGTATCGATTCTCCCTTGCGAATGTCTTAGGAAAGGCTGAGAAGTGGACCGGCTTGTAGACCATTGTCATTCCCTCGTCTCTGCCTTCCCCTTCCAGCCTCGCTCTGCACGCATCGGCCCTAGTGATTTCCAGGGCCATGGCCAAGGGTTTGCCGACCTCTCTGTGGTTTGGGGCTTGCCCTGTGCCGTAAACTGGCACCGCCTAAAACTGGCCTGGAGCCGTTTTCTCTTGCCACTTTCCGTGCCGCGTGCCAGCTCGCTCCAGATCGTCCTCGCTCCTGAGGTTCCACTTCTGACTTTGCAAACTCAACCTTCCTTCCTTCCTCAACTCCATTTGGAGCGTTGCTTGACCGGTTCTGCCCCTGGCTGCCCGTGCCACCCTGCTCCCGGGACCCTCCAGCTCAGTGCAGTCCGCGTGCCCCTCACTCCCACCAGGCTCACCGTGGCTCAGCAGGCAGGACTGGAAAGGATACGGTGGAAAGGGTACAGGGCCCCCTACCGGGACAGAGGCGTGGTTGTGCTCAGGGGCTGGAAGTGGGGACAGGATCAGATACGCCTGCTCTCAGGTCTAGTTTACCAACTTCACCGGGCCAGTCTGGGAAAGTCGGTGTGCACTTTGGGTAAGAGAGTTAGTTGCCTCTGAGAAGAGTTCTAGAACACTGACTCTGAAGAGGGCCTGAGGGATTTACTCCAATGTACCCCTTTCCTAGATAGGAAAACTGAGGTTGAGTGTGTTTGATGCCCTGGCGATTGCACACAACTCGTTTCTGGAAGAACTGGAGCCAGCATTCAGGCATTAGATTTCCATTTTGATGCTCTTTGCCCCATATTACAGGGAGAAGCAAATTTTTCTTCAAATTTAAAACATTTTTGCTCTGAGAGGGATCGTCATTTCTTAATGTCAGTCCCGAGCAGAGGAACAAATCGAAAAGAGCATCCTATATAGCAAAGAAATGACATGCCAGGGAGTTTGCTACGTGCTTTTGGAAACATCTCGGGAGATCCACCAATGACCTTTGAGGCAGGTTTTTCCTGTGTCCACTCTAAAGATACAGAGAAGCGAGGTGTAGAGAGGACAAGTGACTCTGAAAGTGACCACTCGTGAGGAAGAGAGCTGTAAGTAGTGGCTTGTTTGCTTCAGGGTCTTCCCCTAATGCCACGCTATCTTTTAAAGTGTGTGCATGCAGGTATGTGTGTGAGCACATATACGTGTGTGCACACTTGCCCAGATGCAGGCAGGTGGAACAGAAGCCCTGGATGGAGTGGATGGTGAATGTCTGTCCCGGGCCGCCTGATGGAAGAGGTTGAGGATGCTGATGTTTGGAAGCTCTAGGATGACCTTCCCATTAGATGCCAGTCTAGGCTGGCGCATCAGGAATGATCTGAAAGAGCAGCATGGCCAGCCACCCGGTGGGGGGGGGGGGCGACCAGGGAAGCCTCTGTCCTGAGAGGGGCCGGAGCAGATGGCACAAGGGGCCCCTCCCGGCCCTGAGACATTGCCATGACTGTCACAAGGTAACGGAGATCACTGGCGAGCGACAGGACTCTGGATTTTCTCTCGGCCGGCGTGGGTGGGCACGGGGGGCGTTAGTGAGCGCGGGCACGTGGCCTCCTGGTGTGAGTGTGTGTTCAGGAGTTGACAGGAGCCATTTGGCTGTGGGCCTCACACTCTCAGAGGACTTCAGATATGGGCTCTTGATATTATCCCCAAATGAGGTTACACTCGCGGTCCGAGATACGCTGACAAGATGGAGAGGAGAAGACATTCATCACACGGCTCTGAGCACATTGCGTTACCAAAGTGCGCTGCCTGTAGTGGCCTGAGAATTAATAGTTCATAAATCCTATGGTTATTTTGTGGATAACACAATTATATTGCATTTAAAACACATGATGATAATTTGTTAAATGTTAACATTTAGAACAGCTACAAATATGGGGACTCGGTTGCAGCAATTTCTCATTCTGTAATATTCTGGAAGCCTCAAAGCTGCACATGGCCTGGGTCTCTCATGACCTCTGAGGACCCCCGAGTGTGGATGTTCATGTTGTTATGATTATTTGTGTGAGTACCGGTGAAAGTGTGTGTTTGTGAGCCGGTGAGGGGTATGTGTGTGTGTGTGTGTGTGTGTGTGTGTGTGTGTGTGTGTGTGTGTGAGTATGTGGGAGGCCGTGTCGTGAGAGAGTGTATTTCTGGGTTGCCGGGGGACCAGGGAGGGCCCCCAGCCTATGGGGACAGGGGGAGGGGAACCGTCAGCCCACTGCCAACCGAAGACGTCAAGGACATAACTCGATTTGATGATTTGGCCTGAGTAACCCTCTCAAAATAGAAAAATCAAGGACCCAGCGTGGAGGCAGCCTGTCTGGGCTTGGGCTGGTAATGAGGACTAACAAGGGTTGATGGAGCCTGGGAGCGATGGGCCGAGATGGCCCCGAGCAGCCTGGCACCCTGGGCCCTGCAGCCATCCAGGGCTCCCCGCCTGGCCTAATGCTATCACCCACAAAGATCCTCACTGATAAGGGCCATGAGAAAGGGAGAGCAGCTTTGCAGCCACAGCAGGACGGCCTACAGACACCTGACAGGAAGCTGCCCTTGTGGGTTGGCAAAGCTGAGATGCCTAGATGGAACTTTCTGGAGGGTGCTTGGTCAAATACCCACCGGGACAGGGGGCCTTCCCTATCCTTTAAGGGGACATCCTTGAAGGGGCTCCTGAGTGGCTCAGCTGGTTAAGCGTCTGACTTAGGCTCAGGTCATGGTCTCGCGGTTCACGAGTTCGAGCCCTGCGTTGGGCTGGCTGCTGTCAGCAAAGAACCCCCTTCAGATTGTCTGTCTCCCTCTCTCTGCCCCTCTCCTGCTCATGCTCCCTCTCAAAAATAAATAAACATTAAAAAATATATCACATAAGTAACATGTTCGTTTTAGGAAACTTGGTGATATAGATTATCATAAATTGAAAAAAACACCCAGCCTTACCCAGACATCCCTACTGTCCACACTTTGTTGCATAGGATCTGGCATTGGGGGCTGGAGGGGGGCAGTCCACCAGGAGGAAAATTACCCTGGACATTTCCTTAAGGAATGTGTTGCATTAGCAGTGGACATACGACCTCTCAATCCATACAACCCAACCACTTTCTTCTGGGATGGAACCAGATCACTGTTTTGTTGGTTGAGCCCCAGAAAAAGTAGCTGGCTTGCATTTAGGGGACAGATAGCATGGAAAATACACGTCGTGAAACATTCTAGTCACACTCAGCATGGGGGGATGCTCACATTCTGGAAGGCAGATGGGAACTGAGAGGGACTGAAATTTCAGCAGCCTCGTGTCCCCATCTTAGCAAGGAGGGTAGCAGATCACAGGTACACTATTGAAGTTGTTCTATCTCTTTCTCCCCTGCCCCTCCCCCACCATGTGGCATAGGCACAGCATTGAATTCAGAGAAATTGAATGCATGTATGATGTGACTCCACTATATATCTTTTGAATCTTTGTCTATGCATATGAATACATCTGTGATTGTTTGATAAAAACAGGATCATAGTGTATGTGCTCTTTTCAGCTGTTATATCCTGGATATCCTTCTATATAATATCCATATTTTACTTGACCTCCTGGTATGCCACTGAAGAGATAATACCATCATTTGTGTAACTATATAATCAATCCTTCACCGCAGGGCATTTACTTTCAAACTTTTTGTGTTCCTAATAATTACCGCAATAGATCTCCTTCTGTAGGAATCTTTGCTTTTTTACCCAATTATTTTCCTAGAAGAAATGTTTGCATTGAGGAATTCTGTGTCAAACCTATTTACTGTGTAAGCCTTGGGTGGGAGCCCACCTGCTATTTTCACTCTTATCCCGGAAAGGGGAAGAGCTCAGAAAAATGTGATCACAGCCTAGCAAGAGGTGGATCGGCCCCGTCTGTGGGTGAGGGGCGTGGGGACAGTGGTTCCGATCTAAGCTCCTCTGTTTGTCTTACCTCTTCCATCTGCCTCAATTTCCCCATTATTAGCAAATGGGATGAGCTAGGCTCGGGTCATCCTTGGTTTCCTTGGAGCAGTAAAGACGATCCATTACATAGGTAGAGTGCTTTACAGATTTCGAGTCCGTTTTAGAAGTTGTATCCTGTTGAATCTTCAAAAGGCAGGCTTTGTTAGGTCTTCACTTGGCAAAGAAGGGGATGGTGGCCCGGAAAAGTTAAGGGAGATTCCCAAGTTCACAGACAACAGAATTGGCAATGAGGGCCTCTGAATTTTAGTCCAGCAAACGGAAAGTGCTGCTGGGATCACATGGTGAGAAGCGTCAGGGTCTTTGCTCGCAGGCTTGCCAGTTGCTATCCCGTTCGTAGCCAAAGGGAGCAGCCAGCGCTTCCTGTCTGGTGGACAGCTGCCATTTCTGCTGCCCACCATCCATTATCTTTGCTCTTAGTTACATCCTGAGTGGAGTTTGAGGGCTACCTTTAGGTTAGTCATTGCGAACCCAAAGCATATGGCACATTTTGTGGGGCCATCCCTCAGCCTCACTGCTGGTGACATAACTTCCATAGGCTGTTGCTTCATTCTATGGCCAGTTGCTTTTGGGTGATAAAATATAAGGGAGGAGATATATGTATGGGAGAAATCTCTTCTTCCCTTCGGACTTCATCCTGTTCTCAGCATTCAGGGTATGCACATTACCCAGGTCTGGCATATTCTGTCCCCTTGGCTGTTGCCGTTGGTTCGGTGATGTGACCCAAATTGGATCAATGAGATCCAATCCGTGGACTTTTTTTTTTTTTTTTTTTTGGAAATAGAAACTCTTTCTCCTGGATTGGAGCTGCCAGAAGCTGCTGTGGGGGGAGAACCCACATGAAAAACTCAGTCCAAGGAAGTCCGGTGCAGAGGAAAGCAACGTCTGCAGGTAGAGATGGATATAGCCAGATCTCGATTATTTTCTCATCTGGAAATCCTGCAGATGCTGTGACCTTCTGCTCGGCTCCTACAAAAGTACAGATTGGCCCTCCACTGCACCTCCTTCTGATATAGCTCCTGCAGATCTGCCTAAGACCTCGTAGTAACTGTAACCTCACTATTGTTCCCTCTGCTTTCTAGGTCTCACGCGAAGGCGTCTGTTTGCAGGAAGCCAGTCTCATGTCTGTACCTTACTTAAAAGGGAGGCTGGAAAGCACCGTTTTTTGATTATATCTTAGAAAGGCAGAATTTGTAGTGTGGAAGTGTTCAAAAGTTACAGATGTCACTATAATCCACTCCTTCACCCCCAGTGTCAATATGGGCCCTGTTTTCATACTTACGTTTCCAACCACAGCAGTAACGGTAACCTGTGCTTGCCCAACATCATACAACTATCCCTTATGCAGTGATAATCCACTTCCCCAAAGGAAGGACCCAAAGTTTCATTAGTTGCTGATTCCAGAAACAAGTGGGTGATAGGCATTTCTCCTGTAGTTCTGCCATATTAGCACATTGATATTCTGTAGCCTGTGGGCTAAATTGTAAACAGTAGAGAAAAGGGAAGAGGAAGAAAAAAGAAAATTTGTTGAATATACATAGATATGTACGTGATAAAGCAGACAGAGAAGCAATTATGGATAATTACTGCAGAACTTATGTATGAAACTGGCCACAAGGTTGCAGCTGGTCTTTATAAATGTCCTTTCTCTGCTACCGATTCATGTTCTCTTTGTCCTCAGCAAAAGAGTCCGTTGGCTATGATTCTTTATCCGGAGGGGTGACCCAATCTTCATTCTTGGGGAATCTGAATACTTCCTAGCTCTGCCTGTATGGGGTTAGAAGTTACCTTCTGTTAACTTTTATCACCGGACATGGCAATTTTAGAGGTGCCCCAGGGAATCCCTTATGGTTTACAGAAATAGTCCTTTCTATCTACGTGTATGGCAGCAGTCTACTTTGATAATCTGGATCAGTCATTTTGTCCAACAGGGCATGATAAGTCTCTGGTTCCAATTCAATGGATCCATTATTTTGTCTCCTGGTAAAAGTATCCCTCCCATTGGTTCAAAGACCTTTAAACTTGCAAAGCCCAAAGTCACAGAAAGCAAAAATTTAGCAAGTGGTTGATCAGGTAACATAATGAAGGGAGCTACCCCTACTTTTACCATTGTTTCTTGGGGTGAGACAGTCATCATTAACTTAAAGAATAGACTGAATTTTGTAGGACAACACCTCAACCTCACCAGATGTCTGTCTGCTGATGCCATCATGTCAACAGCGCATTCCTCTGTCCTATAAGGCCAGTTACTTTGGGACAATGGAATACATGGAAAGACCAGTGAATATTATACACATGAGCCTATCACTGCAATTAACTCGCTGTACATGAATTCCCTGGTGATGAGCAGTGTTTAAAAGATGTCCAGATTTTGAATAAGGCATTCAGTAAGTCCATGAATTATGTGATTTTCAGAAGCATGGTAGGCAAGGAAGATGTATTAGTCTGCTAGAACCACCATAAAAACATACCCCAGACTGGTGGCTTAAACAATGGAAATTTATTTTCTCACAGTTCTGGAAGCTGGATGTCCAAGACCAAAGTGTCAACCAGTTTACTTTTTTCTGAGGCCTCTCTCCCTGGCTTGCAGATGGCCATCTTCTCCACGTGTCCTCACATGGCCTTTCCTCTGTGTTCACCTATCTCTGGTGTCTTTTTGTGTGTCCAAATTTCCTCTTCTTATAAGACATCAGTCACATTGGATTAGGCCCACCCTAACAGTCTTATTTTATCTTTGTCACCTTTTAAAAGGCCCTGTCTCCAAACAGAGTCACAATCTGAGGTACCGAGTGTTAACAGCTTCAACATATGAATTTTGGAGATACACAATTGAGCCCAAACTGGAATAAGTATCTGTTCCAGTAAGAACAAATTAGTGCCCCCTCCATGGAGAAGAGACTGCAATGCAATCAGTCTGCCCAAAGGTAGTTGGCTGTCTGTCAAGGTATGTGACTTGTCCAGGGATCCCAGGTGGTTATTACCACTGGCAAGTTGTGTGCTTACCAGTGTCATTTTCTCAATCAGGGAAAGTCCTTGTTGAGCCCATGCATAATATCCATCTCTGTCACCACGGTCATGTTTTTTATGAGCTGTTGAGCAATTAAGGGTGGCTGAAGGAAGAGGCCTTGATATCCACAGAACAGCTTATTTTATCCATCCTTATATTATGAGCTTCCTCTTCAGTAGGAACCACAGAGTATTCTCATCCTGTGCCCATTCTGAGAGGTCCATCCACATGCCTCTTCTCTAGTACTTGTCATCAATCCTTCAATATTGTTAGCTCCAAGTCTGCTCAAACCATTAGCCACTGCCCATGAGACCTAGACGATCCCTATTCCAGGGCATCTCTCTTTCCATACACAGCAGAGGCTGAGATGTGCCCTTAAAAGTCTGCCTAGTGGGGGAGATTTCTTTTCCTTACTGTTCTATACTGTTCTTTTCCTTACTGTACTGTTCTGTTCTTTTCCTTACTGTATCTCTATGTGGAGTGATAGTCCATTTTCATCTGATGCCCCCAGAGTGTGCAGAGCTACCTCAAAATCAGGTACTCGTTTTTACCTTTATAGTCAATTGGTCATTTGGAACACCTCTTTTTTTTATGTTTATTTATTTATTTTGAGAGAGAGCGAGCGCACAAGCAGGGGAGGGACAGAGAGAAGGAGAGAGAATCCCAAGCTAACAGTGCAGAGCCTGATGTAGGGCTTAGTCTCATGAACCATGAGATCATGACCTGAGCTGAAATCAAGAGTTGGGTGCTTAACTGACTGAGCCACCCAGGTGCCCCATCATTTGGAGCACCTCTTAAGGCTATGGCATGGGTTGAAGAAAGGATGGAAATGTGGAGAAGGTAGATACCCTGGGAGATCATGCAAATTTCTTGTGTCTTTTGGATCAGCTAAGTTTATACATTGCATACCACTTCCATCTGGTCATGAAGTGTTTTTGGATCCACCCTAACACTGGTTGGCAATCTCTAGTTCACGATGGGCAGCTTAGTTGCAAGGCCTCCAGTTTTCTCATGGTTGGACATTCTGCCTCTGCCAATAGCAAGCCATGAACGGTTGAGGTGACATCAACAAGATGGCATCACAGATCCTGACTTTGCTCTCCCTCACAAGAACAATTAACAACTATTCATGGGCAAGACACCCCTGAGAGAATTCTAGAACACGGGGTGAGGCTGAGGCACCCCTGCACACAGAGATCTAGCCAGACTGCAGGAAGGGAAGAGGAACGGCAGCAGGGAATGGTTCAGCGCCTAATAGAGAGGTCTCCTAGAGCCCACAGTCCTTCCAGTGGGAAAAGAGCACCCCTGGAGGACATCCAGCTCCCCTAACATTGTGGGTTGCTTCTTGGGGTCTCCACTCCAGGTGTGCCCCATAGGGATGGCAGGGGATCCTCAGGGCTCCCCCTGGGAATCTGACTGTGCTGGAGAAGCAGAGGGTTGGAACAACCCACACCGGGACCTAAGCAGACTCGGTTCCTCCCTGCAGAGCTCAAGTAGTGTCCTGACCAGCACTTTGCTCATCTGCAGAACGAAGTCAGTGGTGCTGTCTGATCAGGCACCTGTAGCCCGCCCATCTGAATAGAAAGGCTGACAAGAACACATGGAAGCCACGAAGTGTAATCTGCCCACTGAAAGGGCATGGCTTTGTTTCAAGACTCCAGCTGCCTCAGCTGTGGTTCCCTTACTGGGGTTGGCTACCGGCTCCACACAGCTCTCAGTCAGCCACAAATCTGCCAAGACATGCAGGCCTAGTGGCATAGTTTTGCACCTCATCCAGAGCCTTCCACACAGCCTTCTCTTGCTTTGTATTCCACACAAAGCAGGCAGCCTTGCGGGTAAGTCTTACCTGTTTCAACTACACTGTCGTGAACTGGTGGAATAGCTGAGGTGGGACTCACACCCAACTCCGGTCACCCTTACTTCTGCAAGCCTCTACCTTGGCAGTGGACCAGAGCAATATTCTGTGTTGCTAGAGATTAGTATTAGCTCAGAGCCAGGATCAAATAATTCCCCAAAGTCCTAAGAGTTTTTTTTTCCTCTAGTGTACAGTTATGCTGAAATGTATTTTATGTCCCTTTGGTAATGTTTGATGGTATGTGCTTTGATGTTACCACATAATTCTTTTTTAAGGATACCCAATCTCCTTTTCAATCAGAAAGCTCTGGCTCCTTGAACTGATTTAGGTCTGGGAGTCTCTATAGTAGTGATGTAGTGAGTCTCTAGAGTGGTGGCTCAAATCAATCTTTTCTGCTTACTAAGCCTAGGGTTTTTTGTTTTGTTTTGTTTTTTGGTTTTTTGGTTGGTTTTTGTTGTTGTTGTTGTTTTTTGGTCATGCACATTAAGTAAAACTTTGGTAGCCCATTTAATTCAGTCATAGAGATCTAATTATCTCCAAACATCCCTATAGGTAAAACCAATCCGTTTGTTATTTTGGCTCTGCTGTGTATTTTGGGAACTACTCTACATTTGCTTGGGTAGTTGAGTACACCTGCTAGATCTTTGTTATTCTAAGTTTCCATCATGCCACCTAAATTAAGGAGATCATTATAATGGCAGCTTTTCCTACCTTTATACTTTATCTACAGTGGATAGCTACTAACGTGCTTCTAAAGGATGTTGCTCCTCTTTGTTGACAACATATTTTTCAATACTATGGTGAAAAGATTGTCTTCTGAGCCCTCGTGTGGGTTATTTTCAGGGTAGGAATTGTGAACATATGAGAAATCTGCTCTTATAGTCTCATCTCCGCAGCTTTTAGGGTTCTTTCCTCTATATTATATCAAGTTCTTTCTGGCATTTCAAATTCATATAGGCTACTGTTGACTCTAGTTTTAGTCCATCAACCAAGCAAATAAATGGAATCCTTCCCAGTTGCTTGAGTCAATATTTTGCATCCAGAGTCTCTAGTAGGTGTTCACACATTGAAAATTTAACCTAATCTAAAATTAAGTTCCTCTCTCCCTGTTCCAGGTCCACGAGGCTCCATTCCCACACATGTTCCTCATAAATATTTTTTTAATTTAAAAATTAACATACAGCAAAATGAACTTTCTTGGCGTATAAATTCTATGAGTTTTAATACACATATAGATTCATGTAGATACCACCACAATCAAGTTACAGAATAATTCCATCACCCCCAAATCTTTGTACTACCCCTGTGCAGTCTTAACGCTTCCCCCACACCTAACTCTTGGAAACCATGGATCTGCTTTCCATCATTGTAGTTTTGTCTTCTGATGATGTCATATAAGTGGAATCGCATAGTATGTAGTTTTTGCAGACTGGGTTCTTTAGCTTAACACACTTGAGATTCATCCACATTGTTGGTGTGTATCAGTACTCTGCTCCTTTTTATTGATGAATTTTCCATTGTGTGGATGTGCCAGTTTGTTCACCCACTCAGCTCTGAAGGACATTCTGGTTGCTTATAGATTTTGGCAATTATGACTAGAGCTCCTCTAAACATTCATGTGAGGGTTTCTGTGTGAACATAAATTTTCATTTCTTTAGGGTAAATACCTGAGGAGTGGGATTGCTGGGTCATATGGTAGGTGTATGTTTAACTTTATTAAAAAACTGTTCAAGTGGGGCGCCTGGGTGGCTCAGTCGGTTGAGCGCCGACTTCGGCTCAGGTCACGATCTCGCGGTCCGTGAATTCGAGCCCCGCATCGGACCCCTGTGCTGACAGCTCAGAGCCCGGAGTCTGTTTCAATTCTGTGTCTCCCTCTCTCTGACCCTCCCCCATTCATGCTCTGTCTCTCTCTGTCTCAAAAATAAATAAACGTTAAAAAAAAAATTAAAAAAAAAAACTGTTCAAGTGTTTTCTGGAGTGAATACATTATTTTGCATTTCTGCTCACAACGTATGAAAATTTTACTTCCTCCCCACTCTTCCCAACTTGCTTGATACTGTCAGGTTTTTATTTTATGCCCGCCTCTCTAATAGGTGTGTTCTAATTTGTGTTTCCTTAATGGTCAATGGTATACATCTTTTTTGTGTGCCTATTAGTCATCCATACATTTCCTTTGTCCAAATGTTTTGCCCATTTTGTTTTATTATTTTTTTTTAAATAGGCTTCATGCCCAGCATGGAGCTCAATGCAGAGCTTGAACTCATGACCCTGAGATCAAGACCTGAGCTGAGATCAAGAGTTGGACGCTTAACCAACTGAGCCACCCAGGCGCCCTGTGTTTTGCCCATTTTAAAATTGAGTTGTCTGGTTTCTTACTGTTGAGCTTTTAAAGATATCTGTATTCTGGAAAGAAGTCCTTTGTCAGATACATGATTTCACATATTTTCTTCTAGTCTGTAGCTTGTATTTTCACTCTCCCAACAATGCCTTTCAAAGAGCACAAGTTTGTGATTTAGATGAAGTAAATTGTTCTTTACGGATCATGCTTTTGGTGTCAGATATAAGAAATCTTGGTCAAACCCAGGTTTTCTCTTATGTTTTCCTCTAAAGTTTTATAGTATTAAGTTTTAAATTGAGATCTCTATTCCACTGAAAAAAATTTTTTTTGGTATGTTGTGAGGTTTAGAATGAGGTTAAAAATTTTTTTTGAGCATGAATTTCCAGTTGTTCTAACAAAATTTGTTGAATGAGATACTTGCTTTGTTGAATTGGTTTTACATCCTTATTAAAAATCAGTTGTCCCAGGGTGCCTGGGTGGCTCAGTCGGTTGAGTGTCCGACTTTGGCTCAGGTCATGATCTCACTGTTCATGGGTTCGAGCCCCACATCAGGCTCTGTGCTGACCGCTTGCTCAGAGCCTGGAGCCTGCTTCAGATTCTGTGTCTCCTTCTCTCTCTGCCTCTCCCCTGCTCACTCTCTGTCTCACTCTGTTTCTCAAAAATAAATAAATGTAAAAAAATTTTTTTAAGTGTTTAAAAAAAAATCAATTGTCCCTATATGTGTGTTGATTTCTCATCTCCCTGTTCTGTTCCACTGACCTATTTGCCTATCCTTTTACCATTATTCCACTGCCTTGATTACCAAAGCTTTACAGTAGGTCTCCAAGTTGGGTAGTGTGATTCCTACAACTTTATTCTTCTTTTCCAAAATTGGTTTGGCTATTCTAATTCCTTTGCCTTCCATATAAACCTTAGAATTAACTTGATTATATCTATGAAAATTTCTGCTAGGATTTTAAATGGACCTGTAGATCAACTTGATGAGAATTAATACCTTTATATTATTATCTTCCAATTCTGCTGTGGGTCATCCATTGAGTTTTAAAACATTTCATTTAAACCAAACCAGGGGCACCTGGGTGGTTCAATTGGTTAAGTGCCCAACTCTTGATTTTGGCTCAGGTCATGATCTCACAATTCGTGAGTTCAAGCCCCACATCAGGCTCTGTGCTGACAGTGTGGAGCCTGCTTGGGATTCTCTGCCTCCCCTTCTTTCTGCCCCTCCCCCATGTGCTCACTCTCTCTCTCTCTCTCTCTCAAAATAAATAAAGTTTATTTTTAAAAAAGACTATTAAAAAAACCAAACCAAAACCAAAACAGTTCACTCAATTCCCCAATCCCTTGAAAGATATGAGAAGAAATAACAGATGCCCTCCTGTCAGCCTTGAGGAAGCAAACTGCCATATTGTAGAGATGGCCATGTGGCAAGGACCCAAGAGCAGTCTCTGGGAGCTGGTCATGGTCCCAGCTGACAGTTAAGAAAATAGAGACCTTATCACATGGCCATAGGGAAATTAATTCTGCCAATAACCTGAGAGAGTGAAAGTTGATCTTTCCCTAGTCAAGCCTCCTGAAGAGGATATAGCTGGCCAGCACCTTGATTTCTATGAAGTCCTGAGCGGAGGGCCTAGGTAAAATATGGTGGACTCTTGATATACGGAAATTATGAAATAATTAATGTTTTAATGTTAGTGGCTGTATTAAGCCACTAAGTTTGCGACAGTGTATTACATAGCAATGGAAAACCAATGCAGTATACTAGCACGCTTACAGAATTTTAGAAGGTCCAAGATCCAAGCTTGAAAGCTACAAAGCCAGAATCGACACAACCGGGAGGTATGTCCAACCATACGATGAAACCGTTATAGCTGCAATCCTGCTGCTGCTTTCATCTGATGCACAGCATTTATGAAACCAAGGATCAAACACTGTGAATAAAAGCTGTCTGTTCTGGCAGGGCTCAGATAACATGTTATTATGATGTTGTTTTCTCATCTGTGAAATAGGAATAGTAATGGTAACTACCTCAATAGTTATAGGATTAAGTGAAAGAAAAGCTTTTAGAGTATTTGAATAACACATAGCTCTCAATATTCTGTATATGTTAGCTATTATTATTATTATTATTATTATTATTCATAATTGACTTGCCCAAGGCCACAAAATTAGTAAGAAGCTGAGTGGAGACTTAACTTTAGGCCTGGTACTACCAAAATTTGTTCTCCTCTTCTTCATCCATTCTTGACTTTAGCAGGAAGAGTGATCCAGGAACCCAGTTTTTAAAAGACTTTGCCCATTCCCATTCTTGGTCTCTCTCAGGAGAGAAAGATTCACTTCAGAGATACAAAGGAAACCCTGCATAATGGAGCATGAATATTTTATAAATTGGTCTTCACTGAGTAAATTGAAGGGTCATTAGCATACTCATTAACAAGTGCAGCACTTTGTTTGGAATTCTGAAAATGATTGGACAGTGCACAACCAAATGAGCTCATGAGGACTTCTTGAAATTCCCTAGATCAGCTTTCTTGCACTCACAGTATTCTTTCTCACTCCTGACTTCTGCCTTTGATGTCATACACCATGTTCCAAATATACATCTCTTTTTCTCTTTTACTAATTGTCTGGAAGTCTTCTCTGCCTGTCACTGGGAGGAGAGGGTGTGAAAATTTGGAACATCTGCCTTTACATACGCATCTGACATATGTGTCTGTGTGTGGGCACGTGCATGCGTATGCATGAGTGGAGAGCAACGCAGATGGTTAAATGAGGGTGTTATAGGCCCTTAGAACTCATGTAAAGGAGGGGAATTCTGACCAATAAGGTACAGGTTGAAGGGGCTAGTGAAGCACTATGCACACCTGGGGGTAAAATGATTTCATAGTATCAGGGAGAAATAAATTTAGTCATATGCAGGAATATAATTATTATAAAATAAAATATTTTAAGTCGAACTGTTAATTAAGAAAATGAAAAATTGAAAAAATTAAAGGCAGCAGTGATCTGGGATAATATCTTCAAAGAGTCATGGATGGCCAGTGGTTGTGGAGAGGGCTTTGAAGCCACATATGCAGGCAAGATTTGAGCAACATCCAGTCAATATAAACCTGAGGTATTAGTCCCAGCCCTTGATTGTAAATAATAGAATTTACTCTGGCTAATTCAAACCAAAATGGATTTATCTGCAAGGATATTGACATGCTGCCCAAATAAATGACAGATAATCTAAAGGCTGGGTTTCAAGTAGTAAGATATATGGACAACTGACTAGAATGTTTCTCAGTTTGTATAATAAAAATATTTCAAGAGATTTCTGGCTTCAAATGGAAGAGGACCTTATATCAGATCAACTTTCCCAGTGACAATAACTTAAAATTCTTGGAAAATACAAAAAATAATTGTTTGAAGGCACCATAGAGTGACCAAAAGCAGGTAGAAACTGGAGGGGCTACAACCCATGGAAAAAGAGAAACATCCTAGGTGAGATGTGTTTTTTGTTTTTGTTTTTGTTTTTGTTTTTACTTGAGAGCATTCCCCAGTCTGCTTAATGTACAAGAGCTCATATAGAATTCCAAATGGACTGAGGAGACAGAGGTTGGAGGTCAGGGCTGCTAGAATGGCTGAAAATTGAAGGGTGATATTGAGGAAAAGAGAGAGTTATGTGAGAGCAAACCCCTAAATCTGCATGCAGTCTGCTCTCAAATTCTTGGTTGACCCCTGAACTGTGAAGACACAGGGCAAGACTCTAAGGAACCCTATAAGAAAACTCTAGGGAACTTCCTATAAGAGATATTACAGCAATTCCCCAGTTCTGTGGATACACAGTTTAGAGTTCAAGTTCTACCAAGTTAAAAGAGTTTGACAAATACCTCAGCTTTTCTATTAAAATGTCAAAGGGTAAAACTTTAGGCATAAGGGCCATGTACAAGGACTATGGGCTGCTCCTTGGGAAAAATGAAAAACTGAAAAGACCTATCCTAACAAAGCTTAAAAGAAAGCCTCCAAAAGACCAAGGTTATCTGCCAGTAGTTTAAATGCTTGCTAAACAAAAATTAGACATGAGAAGAAATAGGAGAATGGGACACATAGTGAAGAGAAAAAAGTCAATAGAAACAGACCAAGAGTTGCTCTAAATGTCAGCTTTAGTAAATAATACTTCAAAATAATTGTAATTAGTATGTTAGAATCTATAGTAAAAGATGATATAATGGTGATGAGGAAGAGAATTAAAAAAATTTTTTTTAATGTTTATTCATTCTTGAGAGACAGAGAGACAGAACATGAGGGTCAGAGAGAGAGAGGGAGACACAGAATCCAAAGCAGGCTCCAGGCTCTGTGCTGTCAGCACAGAGCCCGAGGCGGGGCTCGAACCACATACTGTGAGATCATGACCTGAGCCAAAGTCGAATGCTCAACCTACTGAGCCACCCAGGCTCCCTAAGAAGGAGAATTTCAAAACATATTTGAAAACTATAAAACAAAACCAAATAGAAATGCTAACACTACAAAAATAAAATATTAAAATCTATTGGATGAGATGAAAAGCAGATTGGACAGAATAGAAAAGAAGATGAGTGAACTTCAAGACAGGCCAATAGAAATGATCTGAACTGAAACAAAGAGGGAAAAAAATGAAAATAAAATAATAAGGTCTCAGTAACCTTTGAAAGGAATATTAAGGAGTTTAGAAAACATGTACTTGGAGTCCTGAGGTGGCAGGGTGGGGATGGGGGTGGGGGTGGGGGAGGCAACAAAACCAAGAGCCCAAAAGCATAGGGCAGGAAAAATATTTGAACAGATATTGACCCCAAATTCCCAGTTTGATCAAAGACAGCAATTTACAGATCTAAAAAGGAGAGCCAACCCCAAAGGAGGTAAATATAAAGAAAATCACACATGATCAAAATGATGAAAGCGATAGATAAGTAAAAAGTCTTAAAGGCAACCAGGTAAAAAGTCTAGAGAGACAGCATACAGGGGAATGATGATAAGAATAACAGCTGACTTCTCATAAAAGTCATTCAAGAAGAGAATGTAATGACATATTAAAATCTATCAACTTAGGATTTCATGTCTAGTATAAAAATCTTTTGAAAATGAAGACAAAATAAATGAGAAAAAATGAAGGCAAAAAATAAAGGTATTATTAGATAAATGATATCAGGTAGAAATCTGAATCTATGGGAGAGAATAAAGAATGCTGAAATGATAAATATATGGGAAAAGATTGTTTTCTTAAATTACTTTAAAAGTGAGTTCTTTTTTAATGTTTTTATTTTTGAGAGAGCACAAGTGGGGAAGAGCAGAGAGAGGGGGACAGAAGATCTGAAGTGGGTTCTGCACTGAGAACAGTGAGCCTGATGTGGGGCTTGAACTCATGAACCGTGAGATCGCAACCTGAGCAAAGTTGGATGCTTGACTGACTGAGCCAGCCAGGCTCCCCAAAAGATAATTCTTTAGCATAAAAATAACAACCATGCACTATGTAGAAGGGAAATATATGACAACAAAGGGGGGAAAGTAAATGGAACTTTACTGTTATAAATTCTTATATGTGAAGTAGCATAACATTAATTCAAGGTACACTGTGATAAATTAAGTATGCATATTGTAATTCTATGAGAACCAAAAAGTAATGCAAAGAGGTATGGCTTAAAAGTAATGCAAAGAGGTGGAAGAGACAGAATGGAATACTAAAAAATTTGATTAACTCAAAAGGCAGTAGGAAAGGGAAAAACAGAGAAATGAAAAACACAGGGACAATTGCAAAAAATAGTAAGATGATAGAACTAAATCGACCGTATCAATACATTTGTCAAATGTACATGGACTAATCCTAAACACTCCAACTAAAAGAGATCATCAGAGTGATGAAGTAAGACCCAACTATATGCTGTTTATGAGAAAACCACATTCAATCTAAAGACAGACAGATTGAAAGTAAAAGATGGAACAGTATATAAATTGTAGACACTCAGCATTAGAAGATGCTCTGTTAGTATATCAAGATCAGACAAGCTAAAGAATATTACAGATATAAGAGGATCATTTAATAATAATAAAAGGTCTAGTTCATCAAGAAGATCTAATAATCTTAAATGTGTACCCACCTAATAAGAAGCTGGAAAAACACATGAAGCAAATATTGATGGAAATAAAGGGGGGAAAAAGAGATCAATATTCGTAGTTGGATATTTAATATCACCGCACTGTAATTCGAGAACCATAACTAAAACATAAGTAAGTGTATAGAAAATTTAAACACTATGAACTAACTTGATCTAACTGATAATTGTAGAACAGCGCATCCAACATCTGTAGAATGTACAATCATTCTTTTCCAGTGCATATGGAATGTGCACTATACAGAACATATACTGGGCCATAAAACTAGCCTTAATGAATTTCAAAAAGCAGCAGCACTATCAACAATAGCCAAATTATGGGAAAAGCCCAAATGTTCATCGACTGACAAATAGATAAAGAATATGTGGTATGTATACACACACACACACACACACACACACACACACACACACACAATGGAGTATTACTTGGCAATCAAAACGAATGAAATCTTGCCATTTACAACAATATGGATGTAACTAGAATGTTTTATGCTAAGCGAAATAAGTCAGTCAGAGAAAGACAAATATCATCTGATTTTACTCATGTGGAATTTAAGAAACAAAACAGATGAACATAGGGGAAGGGAAGGGAAAAATAAAAACAGAGAAGAAGGCAAACTGCAAACCATAAGAGACTCTTAAATACAGAGAAAAAACTGAGGGTTGCTGGAGGGGCATTGGGCGGGGGGATGGGCTAAATGGGTGATGGGCACTAAAGAGGGCATTTGTTGGGATGAGCACTGGGTGTTACATGTAAGTGTTGAATCACTAAATTCTACTCCTGAAACCATTATTACGCTATATGTTAACTAACTTGGATTTAAATAAAAAAACAATGAAATAATACAGAATGTGTTCTCTGATCACAGTGAAATTAAATTAGAAATCAGTAAGAACTGGGGCACCTGGGTGACTCAGTCCGTTCAGCCTCTGACTCTTGGTTTTGGCTCAGGTTTGGCTCACAGTTTTGTGAGTTCAAGCCCCATGTCAGGCTCTGCCCTGGCAGCACCAAGCCTGCTTGGGATTCTCTCTCTCTGTCTCTCTCTGCCCCCACTTGTGCTGTCTCTGCCTCTCTCAAAATAAATGAATAACTTAAAAAAAAGAAATCAGTAACAATAAAATATTTGGAAAATCCCCAAATATTTGGAAATTAAACTGTATTTTTAAGAAAGCCATAGGTCATGGAAGTCATCACAAGGGAAATTTTAAAGTACTTTGTATTGAATGATAATGAAAACAGAACATGTAAAAATTTGTGGGATAAAAATAAAGCATGATAGCTTGAAAGGCTCATATTAAGAAAAGGCTTAAAATCAATTATCTGGCTTCCACCTTAAGAAACTAGAAAAAAGAAAGTAAATTAAATCTAAAGTAAATAGTGTAAAGGAAATAATAAACATAATTGTAGAAATCAATGAAGTAAAAAGAGTCCAAGAAAATGGAGGTAACAGAAGAGTTAGTGAACTTGAAGACAGATGAGTAGAAATTGTATAATCTGAAGCAGAGAGAGAAAAACGACTGAATAAAACATAGACTAGAGCATCAGGTACCCAAGGGACAACATCAAAATGTCCAACATCTGTAGAATTGGAGTCCCAGAAGGAGAACATGGGGCAGAAAAGGAAATGTTTGAAGATACAAATGGCTGAAAATTTCCATTTTGTGAAGACATAAATGGACAGATTCAAGATCAGTGAATCGCAAGGACAAATATAGGCATGCCTCATTTTATTGTGCTTTGCTTTATTGTGCTTCACAGATATTGTGGGGTTTTTTTTTCTTTCAAGATGAAGATTAGTGTCAACCCTGCATTGAGCTTCTGTTGGTGTCATTTTTCCACCAGCAGCTGCTCACTTTGTGTCTCTTTCATATTTTGGTGATTCTTGAAATATTTTGAACTTTTGCTTTATTGTATTTGTTATGGTATTCTGTGATCAGTGGTTATAACTCACCTAAAGCTCAGATAATGGTTAGTATTTTTTAGCAATAAGCATCACAGGTCCTTATGGCAATGAAATCAATAGGAAAAGCAAGAAGTCACTGGGTAGGGGGAGTAATTGACTCTGATTGTCATGGGGGCCAGGTTTGCTCTTACATAATGGGGACAGGGAAGAGTATTCCAGGAATTTAGATGATTCACTGGGGGCATATTTTGGTGCCACTGTGCTTGTGGGAAACCCTAGCAATGGTGGCTCTACAAGGTTGGGGCAACTAAGGATTCAGACTCCTTGGGGGTAGAAGGTCTAGGTCACTGCACCAGGCAAGCAGAAATGGATGCTGAATGAAGTGATGATAAGTATCAGTTATAACAGCTCAGGAGCAGCTGCCATAATGCAGATGTAGCAAGTTTGGCTTACTAACCCTCTTTAAGTCTTTTTAGCAGATTGAAAACTGCTGTCACCTTGAAGAACTGGATTTCATCTCACTTCTTGGGATGAGTTGAAGGTATCTTTTTCTGATATGAGATACCTGTTATAAATTGGAATGAGTAGATCCAAAAGGCACAAGGGGTGGATTGTACTGGACTCTGGTTGTATGCCACCCCAGGCCCATGTGGCCACAGCTTCCCTCTTCCTGGGCCTTGGTAACTTGCCTTGTTCTCCAGTCAAGCAGAGTCAGCAAGAGCCTCGCATGTTGTTACCACAACAGTGAAGCCAGTTCTCTGGCTGTCTGTGTCATCACTACCACTATGGATGGAGGATCCTTGAAGACAAGACTGCATAATGATATTGACTGCTGTGCCCCAGATCCCCAGAAGCTTCTCTAGAGGTTTCCTGGGGAGATCAGGTCACACATCTTAGAAGAGCAAGTGGATAAATGCTTCACAGAGTTGACTTTGACCAATGGGATACGGGGGCCAGGAGGGAGTCAATAGATACATTATTTTCCATTCCTCTCCACAAATGAACCAGGAAGAGGTGTGGCAGAGCAACTGTTAAGATCTGAAGGTGACCATCAGGGAAATACAAATCAAAACCACAATGAGATACCACCTCACACAGGTCAGAATGTCTAAAATTAACAACTCAGGAAACAGCAGATGTTGGCGAGGATGTGGAGAAAGGGGAACCCTCTTGCACTGTTGGTGGGAATGCAAACTGGTGCAGCCACTCTGGAGAACAGTATGGAGGTTCCTCAAAACATTAAAAATAGAACTACTCTACGACCCAGCAATTGCACTACTAGGAATTTATCCAAAGGATAAAAAAATGCTGATTCAAAGGGGCACATGCACCCCAATGTTTATAGCAGTGCTATCAACAATAGCCAAATTGTGGAAAGAGCCCAAATGTCCAACAACTGATGAACGGATAAAGAGAATGTGGTATATATACAATGGAATACTACTCGGCGATGAAAAAGAATGAGATCCTGCCATTTGCAACAACATGGATGGAACTGGAGGGTATTATGCTAAGTGAAATGAGTCAGTCGGAGAAAGACAGATATCATATGATTTTACTCATGTGGAATTTGAGAAACTCAACAGATGAACATAGGGGAAGGGAAGGAAAAATAATTTAAAACAGGGAGGCAAACCATCAGAGACTCTTAAATACAGAGAACAAACTGAGGATTGCTGGAAGGGGAGGTGAGTGTGTGTGTGTGTGGAGGGGGTTAAATGGATGATGAACATTAAGGAGGGCACTTTTCAGGATGAGCACTGGGTGTCACATGTAAGAGATGAATCTCCTGGTTCTATTCCTGAAGCCAAGAGTATACTGTACGTTAACTATCTTGAATTAAAAAACAAAAAAGATCTGAAGATGACCTGAAAGACTAAAATATCGGGGGGCGCCTGGGTGGCTCAGTCAATTGAGCATCCAATTTTGGCTCAGGTCTTGATCTCACAATTTGTGAGTTCGAGCCCTATATCCAGCTGACTGCTGTCAGTGCAGAGCCCGCTTTGGATCCTCTGTCACCCTCTCTTTCTGTCCCTCCCCCCGCTCTCACTCTCTCTCTCTCTCTCTCTCAAAAATAAACATAAAAAAAAAACCAAACAGGCTGACCTATCAGTAATCATTTGCGTTTGCTGTGAAATGTGGTGTGCTTCTTAAATATCCTCTTTTATTTGCTCCCCCTCTTTCCCTGCCTCAGTCTCCTTTTCCCTGGTATTGCACTCTCCAACCAAATGTTAGTAGGTAAGCTTTCCTCCCAGGCAGGATCTCTTCTCCAGGAGCCCTGGGTGAAGACAGATAGTAATAACAATAGCACGTTGTTGAGGAGGGTGTTGATGTGGGTGTGATGAGGGGGGTGAGTGTGGTGGTGGGGGTGCAGAGTGATGATGGTGTGGGTGGTGTTTGTGTGCTTGTGATGGGTTATAAATTATTATAAGGACGATGGCAGCCTGGCAAGTCAAGGGTGTGGTGGGTTGTATAACTATGTAACTCCTGTTTGGTGTCCTTCTCTTTAGCACTCTTCGCTGGGGAAGGATTATATATCCCTATCTTTTTGAACCTCAACATGGCCATGGGACTGGCTCTAGCCAATCAAGAAGCTCTAGAAGCCAGCAGGTGCTTCTGCCAAGTTCACTTTCCTTCTTCCCTGGTGATCGTCAGCCTCCAGGAGTGACTGCTCCTTCAGCCTGGTTCTTGGGGCAGAACCATAACTGACCTGGGACAGACATGCTGCAGGGGTGGGAAATAATCTTGTGATCGAGAGGCAAGGAGATTTTAGGGAGTTTGTTACCAGCGCATAATGTAGTACACCCTGGCTCTATGTGAGAGAAGGAAGTCTGTCTGAGAAACGTGCCATTCGGACTGGTGGTAAATAGGGAAAACTACCGCCTTAAAAAGTTTTACTCTCCCATGGAAAAACCTTGAGAGAAGTTTTGGGAGAATCAGAACCCATCTGAATCTCGCCCGAGGAGAAGTGAGGAAAACTGTCTTCGTGGGTGAGGCAGCTGCTAGGTTATAGCACACTTGCATGTCCACATTGCTGGGCTTCTTGGCAAGTTGAGGAGTTCTGTAGAGTTCTCAAGAAATGGATTCAAGGCTGTGATGGAGCTGGGGAGAAGAAGATGGGTCCTCAGCCTGGGGAGCCTGGCGGGGAGTCTCCCCATGTCCTCGAGTCTTGCTTGGCTAATGCAGCCCGTTGTGCCAGGAGGGAGCAGTTCTCCACTTGCCCTGCCAGCCCAGAGGCGGTTCCTGCCAACCAGTAGCTCAGGCTGATTCTCATTAATGCCCTCTATTTACAGGTAAGCTGATCAACTATGGAAAGCACGGTTTTCTCATCTTAGTTTTGTGCTCCATTTTCTAGCTGCTGGTATTTTGGGCCAGGAGTGCTGGGGAGTCAGTGGACTTGTTTTCTCTAAACTGGAAAGGGATGATCCTCAGAGCCAGGCCCCTGGTCCAGCAGCTGGGCTTCACTTAGGAACTTGTTAGAAATGCAAATTCTCGGGCTCCCTCCCAAACCTGCTGAGTCAGAAACTCTGTGGGTGGGGCCAGGAGCTGTATTTAACAAGCTGTCCTGGTGGTGCAGCTGTCCCTGCCTGCGGAGGACCAGTGCTGTGAGGAAGGATAAATAGGGTCCAGCGAGGGCTGAGGTGCTCTGCTGTGTGCAGACTTGCGGGCACTTTGATCTGTGTTCTGTCCAAGCAAGGGGCTTCTCCCTGGGTCCCAGTCTTGTGCAGTGTGACTGGATTGTTGCAGGGTGGCTGAGTCCTAGGATGGAGTCTGTGCGCCTGTGCCCGTGTGCATGCAGAGGGAGGAAGGAAGGGTAGAAAGAGAAAAAACCAGGGCTCAGAGAGATGTGGGTCTCCTGCTCCACTCCCTGCGCTTAGCTGCTAGGGTTTACCCCGTGTCCTGGTTTCAGAGCTCTGGCCCGAACCCTCCAGCGTGGGGTCCCAGTGGTCCTTAGACAGCAGAAGTGTCTCCTGGTTCCCACTCTCTCCCACCCGCGAGTGGCTTCCTGGAGCCCAGGCTGAGTGTCAGGAACACTCTGAGAGGCACCAGCTGGCGGTGACGCTGTCACAGACGCTCCAAATGGAGTTCTTGAGAAGTGCAGCTGGGCTGTGTGTGGGAGCCTCGGAGATGCATGCATTTGGGTTTGTAAACACGAGCCTGTTAAATTTAGGGTGGGCCACGGGCCTGGGAGAGCTCCGTAGCATCTTTTGGCAACTGCTGAACATTTTGAGTGGTTTTGAAACATTGCTCATACCTTATATAGTAGGAGGCCTGTTTTAGCACAGTGCGTTGTCAGGGGGAGGAGGGAGGAGGGATTGGCACCCACCACCCTCTGTGTGCCAGGTCCTTTGCATGCACGGTCTCATTTTGTCTCTGTGCCCTCCACGAAGGGCTGGGGGCTGTTAGCTCTGCTTTATAGACAAGGTCCTTGACTGAGAGAAACATCTGGGCCCAGTGGTGTCCCAGGGAGTCCCACCTGACTTGATGTGGAGGATGTGCTTTGTTAGCCACCAGGACCGTGACTGGAGGCTGACATGACAGCGGTGAGGACGCCCTGCCCACTGTGGGGGCAACACCATCATGCCAGCTGTCATGGGGAGCTGGCGTTCCCTTGTGGTCTGCTCGTCCAGCTTGCCTAAACCAGGGTTTGCCAGAGAGAGAGAGAGAGACAGACCGAGAGAGAGAGAGAGAGAGAGAAAGAGAGAGAGAGAGAGAGAGACATCTGCCCAGCATGAATCCCATGAGATGCTCCCCAGCTCAGGGCCCCACTGGCTAAATCTGTTTCAGAATTGTCGTAAAACTATGTTCTACTCTTGGAGGTTATGAATCATGATAAAAATTGGATGAGGCAGAGTTCAACCAGAGAAATAGGACCAGGAGGATGGATAGATGGGATAGACAGACAGATAGACGGACAGACAGACAGAGATTTATTGCAAGAAATCGGCTTACACAATTTAGGGGTGCCCAGGCAAGTCTAAAGGCTGCAGGGCAAGCTGGCTGTCAGGAAGGGCAGGCTGGAACCCTCGGGCACCGGGTGCAGCTTCAGTTGGGCAGGCTTTGTTCTTCTTTGTTCTTCGTGAAAGACTCAGTTTTGCCCCTGAGGCCTTTGGACTGGTTGACTCAGGCCCACCCAGATGGCAAAGGATGATGTCTCTTACTTGAAGGCAACTGATCATGGATTTTAATCTCATCTACAAAATACCTACACAGGAACACTTAGATTAATACTCCATTGAATAACCAGGGCTTCTGTCCAGGCATGTTGACGTATAAAGACTGACCACACAAATAAACACACTGAGAAGTCCTACACCAAAGTCACTCTCACTTTGGTGAGCCCTCTGTTTCCTAAAATTGCACGAACAAGAATCTGCCAACAATAGGCGTTCCCATTTACACCCAGTGCACCCCACAGGATACTCTGGAAACCATCGGTCGGGGCTCTCTGGCCCTGTCTCAGAGGATCTGTGCAGTGAGAGCCCAGACAGAGCACAGTTCTGTCCTGTCTTCAGGGGCTCTAGGTCTGGGTCTCTCCACTGTGGTGCTTTGTACTTTTCGGTTTTGGTGGTCTTATTACAGGAACTGTCTTGTTTACCGGAGGATTTGGGGCAGCATCCCTGGCTTCTACTCGTTAGATGCCAGTTGTACACCATATCTCTTGAGCTGTGAAAATCGAAAACATCTCCCTACATTGCCCCATGTCTCTGCCGAGGACCACTGGTGAGGAGGAAGAAGCTCTGGGGCGGCACAGGGGCTAGCAGGCCTAGCAGCCCGGGTTTGAATTCTACCTCCGTGTTGAGTTTTTGTTTTCTCTTTGATTCTCTGTCACATTCCGAAAGGATCTGAGTGGCTAAGCCAGTCCGTTAATAGATCTGTGATTCCGCGGAAGTTCTTTTTACTTCGTGAGCCTCGGTTTTCACCTCTGCACTTGCCTCATCAGGTTATTGGGGAGACTCCCTGAAGTAGAGCACGCAGGGTGCCTAGATCTTGGTGGTTATTCTGGAAATGTTAGTTCCTTACCCTCCAAGAGGGAAACCGAGTTTCACAGTTAGGTTTGTGTAAGCACCAAGGATAGTGGAGTTGGAAGGGAAGGGTCTTAGCTGTCACCAGTCCTGGACGAGATCAGCTCAGCACCTGCCTGTGGTCCCAGAGCTCCAGGCTGGAGGTCATCCTCGACCGTGAAGCGTGCAGCTTCCCTGGATAGCCTGGAAAAGAATGGTCAGGTGTCCCTCCTGGTTCCCGCTGCTGTGGAGTCTGGGGAGAAGGGTGTGGGGGACAAGAGGCTCTCAGGTCCCCCTCCGGGGGCTCAGCACACCCCTGGCTCCTCTCCCAGTCGCTTCTGGAGGCTGCTCACGCCAAATCATCCCTTCCCTACAGGCTGTGGTGCAGAAGCTGGAGCCCAAGCCAGAGACTTATGAATGGCACCCCCCTGTGCAGCCTAGGTCAGGCCTTGCCAGGAGGGTTGTTAATGGGCTTTCAGCCTGCGCTTTCGGCTTGTGAGCTCTATCTGTTTCCCTGATTCACAGCCGGACGTGGGGAGATCTGCCGCACCAGCAAAATCTCCCTCTTCACTTGGTGGCAGGGGTGTGGCCGGCGGCGGTGATCTAGATACTGCCCTAGAGGCTCCACTGGGGTCAGAACCCACAGCTTTTACCCAGTCTCGGCTGTCTCTCAGCCCTTTGAGGGGGAAGCAGCCTCATCCGCAGTCAGAATGGTGATCGCCATTAGGCCTTGAGTGGGGAGGCTGAGCGCACCAGCCTTGGGCCAGAAGCTCTGGGCTCTGGCCATTGCCGCATGCCAGGTGGATGGCATGGGGGAAGCCACTGCATCTCTCAGAACCTCAGTTTGCCCACCTGTAAAATGGGGGCAGTGACAGCCTTTCCCCCGGGTGGTTGTGACTATTCACCGAGAGCTGGTTCAGAGGGGCCTAGTAAGGGCTTCCTCTGTTCTTCCCCCTCCCCCACCCCCGCCCAGCACAGAGCTTTGAGTTGGATAAGGCCCTCCTCCTTGTGTGAAGGTGTGAGTCCCAGTGGGACATCGTCCCCAAGCGTAGAGACTGGGCCACTCAGTCACCCCAGAGGATGGCAGCTTCAGAGAGGCTCCTGCCCCATCCCTCCAAAGGACATGGTCTTCTCAGCCAGAGAGAGCCTGGGGAAGTTCCTCTGTGCCCCTACTCACACCTCGGGAGCCATCCACGTGGTTCCCAGGAGAGGGGCTGAGGAAGGGCAAGGCTCCTAGCATGGCATCGCTCGGTGTCTCTAGGCGGTTTATCAGTCTTCACAAGAGAGTGAACCCAGTGGCACACATCCCCCAACAGAGGTGGATCGGGCTGCCTCAGCCTCTTCTGAGGGGCTTGTTAACTACAGATTCTGGGGGCCTGCCCCAGACCCCCAGGGTCAGAACTGCTCAAGCCGCGAGGGATGAAAGCCTCTTCCCCCGGCACCATGGTCTCTGTGAGGCCACCCCATTCCCGGTGGTCCTGCTAGGGTACCAGGAGCTCTGGGGATTCACTTCCAGCATTTCTTTCCTTTTATCTTTTTTACAATTTGCTTTTAAGTTTGTTTATTGAGAGAGGGAGAGAGTAAGAGAGAGAGAGAGAGAGAGAGAGAGAAAGAGAACCAGTAGGGGAGGGGTAGAGAGAGAGAAGGGGACAGAGGAGCCAAAGTGGGCCCTGTGCTGTTGGCACAGAGCCCGATGTGAGCTCGAAGTCATGAACCGTGAGATCACGACCTGAGCTGAAGTTGGATGTTGAACTGGCTGAGCCACCCAGGTGTCCCCACGTCCAGCATTTCTGATTGAGGAAGTTGGCCTCGAGGAGTCCTGAGGGCCCCTCCAACTCTGACACTCTGTGCTTTCAGGAGAAGCGGCACTCAGCTGTGTCCTGGGGTGGCTGAGCTCTTAGTGGCACAGATAAGCCTGTCCTGGAGGGTAGGCCAGAGCGGTGGAGCTGAGGGGCTATTGTTCCGGGGGCCACATCTAACCCTGCATTCCAGGAGGCGACTGGGCTCGAGGCAAGAGTGGGCTCTAGCTGGCTCCGTATCAAATTCCCCACCTTCCGGACCCCACTTGAAGACTGGTGAGCTGCAGAGCAGTTCACGGCCTGTGATATACCAGGCCGTATATGAGGTGGACTTGTTCGGCACCCCTTTCCTACCCCACCTGCTTCTCCTGGGCCATTTCTTTATTCAGCAAGCATTGACTAAGCACCCACTCTGGGGACAAAAAGTCACAGCCCATGAGCATCAAGGGGGCTGCAGAGGAAGCAGGCAGACTCGTAAGCCAGGAAGAGCTTTTCGGTGTCATTGGCCATCTGATGGACAGACCTGTGCCTGGTGGGCCAGATGGCCCCCCATGGATGCAGCTAGAGAGGTAGGCAGAGCCAGTTCAGGCTCTTCTGCCAAGGACACGGGTTTAACTTTGAGGTCAGTGCCTCCCCCCGCCCCCAACTATCCCTGGTCTGGTGGAGACCCTCCCACCGCAGCCAGTTCCGGGTCCTGATTTGGGGGTATGGGAGCCTGGATCCACTGTCCGGCCCGAGCCCTTCCCTGGGTGCCCATCCTCTGAGGCCCTGAGCAGGCAGCTGCTGCATTAGCTGAAGACATGCTCTGCCCTGGGGGAGATGAGCGTGCTCTCCTCCTCCCTCTTGGCCTAACCCCGTCCTGGCCTCGGAGAGGCCCCTGGGGAAGGGAGCACAGAGGAGCCTGGCAGTTTAAAAGCCCTCTAATTGCTCTGTTGGTTTCTAGCACCACCCTGGGCTTCCCAAGTTAAAGAAAGTTTACAAGGCCCCGGAAATAGCTCTGATGGCATCAGGCTCTGGAGATGTGGACCAGGGCAGCGGAGGGAGGAGAGTGTTTCCTGAAGGATCCCTGGGAGTCTCCCATCCCTGTCAGCACCCCTGGGACCAGGAAGGGAGGCCTCTGGGACACCAGAAGGAGAATTCTAGAGATGGGAAGTTTTTTTTAATTAAAAAAATTTTTTCTTAAATGTGTATTTATTTTTGAGACAGAGACAGAGTGTGAACAGGGAAGGGGCAGAGAGAGGGAGACACAGAATCTGAAGCAAGCTCCAGGCTCCAAGCTGTCAGCAGAGCCCAATGCGGGGTTCAAACTCACAGACCGCGAGATCATGACCTGAGCCAAAGTCGGATGCTCAACTGACTGAGCCACCCAGGCCCCCATAGAGATGGCAAGTTTTAGGAAAGGGGATTTGGCAGAAGTTTTTCCAGGATTCTGAGTTTTCTTAGTGCATTCAGAAATATTTACTGAGCACCTGCTGTGGCTGCTTGTTCTAGATGGTGGAGGTCCACCACTGAACAAAATGGAGCATGGCCTTCCCTGCCCTTGCAGAGCTCACACTCTGCCTTGGGGACACAAAAGAAGCGCGTGTGCAGGTGTATATGTGGTATGTTGTCAGGGAGTAGGACCTGCAAGAGGAAAAATAAAGCCAAATTAAGAGATAGAGAGACAAGGGAGGTTGGTTTTAGGCCCAGGAAGACTTTCGAGCAAGTGACCTTTGCCCCAAGATTGGAGGGAGTGAAGGAGTGAACGAGGCAGGTGGCAGGTGGTGGGGGAAGGGCAGAGAGGCCAAGACCCTCCCCTCCCCTCCCCTCCCCCACCCCGCCCTGCCCCAGCGGAATGTGCACCATCTGTTCAAGGAAGAGCATGAGTGTGGGGAGAGGTGGGGAAATGGGGTTAGCGAGGGAGCCAGTGCCAGATCCTAAAGGGGCTCGTGGAAGAGATTCTGGGTTTGGATAGAGGGACGGTTGTGGATTTGGTGATGGCAGCTAAGAGGGTACCCAAGTGTGGCTTTTGTTTCTGAACTAAGCAGGAAGCACCAGGTGAGATCAGCTGCTGAGAGTGAGGGGGACTTAGGGAGCAGGGGATGGAGGGATGTGGAGAGAAGAAGAGGTATTCAATGATCAGTTCAGAAAGTGAGAAAAGAAGTTTCTAGAGAAACATGCTAGGATTGCTGGGCAGCGCTGAGGATGCTTTGTGGTCTTGAATTTAGAGGAACACCAGCCTCACCATGTGGTTTGCTTCTGAGTGACTAAGAAGGGTTGGCCAAGGGCTCAGCAGTAATGCCTGGGGATGTGTGTGTAAATTAGTCGTGTCCCTGCCCTCTGGCAGTGTATACCTCTGCAGGGGAATTAAGTCAAGATAACAAACAGCTATAAATCAGACCAATGGGACCACGCAGGGAGGAGGGTTCAGAAAGATGCGAGGGGCTTTGGAAAGAGCTTGATGAAGGAGCAGACTTTGGGGACAGCAGACCTGGTTTGTAACCCCAGATTCGCCACCCGTGGGCTGGATTGGATACTGTGAGGCAAGTCACAGAAGCTCTCTGAAACTCAGATGTTCTAAACTGTAAAATAGGGATAATCCTATTCATCTAATAAGGCTGGGGCCATGATTAAATAAGGAAATATAAGTAGATGTTGTGCGGAGCAGGAATTTAATGAATGGCAGCCATTGGCATTCATTTTTGAGAGCAGGAGTTGGCAAATTGTTACCATTCTACTGACAGGTTTGTACAGCCCAAAGGCTAAGAATGAGTTTTACTTTTTTATTATTCTTTTAATGTTTATTTATTTTTGAGAGAGAGACAGAGTGTGAGCAGGGGAGGGGGAGAGGGGGGGAGAGAGAGAGAGATTGAGAGAGAGAGAGAGAGAGAGAGAGAGAGAGAGGGAATCTGAAGAAGGCTCCAGGCTCTGAGCTGTTAACATAGAGCCCGACGTGGGGCTCGAACTCACGAACCACAAGATCATGACCTGAGCCAAAGTCGGATGCTTAACGGACTGAGCCATCCGGATGCCCCTGATTTTTACATTTTTAAATGGTTCGGAAAAAAAAAATCAAAAGGAGAGTAATATTTCATGACACGTGAAAATTATGTGTGAAATTCAAATTTCGGTGTCCATAAATAAAGTTTTATTGGAACACAGCCATGCCCATTTGTTTATGTGTTGTGTATGCTGCTTTTGCTCCACAACTGCAGAGTTGAGTAGTTGCTTGTGACAGAGGCCATTGGGCCCAGAAAGCCTAAAGTATTTACTATGTGGACCTTTACAGGAAAAATTTGCCAACCTCTGATTTGGAGGAAAAGAGGTTGCCCTGGGAACTCAGAAGGATTTGCTGTGGGTCTGGCCTTGAGTGCTGAGTAGGATTCCCATGGGCGACCTTGGGTGAGGGGCTGAGGATAAGGAGGCCGTAGGTCTTAGATGTGTTGGATTCTAGTGGAGGGTGGTTACTGTAGGCAAGTGAAAGAGAGCGCGAGCAGAGACAGCTTGAGTGGAGGAGCGACCTCCATCAAGAACCACCTTCTCTCTTTCCCAGAGGAGCAGAAGAGAGGAGGGCCCTCCCGCCAACAAGGGCTGCGTGTTTTGGGGGCAGGGAGTTCCTGGTCGTGGGTCCTAGAGCTCGTCTCCTGGGAAGCAAGGTGCAGTTTCTTCTTTTCAGAATCAAGAGGGAGACAGGATGAGAACCAAAGAAACGTTATAGGAAAAAAGGCACAAGACCGTGTGGATCAGGTCGGCAGCAGCCACGGGCAGCAGGCTTCTTGCTCTGCAGCAGTCCGCCATTTTTCTCTTGCTATAGCAGTCCATCCAGCCTGTCCCCACTGTCCTCCAGCCTTTGAGGCCACCCATGTGGCCACTCAGCAGAGGACCCCAAACCCGAGCTTGAACAAACCAGGCTGCCATTCTTGCTCCCTGCCTCAGTCTTTCTGAATTCCCTGGACTTTCTTCACCTCACCGCCCAAAAGGAGTGTCCCTTTCCCTGCTCTGTCCCTGCTTAGGCTAAGCCTTCCACCCGTGCATTGATCTCATCCCTTCTTGGCTCTTCTGGGCTCTTGTTCTGTTGATTATATATCTTTCTTGTCTTCTCAGTCTTGTGTCCACTGGCACTTTTCCCTTCCTCCTCTTGTTGGGAAGGTGACTAATATTTAATGAGTTCTTATTATGTGCCAGCAGTCTGCGAGGTGATTGCATATGCTGTTTCATTTGCTTCTGACAAAAGCCCAGAGGTAGAATATCAGTCAGGACTTTTAGTTGCCGGTGAAAGAAACCCAACTTAAACTAGCATAGAGGAAATTGGCTCACGTCACTGGGAGGCTTAGGGATGAGCTTCAGATATGGCTAGGTCTAGCTCTTTATTTTTTTTTTTTTTAAATTTTTTTTTAATGTTTATTTATTTTTGAGACAGAGAGAGACAGAGCATGAACGGGGGAGGGGCAGAGAGAGAGGGAGACACAGAATCGGAAGCAGGCTCCAGGCTCTGAGCCATCAGCCCAGAGCCCGACGCGGGGCTCGAACTCACGGACCGCGAGATCATGACCTGAGCTGAAGTCGGACGCTTAACCGACTGAGCCACCCAGGCGCCCCTAGGTCTAGCTCTTTAAATAGTGTCCTGAGGAATTTCTTTCTGTATTTCCCGGTTCTGCTTTTTTCTGTATTGGTTTCATTCTCCGGCAGGCGTGCCTCACATGGTGGCAAAGGTGACCACTACCAGCTCTACATTTCCATTCTGTCTTTGTAGCAGTGTCCTCAGCAAAAATCCCAGGGCTGACTCTCATTGGCTTGGCCTGGTCACATGGCCTTTCCTGAGCCAATCACTATGGCCAGGCTGTTGGCTGTACTCTCACTGCCAACCCAGGGCAATCTGCCCTCTTATGGTGATGGGGGTGCCTGCCCCGTCTAAACTACATGGATTTAGAGTGAGAAAGATGTGGTTTCCTCAAAAGAAAACAGTGGGGTTGACACCAGAAGATGGGAGAATGGTTTTTGGATAGGCAAAAATGGTAGTTGTGTATTAGAGATAGATATTGCAACCCCCATATTATAGATGAAGAAATTGAGCCTAAAAGAGATTAAGTGGCTTGTAACAGGTTAACACAGCTAAGATTTAGCAGAGATGCAATGTCAATCCACATTGGGCTCACTCTTCATTCTGCCTTGGTTCTCAGGCTTGACAGGGGACTGCAGGAAACTTCAGCTTGTTCAGGGAGTAGAAGGGAACAGGGTAGGGAATGATGAGAAAAAAAAAATCTGGTCTTCTGGAATAACCAGTGAGAAAAAAGCCACTGACTGGGTAAACCTCAGATGGACCTCAGGTGGTTGGGCAGAAGTGTTGGGAATCACGGTTGTCTAAGGGACACATCTACACTGAAGAGACCTGGCCTCTTTAATCTGTTCCAAGTGGCACTACCTGTCTGTTTTGCCCAAAGCCTCTTCCAGCCAGTCTTAATGTTTGGCAAATGCCATTGTATTTTGCCTGACACGACTGGGCTCACAGGGTGTTTTGAACACACACAAGTCCTGGAGTTTCACAGAATGACACCAGAGAGCAGGGGAATCCTGTGACCTCCCCCCACCCCGGGAATGGTCCCTACATTGGGAGGAGCTGGACAAATACCACGCAACAAGGTATTTCAGTTCTGTATCCACCTGGAGACTTGCAAGCAAGAAGGACCCTTTGAGCAAGACCATTTGAGAGAAATGAGAATTTGCCCGCAGGAAGCAGTTTTCTGCCTTTCTAGATTGGGGCTGTTTTCTGGACAATTTGGGGTCAGCTCTGTTCATGCACATGCGTAGAAAGAGGGGGAACACATACGTTCTTTCTGAAGCACTTTATCTGGGGCCTCCAGACCATGATGTGGGGAAATAAAGGCTCTGGTCAAGACTCTGGGGAGGGGCTGCTGGGAGTTCAAGAGTTGTGGGGACACTGGGCACACCAGAAAGGGGTCGCTGAGGGAGGATGGGAGTGTGGACCCAGAAAGGAAAGAACTGAGACCACGTGCATCACCACCTCATGGCCCTGCTCTTGATCCTCCCAAGAGGCAGAGCTAGTGACAGGATCCTCAGCAGACCCTAAAGAAAGTCACGGGTTGGGTAAACGTTGTGGGAGGACTTGGGCTTGGGAACTCTGAGAACCTTAGAAGGTAACTCGTCCTTGCCTAGTGACAAATGCCCTTGGTTGGGCATCACTAAGTGTCTCCTATCACGAGAGAGATTCCTTCTTAAATCACTGCCCTCAGTAACTCCCCCAAAACGGTCCCAGTTGTGGCCAGTCGGTGCCATGCTGGGCAGACAAGTCTGCGCCCCTTTCCACATTGGGGCTGGTCCAGGAAGCGACAGTGACGTCACGCGTCGTGAGCAGCGTCACTCCCGGTGCATGCGCGCACGGGCTTGGCGTGTGTGGGGTGGCCACGTGGATGGTTGTGCGCTCCGGCAACCCAACTGGTGGGTAAATGAGTGGCTATATTTATCTCCGCCTCCTGGGCCCAGGAGCTCCCGCTCTGTGCCAGCAACGGGAAAAACAAGCATGCCGGGAGATGCCTCACATTATTGTGACAAGTAATTAGGGGATGTGAGATGTTCAGAAATTACTTTATTAGACAAATGCTACTTATAAACCCCACGCAACAAACACTCCCGCGGCGTTTGCTTGCGGTCCCGGGACTCTGCTGCCGAGGGAATCCCGGCTCCCCAGAGCTGAAGGGCTCTCCGGGTCCCTCCGCGCGGCCCCAGGCCGTGTTCGGACAAGGTTTGCGGGGAAAGGTCTGGACTCGGGTCTCTGCTCTGGCCCTTCTACCTGCGTGATCTTAGGAAAGCCGGCTCGCTCCGACAGGCTGCGGTTTCCGTGTCCCGGTGAGCGGAACGCTTTCTGCCGTCTGCTTCCGTAAGGGTCTTCAGCAGACCTCGCCACTGCCGGGGCTGGAGGGCCAAAGGCAAGGGGCGACGCCAGACCCCAGGCACACGGGCCTGCCTGCAGGGGCCGGGCCGTTGAAGAGGTATTTTTGGTGGGAACAGAACATTGAGTTGTCTGTTGTTGCCAGGGACTGGGACAGGCCCCGGGGATAGAGTTGAACCGGATTCTTCCTCAAGTTGCTCCCGGTGCACGGAAAAGACGGCTGGTTCCTAGGACCGGAGCTGTTGCGAATGAAAAGCATAGCAACACAGAGTGGGGGTGGGGGTGGGCCAGAGAGTAGATGTTTCTGATTTTGTGGGCCACGTGGTCTCTCACCGCTACTCAATTCTCCCCCGGTTGCACAAAAGCAGCCTGAGAACATGTGAACGAGTGTGCGTGCCTGGACTCTGACGACACTGTTTATGGATACTGCAAGTTGACCTCGGCACCATTTTCTTGTATCCTGATACGATTCTTTTGATGTTTTTCGGACGCTTACAAACGTAAAAACCATTCTCAGCTCGTGCTCCAGAGAAAAGCGTGTGGTCCGCTGGATCTGGGCTGTAGTTTGCAGACCCCTGGCATAGAGGGAAAAACAGTAGAGTCCACTGGGAGTACAGGAAAGGCTTTGTGGGGGGGTCTTGGGACGTTTCCTTCGGGAATGAGGGGGACTGCTGTGATTCCATTCCATCCCTCTACTGCTCAGACGTGCCCGATTTGCAGTGTGTTGCCACTATCTTAACCGACTGAGCCACCCGGGCACCCCGTGTTGCCACTATCTACAGAGCACACGTAGCTCTCCAGCCTGGCAGGGAAGGTCCGACCACCACAGGGCCCTGGGCTTCTCTTTCAAGTCCGCTTGATACCATTCCCGACAGAACCTCCGCTGTCCTGGCCCCCCAGAGAGGCACAACAGCCCTTCTGCCGAGGCCACCCCATCCCTCCAAACTCAAGGAGATGTGTTCCTCAAGGTACACCGGGCCCTCTCCTCTCTCCGGACCCTCCCTGGCCAGCCAGCCCTCCCCTGATGCCATAGTGATGTGAAGTCTGCCTGACCCCCCAGGAAGTGGTGCTGAGGGCTGGCCAAGGTAAAAGGGAGGCCAAGGGCATTGAGTCTCAGAGCAAAAGAGCCCTGGATAGAGGAAAAGGCCAAAAGAGGAAGCAGAGATAACGGGAGCCATCGGTCAACCACAGGATCCTGCGGGGGAGGGAGGTGGGTGTGTTGAGGGCACATCCATATTATGGACAAGGGTCATCACAGGGTTCCTCCAGGCTCTGCTGTGAAAACACCTATTATGGCATATAGCCAAGGCCACAGTTCTTGGGTAGGACTGGAAAGGTTTCATATCTCAGGGAGAGGGCCTCATAGGGAATAAAGTTAACTGGATAAACCTTAAAACATCTCAATTTCCATGTTATTACAGTGACCCCAGGAAGGTCCACAACCTGGAGGAGAAGGGTTCTTCTCCAAGCACTTGTCATAACAACCATAAGTGTTGTTCAGTGACCTCGAATTGCCCTCGAACATTCACAAGGTGCTTTCGTGTGCATTATATCATCCCATCATCCTAATCACCCCCTATTCAATGGGTATTATCATGCCCATTTTACAGATGAGGATGCTGAGGTTTGAGATGAAGTGTGAGTTGCTAGGCTTCTCCTAATGGCTGGCACTGTGGCCTTGAAGGTCACTGGGGAAGCCCCCTTTTGAGTTCCCTTTCAGAGCGTCAGGGCACTGTGTTTGCCAAGTGCTAACCAGAAGTGCTTGAATTAGCTTTTTAGAAGCTTTTCGCACAACTAGTAAGTGAAAAGCTTGGGTGTCAAATCCTGGTTCTCTGTTGCTTTCAACACCTTGTAGTGGTACTTAGCTGCAGGCGTGTGTGCACCTGCAGCCTTGTGAAATTATACACTCCTTGAGGGTAGAGATTGCTTTCTGCTTTGTGCAAGCCCCCCTTCGTGCCAGGGACTAACATATGAAGTGCTCAGTCAACACTCGGCTGATTATCTCTTCCCTCCTAGCCTCGATTCAACATGCGCTGCCCTTAAGTCATTCTGTTTAGGAGGGAGAGACGGGATGCTGTCATTTTCTCTCAGATCCCCTTTCCTTTGGAAGTTTTTGCAAGGAGTTCCCATACCTGACCTTGGGAACAGAGATCCACTTCCTTCTGCTGGAGCATTTGTATCCTGATGACATTCATTCCCGTGATGCATCTTTTCATGATCTTGGACAATTTAGATCTTTTCCTTGTGGGAAGGCAGGGGAGAGAAGGGGGCCTCTCACTATCCCTTATGCTTCACTCTGTCGGATGCCAGTGTCTCATCTCTGCCCAGTCCCACCATCCACTGTGGGACACTTGCACTTGAGGACTTAAGCTCTCAGTCCCTCTTTGGGGCTCAGGAAGGGCTGGTCCTCCCCCGCCCCCTAGCTCTGCTTCTGCTTTCTTCCATCTAATGGTTTGCCACCTTGGCAGGAAGGGTGCCGCTGGGAGCTGGGGAGGCCCCCTCTTCCAAGTTCTCTCTCCAAGCAGGAGGGCACTGGGTTTGCTAATAGGTGTTAAATGGGAGCATCAAACTTTAATCAGCTCCTTAATGGAGTCTGGGGACCTGGGGGAGATCTCAAGCCCCGCATTATGCTGCTCGCTGGAGCCAAGCTGGATGCGGTGGTGGGAAGGCGGGATGGGCAGCTGCTGTCATAGCCAGTGCCACTGGAAGGTGAGGTGGTGCCGGCCCACTGGACAGCCACTCTCATCCAGGGTGGCAAAGTGGACAGTGTCACCACTGTGACTCCTCTGGGTGACCCTTCCCCTGATGGCCTCCTCTTGGTAGGAAGCAGGTTTGGCGGTAGATGTGAAAATGGGAGCACATAGGCATCAGAAAGCCCTGGCTCATATGCTGGGGCTTTTGGGTTGAGTGAGCGACTGTGGACAGGTTCTTTGGTATGGTAGCTTATTCTAAAAATGGTCCTGGACAGGCCAAAGAGACAGGCCTCCCTGTGTCCCTTCTGCACTGAGATGTCACCACTCCTCCCTCCGAGAGAAGAGTTCACTTCTCCATCTCCCTCCCACTGGGTTGGCCCGTGGCTCATCACTTTGACCACTGGAATATGGTGGATGAGTCTTTAGGTGAGTCCTGGAGCCTGGGCCTCAGGAGACTTTGTAGATTTTGCTTTCCACTGTCTTGGAACGCTGCCCCGAGACCACCATGGAAGGAAGCCTGTCTAGCTTGGTGAGGGGTGAGGGCCCATGTGGAAGAGAACCAGACACCATGCTCCTAGCCAGCACCAGCTGCCAGATTCACGAGTGAGGCACCCTTCCAGCTCCGGGGGAGCTGGCAGCTGAGTGACCCCGGGTGAGACCTGCAGAAGGACCCCCCAGATTGTAAGCCCGGATTGTGGGAAATGAAAAAAAAATCATTGACGTTTCGAGGCACTGAGTTTGAGGATCTGTTGTCACTGACTCATAGATAACCGAGACGTTTGATTCCTCTGACCCTTGGATTCTCAGATGTAGCACGGGCCCGATGAGGAGCACCTTGTCACAGGGCAGGGGACGTCAATGACAGGCGCTTGGGACTGTACCTGGAATGTACGAAGTCTGTCTGGGGAGACGTACTGTCAACGAGACTGGGAAGGGAGACTGAGGCTGCTGAGAAAGGGCCTTGGCTGCCACAGGAGAGGTGACAGCAGTGGTGGCGGTAGGAGGAGACAGGAGTGACGTGCAAGATATTTCCGAGACAAAACACTGGGACTTGACGAGTGACTGGTACGAGCAAGAAGGATGAGTCAGAGATGCCTTGGAGGTTGCCAGCTGCGCTGAGTAAACAATGCTGCCGAGGAAGGTGGGGGGGCAGGTCTCAGGGTGAGATGAGCGAGTTGGGCTTTGCGCAGCTGGGTGTGACAAGGAGACACTGGGGTGCACTCGGACACGTGGATCTGGGCTCAGGGGAGGGGCCCTGGCCAGGGCTGAGGGCATGGGACTCAAGGGGAGCAGGGCCCCCTGGAACCTGGAGGGTGGCCGTCCTCGTCCGTTCCGGCTGCCATCACGACGTGCCATAGCCTTGCTGGCTTGGGAACAGCAGAAATTTATTTCTCACAGTTTTGGAGGCTGGAAGTCAGGGATCAGGGTGCCAGGACAGTCAGGTTGTGTGTCTGGTGGGGACCTTCACCTGGCATCTTCTCATTGTGTCCACACGTGGCAGAAGGGCACTGAGGGCATCCACAGGACCCCCACCCTCATGACCTGATTGCCCCCCAGTGGTCCCAGCTTCTAATACTATTGCTTTTCAGCATATGAATTTTGAAGCCAGGCCACAAACATTGGGACCATAGCGATGACTCAAGAGGGCTAGGTTAGGGACACAGGCACCAGGTTTCTCCAGGGACAAAAGTAAAGTATAGCTCAAGAGCAGCCTGGCTAGCCATCCCTAAAGATTTGTTACAGACGATCGGACCACGGGAAATTCTTTGTCTGGGGAAGAAATGCAAACTATCAAGTGGTCCTCACAGGGGAGTGGATCCCACACTTCCACAGTGATCTGAGTGCAGCTAATTTCCCACCTCAGTCTGTGATCTGATTTAACTTTAGAAAAAGCCCGTCTAGAAAACTCAACAAGGAGATGCTAACTGTAGTGGCCTCCTGGCCAAAGATTGATGGCGACTTTCCCCCCTCTTTCTTGTACTTTTTTGGACCTTCCAAATTTTCTACAGCGAGCATTTAATACTTTTCTTGGCATACGATAGTTTTTAAAGAACAAAAAGTAATTATAAAAACAAATCAAAAGAAGAAGGTTTAAGACCAGAGATTAAGAGTTTCGTTTTGAGGAGAAGGGGTGCCCCAGATATGGTTCTGCTTCCAAACACCAGGACCCCATGAAAGAGTGAAGCCCAGGGAAGACAGAATGGGGGAAGCTGGTCTCTCTCCTTGGAGCCCAAAGACTCGGATGGGTCTTCTGAGAGTCTGAGGGCAGCTGAGGTTTGGGAGGATAAAGTGAGAAACAGGCATTGAAATAATTCGCTATAAAGCAGATGGTTATGAGAAAGTGAGTATTAGTGTGATTACCCCTACGAGGGCAGGGAGCCCTCCCTTGCTGAGTCCCTGTTTGTCCTCCTGGACTGTCATGGTCACGTAACATGATGCAGTAACAGCTAAGCTTTGCTGACGGCTTAATTGACGTCAGCCTCCTTCTAAGCATTCCACAGAGATCATCTATCTCAACCTCAATAGTGACCCCACCATCCTCCCTTTACAGACAGGGACTCAGATGAATGAGAGCTAACTTGGCTCACAGTTCACGTCCAGGAAGTTCTAGAGGCCGATGTGGCAGCGGTAGCCTGCTCCAGAGCCTGCACTGTTAGCCAGTGCCGCCTGAGCCAAATTCCTGGCGTGCTGCACGTAGTAGGTGCTCATGAAATACCTGTTGCATTGAATTAAATCGAATCAGATTGCTAGTCCCAAGAAAGCCAAAGATCATAAATTCTTTGGAACCCGAATCTCTTTAAGCACCCACCACTTTTGGAATTTCGGTTACTAGGAAAAAAACAAAATAGGAGAGAAGGGGGTTGAGGGGGATTTTGCTCTTCCATTTCTGTGGCTGGTGTGGTTTGCTGTGCTCTGATCCTGCCCGTACGCCTTCCTCACTGTCTTGCCCTTTGGGGGAAAGAAAGGGGGTGGAGCCCCCCCTCCCCACACCTGGAAGGCGGGGTGGGGGCAGAGCAAAGACCAGTGCTCCCCACACTGCTAGAGCCAGTGAGGGCGGAGGCCAGACTCGGGCTGAATGCAATTTTTGTCAGAGTTCCCTTCTCATCTGTGAATGCAAATCCTGAATTACAAGCCATCCGGATGACAAGCTGACATTTTAGCTCCAAACATTCTCCTATAATTAGTAGAATCTAATGCAATACAGGGAATGGCTCCATTTTACACACACATTATCGTAATGCCTTTAAATAAGATAATTGATTATGCCTCTGCATAAGAAAGCGGAATATTCGGTGTAATTAAACCCAGCATTCTAATCCTGGCTCCCTGACAGGTGAGCCGCGTGTCACTTCATAAACCCTTAAAGTAGTGCTCACACCCACATTCTAGTTTTCAAAGTTTGTTCTAAAAAAACTTTGGAGAATTTTTTTTTTCCTCATGGTTTCTAGCTTTGGGTCTGGAGAATTGAGTGGGGTGACTACTGACTTTTTGGGTATTTCTGTATCCCTCCTCAGCTCCCTGACATCACCACACACTCTGTTTCATATTTCCTGTTAGATCTTTATTATTTTATTTTATTTTATTTTATTTTATTTTATTTATTTATTTTTATTTTACTTTTGAAAGAGAGAGAGCACAGTGGCAGGAGGGGCAGAGGGGGAGAGAGAGAGAGAGAGAGAGAAAGAATCTTAAGCAGGCTCCACACTCAGCACGGAACCTGATGCGGGGATCCATCCCATGACCCCGGAATCATGACCTGAGCCAAAATCAAGAGTTGATGCTCAACCGACTAAGCCACCCAGGGGCCCCATAGATCTTCATTTTATTTTATTATTATTTTTTTAAGTTTATTTATTTATTTTGAGAGAGAGAGGATAAACAGGGGAGGGGCAGAGAGAGAGGGACAGAGGACCCGAAGTGGGCTCTGTATGACAGCAGCAAGCCCAATGCAGGGTTTGATCTCACACTCCACGAGATCATGTCCTAAGCGGAAGTCAGACACTTACCTGACTGAGCCACCCATGTGCCCCGTAGATCTTTATTTTATAGACAAGGAAGTTGAGGCACAGGGAAGTGACAGACAGCACTTCTGTGACTGAGCCAGGCTTGGAACTTAGTGGTCTGTCTCACAGCCCTATAGATTAGATTTTAATTCGAGTTCTTTTGCTACAAGTGGGCAAAAGTGTGGTCTGTTAGACAGAACGTAGGGCCAGAATCAGGAAATCTGGATTCTAGTCTTGGCTCTGAAATCCATTAACCTCTCTGAGCCTTAGTTTCTCCACTTACTTCATTGATTGATTAGGGACAAAATTAGATCAGATCAGTAAAGTGAGAGATCTTACAATAACAGCAATCCACTGGGCAGACTCCCTGGCCATCTGGGGTGGGGGTGGGGAGATTTCTTATCTGAGTAAAGAAAAGTCAGACATGGCTGTGAAAATTTCAGTGGACTTGAGGTTTAGGGGGTCCCCAATACTGCCCCATTACTCTTGACCTCCATTTTCTGGAAGTTGAGATGGGAGTGAGTGGTACCAGTAGGGAACTGGGCTGAGAATTTCATGGGCAGCTCTGTGCCTTGCTGGTACCCGGAGATGGTGGTGTAGACACCTTGAAAGGCACAGACGCTATCCTGAATGAGTCCTACCCTCTTAGCAAGTCTCTCAAAGGTTTCATCTGGGGCGTGCTTTTGAGTGATAGCTGGTGTGTGTCAGGCCAGTGCCTAGTTGGTCTCCCCCTAAGAGGGCAGACTAGTTACTTCATCCTTATCTTCCTGTGCCCCATAGCTTCATCCCAGTACCCTTGCTAGCCGAAGCCTGGCTTCCTACAGGGATGTCAAGACTAACATTTTTGGGTAGAAAAACACTTCCCAGTGCTGTTCATGCCTGCGTTAGTTTCTATTACATGCTTGTATTACAGCTCTGGCTCCTGTAATACATTAGCACACCTGGTGGCTTAAAAAAAATCACAGTTGTATCATCTTATGGTTCTGGAGGTCACAGGTCTGAATTGGATCTCAATGAATTGAAATCAAGGTATTGTCAAGGTCACATTCCTTCTGGAGGCTCTGGGGAGAATCTGTTTCTTTGCCTAGAGGCACCTAAATTCCTTGGCCTGTGGTCTCTTCCTCTGTCTTCAGAGCAAGCAATGGCCAGTCGAGCCTTTCTTACTGTGCCATGCGCATCTCTGATTCTGACTCTTCTGTCCTTCTCTTCCCCATTTAAGGACACTTGTGATTATACTGAGCCTACCAGGATAATCCGGGGAAATCTCCCCATCTCAAGGTCCTTAACTCATCACATCTACAAAATCCCTTTTGCTATGTAAAGTAACATATTCACAGGTTCCAGGGAGTAGGATGTGGGTGCCATTTGGGGGCTGTTATTCTGCCTACGATGATACTGTCACCCTAAGGGTAATTGTATTAGTTATCTATTGCTTCTTAACAAATTACCTCTAAATTTCATGGTTGAAACAAGAAACATTTGCTGTTTCACAGTTTCTGTTGGTAAGAAATTCAGTTACTCCTGGTGTGGGGTCTCTCACAGGGCTATAATTAAGGTCAACTGGAGCTGTAGTCATCTCAAGGCTTGATGGGGGGAGTGGGTGAGTTGCTTTCTAAGGGCAGCTGAATTCCTTCCTAGTGAGGGAGTGTGAGAACAAAAGAGGGCCCCCAGAATGGAAGCCCCCATCTTTTTATAACCCAATACTGGAAATGACATCCCATCATTTCTGCCATGTTCTCTTTGTTAGAAATGAATGAATAAATCCACTCATGGAGAGGGGGGTTGCAAAGGGTGTGACTATTGGGAATGGGGCAGTGGGGGGAGGGAATCAAATTTGGGGGCCATTTTAGAGACTGCTTACTTCAGCAATCACACACACCACTTCCCTACCGAAGGACCAATCTCTAATGATCAGAGATTAGGCTTCTAAGATTTCAGGCAGAAGAAATCAGACTTTAGAGACCCCACCCCACTGCATTGGAGACTGAGATAGTAGAGGTGTGGGTGAGTAGCCAGATGGCTGTAAAACTTCTTCCACCGGGTCAGTGGTTCTCCAATCTAGGAGGGCTATTACAGTTATAGGGAAGGTAAGTTAAAGTGCCATGGCCTGTGACCCAAACCTGTAGATCTTTATTTAGTTGGACTGAGGTAGAACCCATGAATATGCAATTTTTTAGAACTTCTGAAATAGTTCTGATTTGCATCCAAGTTTGAGAAACTTTGATCTAAAGAGTTTACTGATGTCTAAAAGAGGGAGTTTGAGACACCATGGAATTCTTTGAAGTCTGGATCTTCCAAATGATGAAAACAAGGATGATGACAGTAACAATAATAAGAATGAATGTTTATGTGAATACTTCATTCTTGGAGGCCACTGTGCTAAGTTACTTGTCTTCTGAGCCTCAGTTTCCTCATCACAAAATGAACAAAACAGCATCAGTTCAACAGAGAGCCTGTGAAGTCTAGATGATTTAAGTAAGTAAAATGTCCAGGGCGGTGCCTGACACCTGGTAAATGCTCAATTTACACCAGACCCTTCCTGTCTGGCCACTCCTGGATGGCCATCCTGCTACCCTAGTATGTTAGAACTGCTGGATAAGGCTGAGTGAACCCAGAGCACCTATAAAGGACATTATAAGGGACTACAGGTCCGACAGGCTGCCTGGGAGGTCATTATGCAGGCCTGGGCCGGGGTGAGGCTGGCTATGTGGTGTACCAAGGTCCTCCATTAAAAGTCTTGGGCTAGCAGCCTAAGCCAAGAGCAGTGACTCTGGGATATTTTTAACTCCAAGTATAGAGCTGTATCTATTTCTCTTCTTAGAAGAATAATCCATGCTGGGTGCAGCTGTACATCTAAGACCCTAGTCCACTTTTGTCACCGGTGACTGAGCTCCACTGACCGTTATCCCCCAGCCATCCTCGACCTGGTAGTCTTCTCCAGAGTTGTCTGGTGGTCTGGTCTGGGGCTCAGGTGAATGTTATTCTTTGTGGGTGGGACTTTTGGCCTTCCCTGCTTAAGTCATTACTTGGTTCTTCCCATATGCCTATACTTATCTTCTCTCATAGCTCTAGATAGGAAAGGGCTGGTGACCTAAGCCATCTTCTCTGTCATTAATAGAGAAACTGAAGCATATCCTTGTCAGCTTACTGTTGGCATGAGCTTTGACTATAATTGGGAGGTTCCAAATCTCTTGGAAATTTCAACCCAGAAAAGGTAGTCATGAACTGACTTGTTTCATGTGTTCTTTTTCACCAGAAGCCAAGATCCTAGGGACTGATGACAAGGATAAAGAAGTCCTGTAGTTCTAGTTCCAAAGGGACAAAGTTCAAGATTCAAAACAGTTTTGCAATATTGGACTTAAGATCAGCAAGAACACCCTCTAAATTCTGGGTTTGCTCCTATCTTGCTGTGTTACTTAAGGCAAGTTAGTTCACTTAACCTAACTCAGCCTTGGTTTTCTTATCTGTGACATGGGTGTATCGGTCAGTGTAGGCTCATGCTGCAGTAACAAATAATCCCAAATCTCAATTGCTTAACATAGCAAAGATTTTTTTCTCTTTTCTTTTCTTTTCTTTTCTTTCTTTCTTTCTTTCTTTCTTTCTTTCTTTCTTTCTTTCTCTTTCTTTCTTTCTTTCTTTCTTTCTTTCTTTCTTTCTAGAATTTATTGTCAAATTGGCTAACATACAGTAGATACAGTGTACTCTTGGTTTTGGGGTAGATTCCTGTGATTCATCACTTACATACAACAGCCAGTGCTCATCCCAACAAGTGCCCTCCTCAGTGCCCATCACCGATTTTCCCCTCTCCCCTGCCCCCCCATCAACCCTCAGTTTGTTCTCTGTATTTAAGAGTCTCTTATGGTTTGCCTTCCCCCTTCTGTTTGTAACTATTTTTTCCCCTTCCCTTCCCCCATGGTCTTCTGTTAAGTTTCTAAAGTTCCACATATGAATGAAAATATATGATATCTGTCTTTCTCTGACTTATTTCACTTAGCATAATACCCTCCAGTTCCATCCATGTTGCTGCAAATGGCAGGATTTCATTCTTTCTCTTTGCCAAGTAGTATTCCATTGTATATATAAACCACATCTTCTTTATCCATTCATCAGTTGATGGACATTTAGTCTCTTTCCATAATTTGGCTATCGTTGAAAGCACTGCTGTAAACATTGGGGTACACGTGCCCCTATGAATCAGCACTCCTGTATTCTTTGGATAAATTCCTAGCAGTGCTATTGCTGGGTCATAGGGTAATTCTATTCTTAATATTTTGAGGAACCTCCACACTGTTTTCCAGAGTGGCTGCACCAGTTTGCATTCCCACCAACAGTGCAAGAGGGTTCCCGTTTCTCCACATCCTTGCCAACATCTGTTGTTTCCTGAGTTGTTAATTTTAGCCACTCTGACAGGTGTGAGGTGGTATCTCAATGTGGTTTTGATTTGTATTTCCCTGATGATGAGTGACATTGAGCAACAAAGATTTATTTCTTATTCACTTTTCATGTCCATCTTGGACTTATGTATGGCTTTGCTACATGTTGCCTTCATTCTAGGACTCAGATTGATAAAAAAAAATTATCATCAGAAATGTTTCCAATTTTTGTGACACTTGGACAAAGAGAACGGGGGCAAATAATGGCACAGTGGTTCACACCACTTCCATCTGGAGGTAACGCAAGTCATTTCTGTTCCTGTTTCATTGATCAGAGCAAGTCACATGGCCACCTCTAACTCCAAGGATGCAGAGAAGTACAGTCTTAACATGTGCCCAGAAAGGGGGAGATATGGAAGCATTTGGTGAACAGCACCACTGGCTCCTACAAGAGCATTGTAATAGCAACTTCCCCGTAGGGTTACTGTAGGGATTAAAGGGGGTAATGGATATAAAGTCACTTTGCAAATAACAGACACAAGTGAGATGTTGTTCAGGTAACATTTGTGTGCTACTGCGTGCCGAGTGCTATGCTGGATGTTTTGTCAGAGTGGCACACCCCCAGACAGAGTTCTGGAAGGGAGTGGCCTACCTGGATTTACTCCCTCTTGGCACGCTCAGGTATGCATGTGGAACAAGAGCTCTTCTTCCACTGGGGACTTTTGGATACTGTCCAAACTATTTCCTGGGAAGGGCTTACTCTTGTGACGGTTGACCAGGGATCCCCATACGCAGGTCCCGATGTTGGCCTCTGCATCTTCCTCACTAAGGAGCAGGTAAGGCTTAGCAGATTCGAGACTGGCAGTGGGTTTTGGTCTGAGTGCCCCTCTGTATTCTTGTCCTTATGGTCTGCTCTGTGCTGGGATGCCTGCTCGTTAGGCCCTAGGAGTGGGAGGTCTTTGGTCATCTAATCTGTGGAGGGTCCTGTGATGTTACAGTTCCCTGCCCCATCAGTGGCTTCTCTGGCAGGAATTAAAAAGTCCTTTGGGATCAGCAATGTTTTGTTGACTATACTCCTGGGCTCTCTGACTGGAATTTGGGGTTTTAAGCACCTCCTTTCTTTTGATGTGAAGAGTCTCTGCTTGAAACTCGAACAAAAAAGAGATCCCCGTGTCCTTAACGTTCTGTGTGGGCCAGTAGGCACACCCCTGGCAGTGGTAGCTCAGAACTTAGTCACCGGGTGCTGAGAACTTAGTCACCGGGTGCTGAGAACTTAGTCACTGGGCACTCAATACACACTTGTAAACAGTCTCTCATTATCACTTCACAGGATAATTCTACTGATAATCCTGTGAAACAGGTAACATTCTCATCCCGTTTTACAAATAAGGAAACTGAGGCTCAAGTAGCATATCGATCTTGCCCAAGTTTTACAGGTGGCAAGTGCCCTGGATTTAAATACAGGTCCTCAGAAACAAAGCCCAGCCACTGCCTTTTACTCTACAGCTCTCTGTCATTTGCTGTATTTGCCTTTTTTTTTTTTTTAAATGGTAGAACGTCCTGACTACCAGAGTTTTAGTGCTAGAGGGGATTTTAGAGGTCATCTGGCCTAAATTCTTTACATTGTGGGGGAGGAAACTTGAGGACCACAGATGGCTGCTCGATGGCTCACACTGAACTGTTCATCTCACTCCTTTGCTTTTTCTATCGTATTCTAACCATGATGATAGTTTTGGGGGTTTTATTTGTGTTCATTCCCTCCCCTTTTCCTCCAACATCTCATCCTCATTTTGTTTTGTTTTATTTTTTCAATTTTTTTAATGTTTATTTTATTTTTGAAGGAGGGTGAGTGGGGGGGGGGGAGGCTGCAGAGAGAGAGGGAGACACAGAATCTGAAGCAGGCTTCAGGCTCTGAGCTGTCAGCACAGAGCCCGACGCAGGGCTTGAACCCACACACCGTGAGATCACGACCTGAGCTGAAGTCGGACGCTCAACCGACTGAGCCACCCAGGCGCCCCTCTCATCCTCATTTTGTAACATCACCTCCTAGAAGCCTCCCCTGATCATCCTTCCTCTCCTGGGTTTGGTTTGGTCCCTACTCAATGCAATGCAATGGCCCCTATAGCCTTCCAGATTGAAGCATATATATACCCACTGTGTTAGAACAGCCAGTTTCCTGATGGATAACAGTGGACCTCCCCCTCCGCCTATCACCTCAAGGGCAGAAATTATGTTTGTTTTGCTCGCCACTCTGTACTTGGGGCTGGCAATTAGCTGGTGCTCAGAAAACATTCATGGAAGGAAGGAGGGAGGGAGGGAGGGAGGGAAGGAAAAAGAAAAGAGGGGAAGAAGGACAGAAGGAACCCAGGTGTGGGCTTTCTCTTGCAGGGTGGGGTGTGCCTCCTGAGGGGCTCACCCTTGCCAGGGTCTCCCAACGATCAGGGAGCAGGAGAGCCCCTCTGCTGCTTTTGTAGGCCTGGGGGCAGGCCTCTTCTCACCTGCAGCCCCCGGAAGAAGGAAGGAGCGAGGGGGAGAGAGCAGAGGAGGGTGTACGGCTCCAAGACAGGGGAAGAGCACTTAAAAATGTCACTTAGAATCCCTGAAAGAATAAGCTGTAAAAACAACCACACACTCTCTGCTGGGTGACGCAAGTCAAAGAGAAATGCAATGCAATTAGTCACTGGTTCTGAGTAGGAGGCGGGGAGGGGGCAGGGAGGCAGAAGGGAGAATGGTGATGGGCTGGGGGGCGGCAGCAGCCTCCCTCACACACTCTGCATCATCTGCTCAGAGACAGCCTGCAGAGCCCTGGGGAGATGTTCCTTTTTCCTTTCATACACCTGTGCTGGCCGGGCCCCCCCTCGCTTCTCCTCTTTCTCTCCCACGAGGTGGCATCTTCCCCTTTGCCAACACAGTCTTAGGTCTTGAATTAGGGAGAGAAGCTCAGAGTCTGAAAGAGGAGGAGAAGGCTTGGATACAGGACTTGAAAGGGGGGAAGTCTTTGGCCCTGGGCCCACAGTTGGAAGAAGCCCACCCTCAGTTTTCCCATCTGATAAGAGTACCCATGGGCTGCAACGGATTACCCTAAACTTCGTGGGTGAAAACAATACAAGTTTCTCATTCTACATTTTTAGAGGTCAGAAGTCCAAAACAGGTCTTACTAGATTAAAATTCAGGTGTTGGCAGGGCTGGGCTCCCATCTGAAGGCTCCAGGGCAGAATCTGTTTCTTTGCCTTTTCCTTACCCCCATCCCTTGTCTCGTGGCCCCTTCTGTCCTCAAAGTCGGCAATAGCCAGTTGAGTCTCTCGCGTGACATCACTCTGACACTCATTCTTCTCCCTCTGCCCCATTTGAGGACCCTCATGACTACATTGGGGCACCCAGATAATTTCTTTATTTCAAGGTCAGCTAATTAGCAGCCCTCATTCCATATGCACCCTTAATTCCTCCTTGCATGTAACGGAGCATACAGAGATTCTGGGGATCAGGAATCTCTTTGGGGGCCATTATTCTGCCTGCCCACTGCCTCAGAATGTCATGAACATTGAATGCGACAGTCCGTGTAGCCTGGGCCTGTGCTGACTTGTGATAAGAGTTAAGCAAATTACAGCTGCTTTGCCATTATTATTGTTATTATTATTATGTGGTCACTTTTTCCCCCATTCTCTTCTTTGCTCTGCGAAAGGGAAACAGTGAGGACCTGAGGGGGGCCCTCTGTGAGGACCAGCAGGTGTGCTGGGGGATGAAAACTCAAGGGCTCCTGAGTGCCTTGTCTCTGGCTTCCTGGCTCACCCCACCCCCGCTCCCGCCCCCTGCTCTGCACTTTCCCACAGGAGCTGCCCTGCTCCTCAGGTCCTCATGTGCAGGAGCCCAGGGGCCATCTCTGCTCCTAGACACTGAGCACATCCGAGAGGAGGAGAAGCCCAGCTCTGTGTGTCACCCCAGCCCTGCTGAGCTCCATCCATGGGTCCTGGTTGGGGAGGTGCTCCTGGACGTGCAGAGCATTTGGAGGACACACGTCTCTGGGAAGCTTGTAGTTTCCTTGGGCTTTTCTTGAGCGGGTGGGCTCTTCCCTCTTTCAGTTGAGTGGTTCTGAGTCTTTAAGAAGGGTGATGGCATTTGGAAAGGGCCCTGTGCAAGAGGACTCCCCCAACAAAAAGAGGTTGTGTAGGTTGTGTCACTGGATGTGGGCTCTAGAAGGAGGTCACCTGAGAGCACTTCCCTTGCACAGAGATGCCACGCACAGAGAGGTTCCCAAACGGGGAGGACAGGGCTCACAGAATCTCTATAGGTTCCTACAACTTGGAAGCAAAAACAAACAAAACCCCAAAGGATGCTTAATATTACTAATCATGCACATCAAACCAGAATGAGATATTGCCTCATACCTGTTAGGGTAGCTGTTATCAAAAACAAGACAAAACAAAACAAAACCGAAAGATAAGTGTTGGCGAGGATGTGGAGAAATTGGAACCCTTGCACATTGTTGGTGGGAAGGCAAAATGGTGCAACTGCTACGAAAAACAGAATGGAAGTTCCTAAAAACATTAAAAATAGAAATGCCATTTGATATAGCAATCCCACTTCTGGGTATATATCCAAAAGAATTGAAATCAAGATCTCAGAGAGCTATCTGCACTCTCATGATCATTGCAGCGCTGTTCAAGTTCAAGTCGATCCAAGTGGTGGAAACAACCTAAGTGTCCCCTGATGGATGAATGGATAAAAGATGTGTGTGTGTGTGTGTGTGTGTGTGTGTGTGTGTGTGTGTGTGTATGCACACATGTGCATGTGTGTGATAGAGTATTATTAAACCTTAAAAGAGAAGGAAATCCAGCCATATGTCACACCATGGAGGTACCTGGAGGATATGCTGAGTGAAACAAGCTGGACACAGGAGGACAAATACTACATAATCTCACTTATATGAGGAATCTAAATAGTCAAGCTCATCGAAACCAAGAATAGAAGGGTGGTTGCCAGGGGTGAGGGGAGGGAGAAGTGAGGAGTCACTGTTTAGTGGATATGAGTGTTAGTTACATAAGACAAATAAGTTCTAGAGATTTGCTGTAGAACATCGTGCCTATAGTTAACAATACTGCACTGTGCAGTTAAAATTTTGTTAAGGATAGGTCTCATGCCATAATATTTAAATGTTCTTACTGCAATAATTAACAAAAGGAAGGGAGGGAGGGAGGGAGGGAGGGAAGGAGGGAAGGAAGGAAGGAAGGAAGGAAGGAAGGAAGGAAAGACAAGGGGAGGGGAGGAGAGGAGAGGTGAGGAGAGGAGGGGAGGGGAGGGGAGGGGAGCCAGGAAGCCCTAGAAGGGCATCCATGACAGACTGCAACAGTACAAGTCAAGTGAAAGCTTCTGTGACCTTTATTTCCCTTCCTTCCGCACAACTCGCCCCCATTCCTACATGTGGTGCAAGCAGTTGAGTGAATGGGGGTAGAGACTGAACAAGAAGGATGGAGAAACCCAAGATGTCTTCCTTCCCACTGTGGCCTCCGGCCACTGGGAAGGGAGCCACTTAGATCAGATGAGAGCGAAGATTTTCTATTAGATTCCTCCACACTTTTACTACATTTAAGAACTGTTAAAACCTGGAAAAAAAACCCAGAAAATATACGTGAACTGCTCAATATATCAGGGACAGAGAAAGGAGAGTAGACAGTAGAAAGGAGAAAAAGATCAAGCAAAGCTGTTTGTGTTTATAAACCACCAGATGAGGCTAGTCCGAGGAGCCGGTTACAATCATCGTGCCCTTCAGGGTCATACCCAGGGTGCATCTTTCTCTCATTCAATTATCGCCACAACCCTGTGAGGGGAACAGTGGTTTTACTCTTTCACATTTGACATAACAGGCTGCCGCTTACGTGACATGCCAAGGTCACACATCTGGCGAGGAGCTGACATTTGCTCTCTGGGTCTGGCGCCACATCTCGGCATGAACCACAGATATAATACGGGAGCGGGTAAGCCCGTGGTGTCACGTGACAGCCGACTTCCCTTTTCTGACCTCCATGGCCCCCTTTCTTTGTCATTTCCCAGCGTTCAGAGGGGATGGAGGAGAGGGTCTCCGGGAAGTATGCTGAGCTTGTCATAAGAAAGAGAGGAACCAGGAGGTCTTCTCTGCCCTCTGCCATGTGCTGGCTGGCCTGTCTGCCAGGTGACTGAATGGGCAGGTTCCTCGGAGGCACCCTGTGGTGACATCAGGGAGCTTCCGGGGGAACCGTGGTTATAGGTGGACGTGTCAGCCCCTGTTGTGGGAGAGGCATTGTGTAGAACAGAGGCAGGGTTGCTGCTCTGGGCACTGGGGGACCTGTGGGTCCTCTTCCCTGTCCCGCACAGCTGGCCAGGTGCCTGTGGGCAAGCTGAATCTCAGTGTCTCCATCCAGAGCTGGAAATCCTGATATCTGCTCTGTCTACCTCCCAGAAGTGATTGTCTGAGAAAATCTTCTGTGAGCTCTGTGGCAGAGTCACAGCCTAGGATGGAAGGTGGGTCAGTATCTGAGGTGGACATTGTCCTGGTTTGTCTACCACCTATCCAGACACGTTTTTATTTGGGAAATCTGTGCATCGAAAGGAACTTGGTGAGAGGCAGGAACCAACCTGTCACTGTGGGAGGCAGAGAGTGCCACTGTGGAATCTCCTCTCCTGAAATCCACCCTCATCGTAGACACACACACACACACACACACACACACACACACACACAGCTTCTTTTTTTTTAACTTCTTTTTTTAACATTTATTCAATTTTGAGAGACAGAGCGTGAGTGGGGGAGGGGTAGAGAGAGAGAGGGAGACACAGAATCCGAAGCAGGCTCCACGCTCTGAGCTCTCAGCACAGAGCCCAACACGGGGCTCGAACCCACAGGCTGCGAGATCATGACCTGAGCCGAAGTTGGACGCTCACCCGACTGAGCCACCCAGGCACCCCCAACACACAGCTTCTATTGGGGGTTCCTGGGGGATGCTGCTGGAGTTGCGAACATGGACAGAGTGGTGACATAGGAGTATTGGAATCAGTCACCGGGGCCGGGCAGCTGAGGAGAGCCCAGCATCACTTGTCGTCTGTGGGTGCTGGGGTGACGGATGGGTGCTCCATCAGCATGGTCCCAATCAGCTTTTCACGTGGGTGGACTTACAGGAACTCATGGCTGCCAGGCCCCTAGTGATTTGAGCCAAGTTCTCGAGGATTCATATTAGTTCTTCTGATCTCCTCCAGCACATTCCTTTCCTGTGTAAGATATGCTAATCAGAGCTGTCTTTTATTATCTGCATCAAAGGACCTGAAGGGTACAGCTCCCGTCCATAGAACTTCAGGGACAGTCACACTCTGACCACCATCCCCACCCCCAAATCCCTCCCGAAGAGTTCCCAGGGTCCCCTGGGACTGTGGTCCGGGACCCAGTCTACCCTGCCACTTCTCCTCCCTGCATCCCCGAAGGCTCTGCTGCTTGCATGGGGACGTCTGGTGTCTGTCCCTGTACAGCACACACACAGCCTCCTGGTCCTCCGTGGACTTCTCTTTCTGCATCACACACTGGCAAAGGCCTCCAGCACAGAGGCTATGAGGTCAAGCTCAGGTTTCAACAGGCCTGACTGGGAATCCTAGTTCTGCCACCTACTAACTCACATGGGTGAGCTTGTTAACCGCCCTGGGCCTCAGTTTCCTCTTCCTCCCCTATTTCTCCCCACCCCAAGACCTCACTGTCCCCATGCTGCCTCCCGATTTACCTCACCACGAGACTTGGAGTCCCACTGAAGGCAGGTATGTTCCTGGGACCATTTTCAGCTGACTGCTGGCTTGGGGCGTAACAACTTATTTATCACAGGGCTTCTTCATAGACGGATTTATTTCCTGAGCTCACAATCCAGGGTCAGATGCTTGTGAGAGACTTTGGAACAGGCAAACCCACAATCAAAAATAGAGGACAACCAGAGGCGGGGTTTCAACGTGGGGTGGGGAGTGCGCGGAGAGCAAGGAAAGAAAAAACTTAAATACCTTTTTGAGTGGCTATGAGGTGCATGGGGCGAGTTCACCTCCCATCCCTCACTGAATCTTCATAGCCCCTCTACAAGTAATTTCCACACTTTCATGGGGAAGAAATAGATCCAGAGAAGCCACAGAAGCCACGGAACAAGCAGATGCCATAGCCAGGAATCAAAACCAGGTCTGTCTGCCTCCAAAACTCATGAGGACCTTTTGATCACAACTTATTTAAGTTTCTAGAGAAGAATTTTACATGGTTTGGAAAAATCTGTTATAAGGAGGAAGAATTTGTCACTTCGTTTCTTCCCCTCCTCCCTCAGAAACCCATTCCCTTTGAAACCAATGTCCATTTTTAATTTCCCTGTTCTCTTCCTCCTTCTTGCCCTTGGCTTTCTCTTTTCACCCTTACTGCTGTCTAAGGTTATCAAATATCCTGAGTTGAATATCACACTGAATCCAGTAGCCCAGTAGGCATTTTTCTGGGCAAGAGGCTGGTGTCAGCTGTGGGCATGAAGCCAAGGCTGGCTGATGGGGTGAGTAGGATGGGGATAGGCTGGGGACATAGCACAGGATGTGTGCCCTCTGCTTCTCGCTGTAGGACTGGCATCCTGGAGAGACACAGGTGGAACTTCCCTCTCTGGTTTCCTGGTTCCTCTGACACTCCCTGAGCTGGGGACTGCCGGTTACATGGAGGCTCCAACAGGATCATGAATGGAGGGATGCCCGCCTGATAGTGTGCCAGCCATCAGGAAGCCTAGTGCTGTTCTTGGGCTGAAGTTATCCTGGTTCGGGCTGTGGGCAGTCGGGATGGGAAGTCTGGCACTGATTTGGCGCCCTGAGATTTCACCAATAGGCAGGAGATGCTACTCTCTAGTGTAGGAGGAAAGAAAAGTAACTAGGTTATTGATTCATTTATTTAACAAGTACTTATTGAGGACATAGTCCATACTAGATCCCTTTTTTTAGGTGCTGGAGAGTGAATGAACATGGCAGGTAAGTTCATGACCTCAAGAAACTTCACTTCCAGTGGAAGAGAGAGACAATAAACAAGCCTCAGCTTCTGAGTGGGAAGAGGGTGGAGATAAAGGGTGCCGCCGTTCAGATCTAAGACCTAAATCTCACTTCTCGCAGCTTCTTTAACCTGCTTCCTACCTGAGTGTTAATTTTCACCAATTGCAGACTGCCAGAAGCATCAAAAATTTGTGATGCAGATGATCAAAGATTTGGGACTTAAGCAAAACAAACATCTCTTCTCTTGCATTTCAAAAGTTGATGATACTGCTGTTCCCTTTGGGTTAACACCCATACAGCTCTGTGTCTTCAAAGAACATCCGTAAGACCATACCCTGGGTGGATGGATGATCTGTGGGCAAGTTTTAGGTAGTGACTTCTAGGTCAAGGTGTTCAAGGGCAGGCATTTTTCTTCCTTTTCCTCTCCTTTCTCGGTTTTTGAAATTGAAAATCATCTACGATCCACAGAGCATCCTGATGTGCGTGGGACTGTCCAGGGAGCACTGGGCATCGTGTGGGGCCTTGACATTCTTATTCAGAGAGTTAGCATTCTTCCATGAATGGGCTGGGTCCCAGTGGTAAACCTGCTGTGTTGCCTTCAGTCACGACCTGCACTGTTAAGAGCAGCGGCTTTAGGGCTAGAATTTATTCCAAAGTCTAGTTCTTCCATTTCCTAGCTATGTGAGCTTGGCTAAGGGAGGATTGTTGAGGAGAGAGTAGAGTCTAAAGTTTGAATCCTGGCTCTGACCCTCACTTTCCACGCAACCTTATGCAAGTAGCTTATCCTTGGGGCTTTGGTTACTACATCTGAAAAATGTAAGTAAATATTCCTACTTCGCAGAGGTGTTTCAAAGATTAAATGAAAAGACACATTTCAGGCGCAAAATCTGTGTATATTAGGTGGTCAAAAATGTAATTTTCTTTTAACCTTTCCTTTGGAATGAAATAAAACCTTCTGGGATAACTCCACCCCCCATCTCATAAATGGCACTGCCATTTACCCAAATGCCCAGGATAGGAGCTACCCTTGATTTTTTTAAAATAGCACTCCACCTTTTTCTGGCACACAATTCAATAGCAAGTTCCTTGGCTTGGCTCCTGAATGTCTCTTGAATCTGATTTCTCCCACCATCTCCACTGCTATTGTATTAGTTGTAGCCACAGTCATCTCTCCCTTAGTGCTTTAAAAACACATCCTCCAAATTCTTTGATGCTTCTCCATTGAGAGGTGGTGGTGATGTTCCCTCCCCTTGAACTTGGATGGGCCTAGGACTATGGTGACCAATAGAGTATTGCAGAAGTGATGCTACGTGACTTCTCAGGATGGATCATACCAGTCTTCTGTTTGGTCCTGTTTGGATTCTCCCTTCAGATGCTCCCTCTTGACTGAGCTGCCATGCTGTGAGGAAGCCCAAGAGAGGCACATGTAGGTGGCCCAGTTGACAATTCTGGCTAAGTCCCACTTTCATAGTTGCTAGTCTTTGAAATCATCCACACTCATCTGACTTTCCTGCTGAGGAGCCAGACCTCACAGAGCAGAAGTAAGCTTTCTTTACTGTACCCTTTCTGAATTCTTGATGCAGAGAATCCATGAGTATAATAAAATGATTATTGTTTTAATGCTACTTAAATTTGGTCTGTTATCCAGCAATAGATAATAGATCAGAGCAGTCCCCTTGACAACTACAGTGGCCTCCCAACTTATTTTCTTGCTCCCACTAATAGCAGCCACAGGCATGTTTTGGAAACATAGATAAGATACTATCATTCTGCAATGCAAAAACCTTCCAAACTTCTTATCTTGGTCTATTAGGCCCCACATGACCTGGCTTCTGCTCTTAGGTGCACACTAGACATGGGACACTGTCATGTTGTCACATGGAAACCAGGGGCTGGCCAAAGAATATAACACAGGACACAAAAAGCACCTCTTACAGCTCAGTTCCAGAGTCCCCACTTCAAGAGCTAAGGCAGCATCTTTTGTCTTATGTGAGTGTTTGACCCTGGGCCATAACCCCAAGCCCTCTGTGGGTGGTTATTACCTTTCCTGTACTTTTTTAGTTCTGACTTCTCTCTTGATTTCTGACACCATGGCATTTCTCCTTCTTTCAAGTACAGCTCTTGAATTTTCTACATATTTGTAGTTTGATGGGGGAATTGCATCAATTCAGCAGACCATGTTGCAAGAAATCTTAAAGCTCTCATTATTTGTACACAACATGATCATATACTTAAGAAATGGACTGGAAAGTAGTTGGAAATCAGAGCATTTTGGCAAGGTGGTCAGATATAAGATCTGCATACCCAATCAAATTTTTAGTAAAAATGGTGGGTTAAGCACACTCATCTAACTTGTACTGTCCTGAAATGCCACTAAAACTACCAGTAAAGAGTTCCTTTTTTGCCATAAATCTGCAAGGATTACAGTGAGAGTGGAGACAACATCACTTTGGAAGTTAGAAAGCAGATGATAGCTTTTGTAACTAACATAACAAAGAAAAGTCCTAAGAACCAATCATTTACACTGCAGCATCCTCAAAGACTCAGGGATCAGTGGCACTGGAAACTTTTGAGACTGGAGGTAGAAGGGGGAATAAAGAGGGTTGGTGGAAAGCTGTTTAAAAAGCAGTTGGAATGACAGTTTTTGCTTAATGCGTACGGAATTTCTGTGATGAAAATTTTTGGAAATAGGTAGTGGCAGTTGTTGCACAACATTGTAAATATAAATAATGCCATTGAATTGTACACTTAAAAATGGTTAATGTGGCAAATTTTATGTTATATATGTTTTATCACAATAATAAAAGAAGTAGTCAGACCTTTACAGCCCCTCCCTTTCTTCTTGCTGCCGGGTAGGAAGTTCTCCCATCCTGGCCAAAGTACAAGTGGCTTATTTTATGGACAGGTAAAAGAGAGGGTCCAGACACAGTTGAACTCAGGGGTACATACTGAAAATAGGGGGACAAAAATAACTGAGCACAAACCAAATGCTAAGACTCCCAGCCTTCTCTCCTACACTTTGCCCTCCTTGAATACCCAAACACAGGCCTTCAACTGCATAGCAGGAGATTGGAAAACTCTTCTCTGTGAAATTTGAGTAGCTCCAGAAGAAGCTGACATTGAAGGACTGATGTTGAGGTTCCCTAGCAAATGGCTCAGCCATATCATTTGACAGTGTTGTTCACAACCAGCAAGTTCCACCAATGGGCTCAGAGCTTCCAGTCAGTGCTTTAGGCCCCTACTCTTAAATATGGCCACCAGAGATCTGAGAAAAGATTCTGATATGAAAGACTGAAACTCCAACAAGCTTATAGGGAGGCAACAGGGAGAAAATAGAAATTTTGAAGGGAGAAGAAAATGTCAATGAAAAAGGCTATCATAAATATCCTTAGAGACATAACAGATGACATTGCATCTATGAAACAAGAACATAATGCTCTCTGAAGAAAGAATATTCAAAGAACAAAATATGCTGTTATAAATGAAAATCATGGTAGCAGAAATGAAAAACTCAATGGAAGGGTTAGAAGATAAAGCTGAGCAGATCTCTCAGCTAGTATAACAAAAAGACAGAAAAATGCAAAGTAGAAGAGAAATAATATATACATCTACATGTAAATCAACCTAGGATATTCAATATCCAAATAATAGGAGTCAGAAGGATGAAACAAAGAAAATGGACAAGAGAAAATAATTGGTGAAATAATTCAAGAAAATTTCTCATTACTTAAGAAAATGAAAATAAACCATTACTAAAAGCTTTTCATCATGAAATTTTAGAGTACTATTGTATTAATTTCCTATCACTCTGTAGTGAATTACCATGCACGTAAGTATCTCAAGTGAACGTACACTTATGTCACAGTCTCCAGGGGTTAGGGCATAGGTTAGACGGGTCCTCTGCTTAGGGGCTCCCAAGGCTGCAGTCTATGCCACATTCCAGTCTGGAGCTTGGAGTTCTCTTCCAAGCTCATGTGGTTGTTGACAGAAGTCAGTTCTTTGTGATCATAGGGCTGAGGTCCCTGCTTCCCTTCTGGCTGTCAGCTAGAGGTCACCCTCAGCTCCTGGAGATCCCTCAGTTCCTTGCCACACTGCCCTTTCACAAGCCCTCTCACAATATGGCAATTTACTTCTTCAGAGCCTATGGGAAAATCTCCCATTCCAGTCTAAGACAGAACCTTCTATGTATATAATACAATCACGAGTGATTAGCCCATCAACTTTGTCATAGAATGTCATCTAATCAAGGAAGTTACCATTCCATAATCTATTGGCTAGAAGTAAATCACAGGTTCTACTCACATTCAGATTCTATAAGGGTGTAAATCACTGGGTGGTCATCTTAGAATTCTGCCTACCACAACTGTTGATCAAACAAAGCTCTTACATACCCTCAAAATACAAAAACGCTAATTCAAAGGGATACATGCACCTCAATGTTTATGGCAGCATTATTAACCAAGATATGGAAGCAGCCCAAGTGTCTACTGATAGATGAATAGATTAGGAAGATGTGGTATATATACAAAATGGAATATTATTCAGCCATAAAAAGAATGAAATCCTGCCATTGGCAACAATGTGGATGGAGCTAGAGTATATAATCCTAAGCAAAATAAGTCAGAGAAAGACAAATACCATATGATTTCACTCATATGTAGAATTTAAGAAACAAAACAAATGAGCAAAGAAAGATAAGAAAAGAAAAGAGAGAGAGAGAGAAACCAAGAAACAGACTCTTAACCATAGAGAACACACTGCTGGTTACCAGAGGGGAGGTGGGTGGATGGGGGAAATAGGTGATGGGGGTTTAGAAGGGCACCTGTAATGAGCACTGGGTGATGTGTGGAAGTGTTGAATCACTATATTGTACACCTGAAATTAATATAACACTGTGTTCTAACTACACTGAAAAACAAACAAACAAAGAAAAAAAACCAAAAGAAGCTCTTATAAATAAATAGGTTCACACAAACAATAGGAAGCAGAGTGATTCAGCCTTCTGAATAGCGGTATTGGAGCTATTGCTGTCACAATTCTGAAGTGAAATGATTTCTTACCTACAGTTCTATACCCAGTCAAGCTATCCATTGAATGTGAAAGTAGGATACAGATATTATTGGAAATAAAAGGTCTCAAATATTTATCTCTTGCACACTTTTTCTTAGGAAACTATTGGAGACTATATAAATCAAGGGAGTAGCTAAAAAAGGGAAGATATCTGATCCAAGAAACAGGAAATAAGGAGAATCTCTAGCATAGTGGTGAAGGGACATCCTCCAAAGAGTAATGTGGCCACATTAGTGCCGGACAGAAGGCTCGGGAAGGGGAAATTCATCATGATGAAATTGATACAGTAGCTGAGGTGGGGGAATATGATGAAAAATAAATTAGACAACTGGCAGGGAGTTTTCAGTTGAGCTAGGGATAAGAACACACAAAAAAATAATCAAACAGAATAAAATATAATTGTTAACTCCAGGGATATAACAAAATTATTCAGGAAAGGGAATAGAGCTACATGGCTTAGCTCTGCCTAGCTATAGGTTCATTACAGTGTAAATACTGAACATTAACAGTGTGATAATATAATTATATAGTTTTGAAAGGATGGTGTTATGGGTTGAATTGTATTCCTCTGAAATATGTTGAAGTCCTAACTCCTACTATGCGTGAATGTGATCTTTTTTAGACATAATGTCTTACAGTGATCAAATTAAGAGGAGGTCATTAGGGTGGGCTCTAATCTGATATGACTGGTGTATTCATAAAAAGGGCAAATCTGGACATAGAGACAAACACACAGTGAGAATGCCACACGAAGATTGGAATTTTACGTCCACAAGCCAAGGAATGCCAAAGATGGGTGGTAGACCACCAGAATCTAAGAGAGAGGCATGAGACAAATTCTTCCTCACTGCCCTCAGAAAGAACCACCCCTGATGACATCCTGATTTTGGACTTCTAGCCCCGAGACCCACAAGACAATAAATTTCTCTTGGTTAAGCCACTCAGTTGGTTGTTCTTTGTTACAGCAGCCCTAGTAAACTAATGTGGATGGGGAGTATGTGCATATTGGTCAGGGGAAGGTTAGGGGGAAGTTAACAGATAATTTCTACAAGTAATATCAAGAAATAGCAGTAGAAACATGGTATTTAGAGATCGCAAGGTAAATACCAAAAGAATCATCTAAAAAAAATGAAAAGTTGTCTGTGGCAATGTGTTAAAGAGGTAGGGGAGAAGGAAGACTGAAGCTTCATGTTTATTTTAAGAAAAAGTCTTTGAACCAGATGACTGTTCAAAGACTTTTATGTTTACCAATATAGATTGATAGATTAATACAATAGCTTGATAGATTGATAAAAGTAAAAGCAAAAAAAAAAAATCCTAATATATGAGTAATCATTAACCAGAATATATAATACAGAAAAAAAGTCCCATTCACTAGGGAAATAAAACTTCTATAATGGTACCCAGGAAAAAAAAATTTTTTTAGAGAGAGAGAGAGAGATTGAGAGAGAGAACAGGGGAGGTGCAGAGAGAGAAGGAGACACAGAATCTGAAGCAGGCTCCAGGCTCTGAGCTGTCAGCACAGAGCTTGATGTGGGGCTCAAACTCATGAACCGTGAGATCAACTGACTGAGCCACCCAAGTGCCCCAATACTGAGAATAATCTTAAACAGGATATATGCCAGACCTTTATGGAGAAAATTCTAAAATTTTACTGGGGGACAAAGGTAAGTGAAAACTGGACCCTGTCTCAACCAGTGCATGTGGAGGCAGTGGCAGATAAACTTGATAGTGCAGTGTGCAAGGAGCTATTTGACCAGGATGGGGAAGGAATGTCCCCTGTGCCTGGGGAAGTCAGAGAAGGTTCTGCAGATGATGTGGACTTCGAATGAAAACCATGAAGGATGGAGTTCTCTAGAAGATGGGAAGACAGTCTAGGTAGAGAGCAGAGCCTGAACCAATGGACATGTGTTTGAGGAATAGAGTATTTGACATGAGGGAGGAAAGTGGGCATGATGGAGGACGGGGGTGGGGGGGTGGGGGGGTGGGGGGGGGAGATGAACCTGAACAGTGAAGCAGCAATTGGTCATTAAAAAGCCGCGTACACACAATGGGAGTGTTTGCTCTATTTTATAGGAATGGGAGCCTTTAAGGTTTTGAGGTAGCAGGATGAGAAAGAAGGTGAGGTTTGGGGCGCCTGGGTGGCTCAGTTGGTTGGGCTTCCGACTTCGGCTCAGGTCACGATCTCACGGTCTGTGAGTTCGAGCCCCGCGTCGGGCTCTGTGCTGACAGCTCAGGGCCTGGAGCCTGCTTCGGATTCTGTGTCTCCCTCTCTCTCTGACCCTCCCCCATTCATGCCCTGTCCCTCTCTGTCTCAAAAATAAATAAACACTAAAAAAAAGAAAAAAGAAGGTGAGGTTTGTCTCATGGAACAAGCATGTGGATGACTTCCCAATATAAGAGGCCACTGTGGACAGACAGCCCTTGTTACTGGCTTGACTCCTTCAGGCAGGTTCTCTAAGGATACTTCTCGGCAGCCAGCCCCAGACCTCAGTGAGTATTGATTCAGGGGCATTATTGTGTGGTGTTATCAACCCACCTGAGGAGGTAAACTCCATGGCCATGGACAGCACTTCCAAGGGAAGAGGCCTGTCCTAGGCCCAGTGGTGTGGGAGAAGGCCACTCCATCACACAGAACTTCCTGCCTCCCACTGCTTCTCCTTCACGTCATCAAGAGGGCAGAAATACCATGCCGAGACTCTGCAGTACCTACAGAGGAATGGATAGGAGCTGTGGGTTCTTCTTCTGAGGAGCCCTGAAAGTGCCTGCTATCAGCCTTAGTACAAGGCTCCAGGGGTGCCTGGGTGGCTCAGTCAGTTAGGTGTCTGACTTCAGCTTAGGTCATGGTCTCATAGTTCACAAGTTCGAGCCCCATGTCGGGCTCTGTGCTGACTCTCAGAGCCTGGAGCCTGCTTCGGATTCTGTGTCTCCCGCTCTCTCTGCCCCTCCCCTGCTTGTGCTCTCTCTCTCTCACAAAGAAATAAACATTAAAAAAAAATGTGACAGATTATAAAAGAAAAAAATGGCGACTCTTCTTAACTCCAAGAGCTTAACAATAGGGCTTTTGAGCCAATGTTGGCATAATGTCCCTCTGTAGATGACCTTGCTTTCGACTAGAAGCAGATGGGTGTTTTCTGGCTGAGCACAGCTCAGCATCTCTGGGCCAGTGTCACATTGAGAGAGGATGATTGGTGGTGAAGAAAGTGGCACAAAGACCTGCTTCTGTGACTCTCTGGCAATTCCTCACCTGGGCTGGCTTTCCAGGCCTGTGTCAGTGGACCTGGCCTATTTATGTCACTCTCCACCTCATTCAGCACCTCCAGTCTCTAATCCTGCTTCCTTTCCTATGGTTCTCTAAACATCTTGGATTGGTCTAACCTCAGGGCCCGTACTGAAGTTTATTCCATTTTCTAAAATGTTCTTTCCCAGTTCTTCACATGGCAGCCTTCTACTCATTCTTTCAGGAGGATATTATCATGTAGCATTAACAGCGAGAACTCTAGAGCCAGTCAGCCTCGGTTCAAATCTAAGCTCTGCCGCCTTGAGCATGGTAATGGCTCCATGTGCCTGAGTGCCTGAATTGTTGTGGGGATTAAATGAGTCAGTGTCTGTCAAGTCTCAGGATAATGCCCATCCCATGTAAGTTCTTGTAAGAGTTAGCTATTACTATTAGTCAATAACATGTTACCTTCACTAACCACTGCCATTCTGTCCTCTTATCCACTATGCAAGAATGTGTGATTATTTTATTTTCTTATTTCTTATTTTCCTCTCTGCTTCTAGAATACAAGAACCATGAGGACAGGGACCCTGCCTGTCTTGTTTACTGCTGCATGCCCCATGGCTAGAGCAGTGTCAGGCACATAGCACGTGCTCAAGAAGTAGGTGTTGAATGAAGTAATACAGTTAATGAACGTCTCTGAGGCAATAATTATTTCTTAGAGGTTGTAAGTGGGTAAAGTGCTTCTGAGCTTATGTGTGGTATAACGTGGTTTTTTTCATTAAAATTATTTCCCATCTTTGCCTCCTTGTTCAGACCCTTTACTAAAATTACTGCTTCAGTCCTTAGAACAGTGAATATGATGATTTTATTTTTATTTACCTTTATTTATTTTTTAAGTTATTTTACTGAGAGAGAGAGAGAGAGAGAGAGAGAGAGAGATAAAGAGACAAAGAGAATCCCAAGCAGGCTCCATGCTGTCAGCACAGAGCCCAAGTCAAGACTCGAACACAGGGCTCGAACTCATGAATATGAGATCATGATCTGAGCCAAAATCGAGTCAGATGCTTAACCAACTGAGCCACCCAGGCACCCTGGACATGATGATTTTAAATAGCAAATTTATAAGCTGCTGCAATCTAGACAAATTATTTTCTTATAATACTTAGGGTATATCCTGGTGTTTGGGTGTTTGCCCAATGTGCCATTTGTAGCCCTGTAAAAATCACACTGTGTCTTTTCACCTCAGAGGAGAGGGAGATATGACTTCTCATAGAGCACAGAACCCAGAAGGAGCTAAGGTAGGAATACAGATGAAAAACAACACAGCAGAGCCATCAAAACTAGTAACAGACAACTTGTAGAGCTTGTTGGCTGAGGCAGCCCTTTTATTTTTGATGGAGAATAAGTTCCAAGACTCCCTTGCAGCTAAGTCTGGGCATATGACTAGGCAATGGGATGTAAGTGGAAGAGGTGAGTGCAACTACTGGGAAGGGTCCACGAAGGGACTGTTCTTCCTTTTTTGTCCTATCTGAGAATGCAGATGTGGTGGCTGGAGCTGTAGCAGCCATATTGGCTCCTGAGTAAACAGAGGCCATGCTTGCTGGAGCTATAAGAGAAAAGGAGCTTTGCTTCATGAGGATTTTGTGGAGCAGAGCTGCCATTATCCTTGGACTATTTGTCTTTCAATGCTTATTTGAGAGAGAAATATAAACTTCTGTCTTTTTAAGCCATTGTTATTCTGAATTGGCTACTAGTCATCGCCAAACCTAATCTTAGCAAACACAGCATCATAATGGATAAATGCTGAATGTGATTTTGACATGTTAAATAAAAACTGGGGGCTGTCTGCAAATAGAAGGCTGTGACACAGGAAGTGCAGACAAGTGTGGGTCAAGATCAGTGTAGGAAGAATAGAAGAGGCTCAGCAGACTCCTTGGTACACAAGATAAGAAAAAATCCAGATCAGGTTAACAGATGGTTCTTTTCGTTAAATCCACTAAAACATGTCTTCAGTTATTAAGTGATAAGAAGTTAAAAATTAACACCACAGCCTTGCTAGGTAGCACAGAAGTTCCTCTACTTAAGAGAGAGGGTTACGTTCTTTGTGAGTCTGTTTGTTTGAGTCCAGGGGAACCAAGGCCCTGGGACCATTTCTACTTAATTGGAGTATGAGTCTTGTGAAACTTGAAAACCAGCAGATGCTTCTTCTTTGTGCTGATAAATATTTCCTGGGCCATCTTTTCTCCAAAGTAGATCAGTGCAGTGTACTAGGAGGTCTGTGGATCTGGGTGACGCTCTCCCACCTCCACCTGCCTCCTGTGGAGCCCCTAAGCTGCCATGGTAGCTACATTTTCCACCTCCCCACTCCATGTGATGTTGTGAAGATTTGGAGGGACCGAAACTCAGGGTCCACCCCCAGTTATCCACTGAGGACCACATCTACACCACCAGCACCCCACCTTCACTTCTCTTGCTTTCTACCACTGTTTTCCATTTTGCTTCTTTTATAGTACTCACCAACATGTACACTTTTATGTTTTTGTTTGTTTATTGCCTGTTTCTCTCCGCATCTTCCCATAGTATGTATGTTTCTCAAGGGTGGGGACATATCTGTTTTAGTCACTAATGTGTTGCCAGTAGCCAGCAAGTATGTTTGGGTCGTATTAGGCGCTCAGTAAAACAGGTGCTGAATGAATGAATACACACTTCAACAGCACATTCACCATGCTCTGCCGTTGGGTCCTTGAGCCAAGTCCCAGCTTTCTTCTGAGTTGACATCTGGCTTATGGGAAGCCCATGTCGGTGCTCATCTTGCAGCCCCCTGCTCTCAAGCCCCCTGGCGTTTGTTCTTTCCCCTCCTCTCTTGCTGATTGTCATGGATGGTGTATGTGCAGCGGGGCTTATGCTAAGCATTCTCCCAAACCATGCCTCCTCTTGGGATGAATCACAGCACCAGGAGCACAACAGTCCTTATTTTTTCTCTGCACTTTCAGTCTTTTATTATCTCTTCTTTCAGTTCCATTGCAATTGCACACCTTTTATTTAAAACATTTGCTGTTCTTGTACTCATTGGATAGAGTGGGATTAACCACGTTTGCAAAACTAAGTAGAACCCTGGCAAGATTGCTGCTTGCTATCAAAAGACTCCATGGTCCAAACTGGAAGGACCTTGCACTACAACTACTGCCATCTGCTGGTGGGAGGTCGAGCTGATGTGTTGCAGCTTTGTCTCCATGAAAGTTTGTAACTTGGACATTCATAAGTAGAGAAGTTTTCAAAATTTTTAATCTGTAATTTGTTGAATTTAATTATACTTAAGTTAAAACCAGAGTATAATCTCTTTTTAATCTCTTTCCATAGTGTGTTAGTTCAAACATTCTCATTTATCCCTTTGTGTTGAAGCCCCAATGTCTGGGAATAAAGAATTCTCCTGAATATGGTCACAATTCGCTTTGTCTCAGATTGTGCTCTGCGGGGTGTTAACAGGTGCTCCTACCTAAAAAATATCTGTGATAAAAAAAATTGGGAGTGCTGGCATACCTCGCTCTGGGATAGTCACAATGTGTATTACCATTTAAAAGGCTCTGGGTAACCAATGGGTATTATCACTTAAAAAGTCTTTTTTTAAAAAGAAAACCTAGTGTTTTTCAAACTTCCTTGACCATAGAACTCTTTCCTCATGTAACAGCCTGTGTTCCAACATTTTTGGGGACATGTTGAGATATATATTTATCAGGTAGATTATAAACGTTTCTTGGAGTCAAGATTCAGGTACAAAAAGGAGCCAAAACCATAGTCACAGCACCTCTGACAGAACACCGCCCTTGCAAAGCTCATTTCAGTCCTGGTGTGCAATACTTTAAACCAGCCCAGTTACAGAAGACAATGCCTGCTAGACATTCTGGAAAGGGTCCTCATGCTGTCTAGTTCAGTGCTACTGAACACCTTTCCCCAGCAGGTAATGTGATATCTCCACAATGGTTGCAGTTTGTGGAAGAGAAACATGAGGAAACTCCAGCAGCTACAGGAAGGCTTGAAGCACTTTCTTTGTTTTTTTTTGAGTAGGCTCATCTTGGCTTGCACATGTCTTAATCTGAGTAAAGCAAATTATTATTCACAGTGTGGGTGTGGCAGCCCAGGAGGACAATGATAGAAGTTCCAGTTTCACATTTTTCTTTATTTGGTTATGCATCCTGTGCATCAAAGTGATATAGGATGCTCCCAAGTCCTTCTAAGAGCTCAAGCTAAGAGACCCTATGTTTGGAGCTCCCCTTAAATACTAATCATCACATCAGAATTCCAGAGATTGTGTGCCTATGTGTCTATGTATGTGAGGGGGCATGGGGTGAGTTAGAAAGCATGAAAAATGTCCTGGGTTTTAGGAACTTAAAATTAAAGGGATGAAAGTTTGAAAACTTTTGTGGGAATGCTGATATTATTGGGCATTTGCATTCTTACCCTTGGCAACTGGTTATGTGAGGTCAGAGTTTGCAACTATCAGCCTCTAACTACTCTGTAAGAACCACAGGGAGTCAGCTCCCCGCGAATACTGGCTGTGGATGCTCTGTAACTGAATTATTCCTCATGCCCTTAGAGTGTCCCTTAAATCCATGTAAGTGGTAGGTGTTCGTGCTGGCAATATTTCGACAGCCAACTGGCCACAGATGGACCAACCTAACAGTTTATTTCACTCGATGATCAACTCCAATTTTCTAAGCACGTTTTTAAAATTATTATTTTTTTAATTAAAGTGTAGTTGACCTAAACACATTTTTTTTTTTTTAAGTTTCTGACTTTCAAGTCAACTGATGGAGTGGATGAATCTAGAGGAATGACCTTTGTATGTGTTTAATTCCACAGACAATACTTTTGGAAATCAATTGATAATTTCCTGTCCTTGGGTTGTTCCATGGGCATAAATATCTTAGGTATGCATTCCCAAGGGTGTGGTCCAGTTCCTTCTCAAGAGGCTGTTTTGTTGCTATTATAGTAATCAGCAGCAGCAGCATTACCAATGCTTACATTTGTAAAGCTGTGTTCATGAGGAATCTTGGTGGCACCGAGGGCAACCCAGTTCAAGCTCGCTTAACACAATGAGGCTTTATTGGCTCACGGAGCTTGAAAATCCGTAGGGAGAGCTGGAGTCAGTCACTTTATCTAAACAGAATCTTCCCTTCTGTGTTCATCCACTTACCCTGCTTTAATTTTCCTTCATAACTTATCATTACTTGGCATTATGTTATGTATATACTTGGTATTTGTTTACTGCCTGGGATTCCTACTGGCATGCAGGCTCCAGGTGGGTAGAGTCTTTCTTTTGTTCACCACAAAATGCCAAGCATCCAGAAATGGACATGGAATATAGGACGGACATAATGACTAGTTGTTGAATGAAAGAATGAATGAATGAGTTCATGCAGGTGCTCAAATGACATCATGGGAAATTTGTTCTGAAACATCTCCCGTTCTGCTTCTCTCTGTGTTGCTTGCATTCTTTGGAATACCTCTTCCTGTGGGGGGACAAGATGGCTCCCAGCAGAGAGGACTGTTCTGTAGTAGAACCGGCAAAAGGCCCACTGGCCGGCTTAGGTCATATGACCATCCCTTGTCCAGTGAGCATGGTTGGGGGATGCTGTTGGCCCCACTGGACCACAGAGTCTAAGGGTGGCAGGATGTAGGCTGGGAAACTAGGCTGCAATAACAGAGTGTGTTAATTGCTTTTGGTTGCACTTTTTCAACCGATCCTTACAAAACCTTGTGAGAAAAGTAAAACAGATATTATCAACCTCATTTTACAGATGAGGAAGTTGAGGCTCATGGAGGGTATGCTTCTTCAAGCAATTAGGAAGTGGTGGAGCTCTGTCCTGACCTCAAGTCTTTTGGGGCTTCACCCACCATTCTTTCTACTATATCACATCATCCGACAGGGTAGCTTCTCAGTGTGGAGAAAATGGCGTGTGGCTTGTCTTTGTGGGAGGAGCTGAAAAAGTGGGAAAAGGTTAAGAGATTTGACGAATTCCTTGAAGGGTTGTTACTTTCCTGGCCCGGTGACTTTGTTTCTCTTGGTGATCTCTCAGTGGAGCCAGCTGGTTGGCAATGGCTGGCAGTAGCTGAAAGGTTTTCCCGAGTACAAGGGGAGGGAGGACTCAAGATGGCGGAGGGAGGGAGTGGCAGGAGCAGCAAATTCTCTGAGCCTGATGACCTGAATCTGGGAGAAATAAATGGTGTCATATTTAGGCAATTCACAATCCCCTCTGAGCCATGTGGAAGCAGAGTTTTATCTTCCTGCCAGCTTCGTACACATGTACAGAATACCAATTGTTAGGGAGGAGAGGACTCTCAGGGAGCATCTAGACTTAGAATTCTCAACCACTGTTTTATGGCCTGGTGAGCCGAAATTTTAGCACCTCATGCCCGTACCCTCCCCCCGTTTCCCAACTGCACCCCTCTCTCTCAGTCACGGTGGCTGGATCTCTTTCACTGTCTCGTGCTGGGGTCAGCGATAGGACAGTCAGAGGGTTTACCAGGTCACATTCTAATTTTGACTGGAAGACACTGATCTGGTGGATTCACAGTTGAAGAACCGGGCCAGAAAAAAGTAAAGTAATTTGTCCAGGATTGTGTGGTGAGAAGCAGAGAGGAGCTGAGCCTTAAACCCAGGATTTTTTTTTTTTTTTTTTTTTTTTTAATTCAAGTTGTTTCCGGTGCTATAGTGCTTTCCAACTCTGGCTGGGTCTCACGTCAGGCCTTCTGATTTAATTGGTCTGAGGTGTGGCCGAGGCATCTAGACTTTACGAATCTCCCTGAGGGATTCTAATATGCAGCCAGGGCCGAGAACCTGAGCAGGGCCCCACTCCCCCTCCATGGGGTGGCGTGCAAGGCTGTTGCTTGCTCCAGGAGAGAGTCGAGGAACTCAGGGTAGAAACAAATTAGAAAGCATTCGAGGAGATGATAGGACAAAGGAAGAGATCTAATATCCGTATAGAAGCCTGACGAAGGAAATCAGTACTGGCTTCCAGATGCAGACGGTGTTGGGGACAAGGCCACTGCTAGCACACGGCATTTTTGTGCAAATTAGAAACACATCCCTTCTAGAGAGACTCAGCCCTGCAGGTGCCATGATTGGCAGGAGGATGGTTGCCCATCTGAATTTTATTTATTTTTTAATTTTAAAATTTAATTTTTTCACCAAAGAGGAAACTTTCATGATCAGCAAGCAAATGAAAAGGTGCCCCATGTCCATATTGATTATGGAAATGTTAATTAAAATGGTAACTCAACCTTACTGAGACCCTACTATGAACCAGGCAATATTCTAAGATTTTTCACGTAAGATGCCCTTTCACACCCATCAAACTGGCAGAACTTATAAAAGCACAACAAACAAGTTTTGACCATCAGGTACTGCTGGCAAGATGCAAATATTACTTCTCGATGGACATTTAGAGAGACCTGCACTTATATCCAAGAATGTTTTTTAACAACATTTATTTATTTTTATTTTTAATTGTTTTTCATTGATATCAGGAGGTATACACGATTCATAGTTTATTCGGCAGCTTATAATCTGTTGTTACCCTTATTATTTATTTGATGCTTACATTGTCCCAGATCTGGCCAGCAGGACTGCCTTTTTGACGTGTTCCCCTCATATTTTGATCACCTGCTTTCTTTCATTTAAAAAAAAAATTATTATTTTATTTATTTATTTTTCCATCATGGTAAGTGTACTCCATAATTCCCATCACCTATTTGACCCATCCCTCCACCCACCTCCCTTCTGGTAACCATCAGTTTGTTGTCTATAGTTAAGTGTCGGTTTATTGGTCTCTCTCTCTCTCTCTCTCTCTCCCCCCACCCCTCTTTTTTCCTTTGCTCATTTGCTTCTTAAATTCCAAAGATGAGTGAGATCATATAGTATTTGACCTCTGAATTTTATTATTATTTAAAAAAAATTTTTTTTAACGTTTATTTATTTTTGAGACGGAGACAGAGCATGAACGGGGGAGGGTCAGAGAGAGGGAGACACAGAATCCAAAACAGGCTCCAGGCTCTGAGCTGTCAGCACAGAGCACGACGGGGGGCTCGGACTCACAGACCGTGAGATCATGACCTGAGCCGAAGTCGGCCACTTAACCGACTGAGCCACCCAGGCGCCCCTTGACCTCTGAATTTTAAAAAGGACCCTTGTACCCTGTGAGCCCAGTGAGCATGAGACTCAGTGAGCAGAATAAGGCTGGGGTTTCAGCCTCCACTTGCCCCCTTGGATGTGTGGGTGCCTTGTGCAGTGAACAACCTGTGCAAGAGTGAGGCAGCTCTGGATGGGGAAATCCACCCAGCTTGAAATCCCATTCAACTACAGGCCGAGTCTCTGACAATCTTTAGAACTCCCTTCCTGTTAAATTCATCTGTTGGACAGGTGGAAACTCATGGGGTCCTAGGACTCTAGTCTTTGAACTGATAAACAGAAATTGGTTGATAAAGAAGAAATGGCCAGTGTCTTTGGGAAGCTCCCAGTCTATCTGAGAGTGGATGAAACTGGGCATAATCAGAAACCGTAAGAAGGTAGAGCTGAGTAGAACTGAAGAAAAGGTGGCCAAATCCATAACGCAAGACTTAGAAAATAAGATGGCTCAAGGGAATTCGAAGATTGTTAAAAATAGAAATCTTCTAAAATATTTTTCCATGTTACAAAAGCAATCCAAACTAATTGCAGAAAATGTAGAAAATAGAAATGAGCCAAAAGAAGAAAAGCCATTTGAAATTTTACTACTCAGAAATAACCACTCACAGTTTCCTGTTTATCCTATCAGTCTCTTCTCTATGCTTATAGATACATTGAGGATACATTTATACATATCGCAAACCCGGATTATATGTATAGACTATTTTCCAGTCTTAACAGTATTCCACAAATTTTCTAAGTAGTGGGTGATTTCCCTACCTTGTTATGCATGGCAACCCATTTAATGAGTATATCATAATTTATTTAATCCCTATTTTGGAATTTACGTTGTTTCCAGTTTTTTAATATTATAGTGTCTGATGAACATCCTTTGAGTTTTGCCTTTCACCGCATTCCTGAATGAATGCTTATTAGTGGAAATCAGGGTCAGATACATCTTGCCAAATGACTCAACAGGAAGACTGTGCCATTTTTGGCTTCCACCAGCACTGGATGAGACTGTGGGTTTCCTAGAAGCCTCCCCAATGCGGGTTAGACCAATACCTTTGACTTTAGCAGTTCCATGGCTCTAAATAAGATGAAATGGGCTGCCCTTCCTGGGATTTAAGGGCACAGCTTGAGACCCCGAAAACAGGCAGTCCCAAAGAGCTGGTTCCAGGAGTGTGTTCTCACACATCAAGGCTCAGAAATATGTTTGTCCATCCTGCGCTGAATTGTAGGTCAGAGGAAGTATCTGAGGCTGCATTGCATTTCCTCCCACCGTCTGGAGACCAGGGACAGAGTTCGTTTCTAGGCGTGGTGCTCATACGCACCCCCGCACAAGCGTCTAGTCGCCAGGCACTGCCTGTGAGCACCGTGGGAGGGCCGGGGGTGCGGGGGAGGGACATGCTTCCGCACAGGAGTAAGAAGACCTGGGAGCGACGTGGTGAGTTGCGTCCCTGAGTGTGCGGGAGGCATTCGACTCACTGCCAAGTGAGGAGGATGCGGAGTTCTTTTCTTAGAAACCTCTTTCCTTTTTTCTTTTCGTAATAAAGTTTAATGTTCATCATAAAAATAATGCACATTCTCTAAAGAAAATGTGGAAAACATGGGGATATAAAGTGAAGGAGAAATCACGCAGGGGCACACCACCCAAGGACACGTCTTTTCCATCTTGTGTGTGTGCGGATGTGTTTGTGTGCACAGTTGTTTTTATGTAGTTGTAATCACAGTAAATTACTTTTTTGTCCTTCTTTTGCTTTAACATCATATGCATTGTCCATGTCACTACATAGTCTTGATAAACATTTTTTGATTATGTAATTTTCAGTTGTGCGACTGGGCTACCATTCATTGTTCAGTACTAATATTTAGACTATTATTTCTATTTTGCAGATGAAGAAACTGAGGTCTATAGGAGATATGAGATTTACCCAACATCACAAGACAGGTAAGAGGCACAATCAACATTTCATCCATTTATCTATTATTATTCATTCACTCAACAAACATTTATAGGGCACCTGCTATTATATCATATGATACAAAGGCTATAAGGCCTTTGAGGAGCAAACACAATATTCCTGCTCATGTGGTATTTATAAATCAGTGGACAGTATGATCTCATTGGAGCTATGACAGAATCACCCCTTGGTTCTTTGTGACCTCAAAGAAAGGGCACTTGCCCAGTGTGCAGTTTGGGAATGCTTCCTGGAGGAGATAATGTCAAAGCTGAATCTTACAGGAAGAACGAAAGTTTGGGAGCAGGGCAGAGGGCACAGCCTGTGTGGAAATCTAGAGGGACTATGCTATGCTCTGGGAGCTGTGAGTAATCGGCCGTGGTGCTTGTTGGGAGAGCCTGGGCTGCATCTGTGGGTGCGAACCAGCTCACATAGTCGAACTTCTATGGCCGGCCAAGAACTTTGTTCTTTATCCTGAAGGCAGTGGGGAACCTTTGGTGCATTTTAGGGAGGAGGTGTTGGGGCCCACACTGAGGAGAGCTGGGAAGGAGGGGAAAGTATGGATTTAAGAAATAATTGGAAAGGAAGGCTAAAGGCAGACACAACTCTGCAAAGTCTTTGTAGAGGATAGGGCAGTCTGATGCTGCCACTGAGTTTGGGAATCTATGAGGAGAGGAGATAGTACACTCTGTCTTGGAACTCTGTCATGGGTTTGTTCTGAGGTACCTGTGGGACTAAGTGGGCAGTTGCGTGGAGAGAGATGGGAGGTTTGGGTGGAATCAAGGGTGGGAGGGGAGGTATTAGGGTCTAGATGCTATTCAAAGACTGAAGGAAGATGAGAATCAGAGTACAGAGCAGTGGTGGGGCAGCCTATGGGTAATCTGAAACCCCTCGAAACCCATGAACCCTCAATTCAGAAATCTACAAACAGAAAAAAGTTTAAAGGGTTTTAATAACTTTCTTGGGGTTTATAAGTGCTCTGAAGCTCATCCATGGTGTGGAGAGAGAAATGAAGTCTAAGACGGCATTCTGGAGGACACCAGTATTGTCAGGGGCAGGTGGTCAAAGGAAAACCTTCAAAGAAGATTGAGAAGGAACTGCTTGGGTTGGGCTGGGGGCAGGATAAAAACAGCGAGAGAATGACATTCTTCAGTTGCATAAAGAACTAGGTGATCAACAATATCTAAGAGTTAAGGTTAAGGTTGGTTTTAGGTTAGCATCAGATGAAGCTAAAGTTCAATAGGGTTGAGCACCAAGAGCAGTGAAAAGATGCAAGGCTTCCAGCTCATGGACCAAATCTCTCCCTATGCCCTCCTTCTCTTCTGTGATTCTCTGCTCAGGGCAGAGAGCACTCACCCATTACAAAGAGCCCCTCTCTGAGCGCCCTCTTTGGGAAAATTTGGTACATAAGAGTAAGACATTGCAAATGGGCTCTGAGCTGAGACCGCGTAGTTGATGGTTGCCCTTAATTCTCTGTCACTGAATATATCCTTTGCTCTGAAGCCTTGTAATTCCTTCCACAAAAGGGCAAGTGTGTTTCTCTGCTTCCTGACTTTGGGTTCAGCCATGTGGCTTGCTTTGACTGGTTGGATATTAGCAGAGCGGATTCCAGAAGGAGCTTGGAATACCTTGTGCAGTTGGCCTTGCCCTCCTGATCTCTGTCACTGCCCTGAGAAAAACCTGGCTGGGGGGCTCCCTGCTCCCACCCCTTTGCTGACCCATTGACTCACGAGTGACAAAGTCAGGCTAGTTATGGTATGCCACCAAGACTTATAGGTGCCCTGTTTCATGGCAGCCGAGGTCTACAGTGCTTCTTCAGTAAAGCTCTCTGCACTTCACAAAACCTTTCACCTGCCCTGTCATTCACCGGTCCCTTCCTCAGCATCTCTCTTCCTGACTCCCTGGGGGCATTGCTCCCCTGTCATAGACTCAGCCCCTAGCTCCAGGACTTGATCTGGAGCAAGAGGGTTTGAGGTGGCTCTCACCCCACTTCCCATTATCCAGGTCTCCTCACTTTAGAGGCAAACCCAGCATGATGTGGCACTCAGATTTATACCTGCTGTTTCTGGCTTATACCTGAGGCCTAGGCCCAGGCAGGTGCCCTTCTGTTCTAATTGGGGTGAATTGAATAATCCATTCAACACATTTTATTGACCTGCTACTGTATGCTAGTTCATTAAAAGCAAACTCTTATTGGGGCACCTTGGTGGGTCAGTTGGTTGAGTGCCTGACTTCAGCTCAGGTCATGATCTCACCGCTCGTGAGTTCAAGCCCTGCGTCAGGCTCTGTGCTGACAGCTCAAAGCCTGGAGCCTGCTTCAGATTCTGTGACTCTGTCTCTCTCTGCCCCTCCCCTGCTCTCTCTCTCTCTCTCTCTCTCAAAAATAAATAAACATTAAAAAATTAGCAAACATTTATTTATTTATTTATTTATTTATTTATTTATTTATTTATTTATAAAGAGAATAGCTGTTTGTTTTCATGCGATGTCTGACACGTAGTTGGTGAATCACTGATGGCAAACACATTGCCATTCTAGAAAATATTGTAGTGAATATATTTGCCTATAAATCTTGGTTTCCCAATTGACAATAAATTTCATGTTAAAAAAAAAAACAACCTAGTTTGTCTAAAAAAAAATCTTGGTTTCCATGAAAAGAATCCTTATTTTTTTTTATTTTTTTAAACAGAGAGAGAGCAAGTGGGAGAGGGGCAGAGAGAGGAGAGAATCTTTTTTTTAATTAAAAAATTTTTGTTTGTTTGTTTTTGAGATAGAGCACAAGTGGGAGAGGGGCAGAGAGAGAGGGAGACACAGAATTGAAAGCAGGCTCCAGGCTCTGAGCTGTCAGCACAGAGCCCGAGGCAGGGCTTGAACTCGTGAACTGCTAGATCATGACCTGAACCAAAGTTGGACGCTTAACCGACTGAGCCACCCAGGCGTCCCAAAGGAGAGAGAGAATCTTAAGCAAGCTCCGTGCCTAATGCAGAGCCCGATGCAGGGCTTGATATCATGACCCTGAGATCATGACCTGAGCTAAAATCAAAACGGACTGAGCTACCCATGTGCCCCTTAAATCCTTATATTTTTTAATTGCAACTGTAATGCATGCTTGTTTTAACAAATTAAAATATCAAATTACATTTAAATGTTAAAGTAATTAATAGGAGCTTGGTTTTTGTATCTCCTAGAGGACTGTCTGGTGGGTAAAATGGGGCTCAGCTATGCCTCAGTGTTGTGTTTTGTGTTAGGACTGGGCCTGGCCCAGGGTAAACTCCTGGCAAATGGTAACTTCTGTGGTCATTACCGTCCCCATCAACGTCTGGACGCTCAGTCTTTGCTCTTCTCTGCCAGCGGGATGCTGTTGAGGCCCTGCCAAGCAGCTCTTTCTGCTGCATCCTCCTGGGTCCACCCTTTGTGCCACGCCTGTGACTGCCAGTGAGCAAGGTGGCTGGCGTTTCCCACTTGCCAGCTTCTCCTGGAGGCAGAAGTGGTGGTCGGGGGGAAGCGATCCTGCAGACTCCCTCAGCGTCTGCCATTGCGTGGCCTGTATTGCTGATTGCTCCCCAGGGATGGAGATTCCTCCCTGAAGCCTCCTGCCCTCCTCCTTCTCCTCCTCCCATGCATGCAGTCGCTCTCCAGGGCCTTGCGGGTCCCAGCCCTCCCCTCCCTCGCAGAGTCTCATGGGACTGTCCTTTCTCCTCATCGTGGCTGCCGCTAGCCAAGGTCAGGTTGGCAGAACTCCTGCCAGGAATATGGAAACGGCTCCCAACTGCTCTCCCATCCTCTAGCTTCTACCTACATCGCCTGATTAATTCATCAGAGCCTGATGAATTAAAGTGCATTTCCGACCCTGTCTCCTGATGCTCATAGCCCTTCCACGGCTCCCCATTGCCTTACTGAATCATTCACAATTGCTTTAAGGCTCACGAGGATCTAACCCTTGCTAGTTTTCAGCCCTTCTCTGTGGCCTGCTCCTCACGGACCCTGTACCAGCCAATCTGGCCAACTCCTTGAATGTGTCCTTCACTCTCCACCTTCTGGGTCCTGCTCATGCTCTCTCCTATCCCCATCCCCACATGTCCATCCTGCCTGTTTCCAAGAATGCCCCGTCTCCACAAACGCTTTTCTGATTTCTTCAACTAGAATTGATTTCACTAGGCTCTGAGTGCCATAGCACCCTCACTCTGGAAGGATTTCTCCGCCTCTGTTCTATTGAGATTTGGGGGCCGAATGAGTCCTTGTTGTGGGGGCTGTCCTGCTCACTGTAGAAAGTTGAGCAGCATCCCGGGCTTTTACCCACTAGATGGCCAGTAGTGCCTCCCCACCGGGCTGTGGCAACCAAAAATGTCCCCAGACCTGGCCCAAAGTCCACTGGAGGGGGAGGGCGGAGTGAATCCCCTGCCAGAGAGAACCCCTGCCCTAGATAGAGAAACATTTTTGCAACAAATCTCCAGGCCACTCGGTCATGTACAGCTTGTGTCTTGCCTCGGATGATGCTGTGGAATCGTGCCAGGCCCTTTTGAGCCTCTAGCTTTTGTTCACGCTCTTTTCCTGGGAATACCTTTTCCCCTCTCTCCTTCCTCTGCCGATTTCCTCCTCAGCCTTCAAAGCCTGGATGACAGGCCACCTCTTCCAGTAACCCATTCCAGCCTGCACTCTGCCTTCCCAGGGCAGAACGGATGGCTCTGTTCCCTGAGTTCCAGCAGCACTTTGCACAGACCTTGATCATGGCCCTCACAGGCCGTGCGCCGTGTTCTAGAAAAAGTAGTTTAAGTATTTATCTCCCCAGGTAGCAAGTGAGTTGTGATGGGGCAGGGAGCTCAGCCGGGGCAGGCCCCCCAAGGTGTGCCAGAGCCCTGCATAGGTAGGTCACTGCAGCACAGGGCCATGCCCATCTAGGAACAACAGTGCCTGAGTTCAAGTCCTCACTTTGGTACTTACTAGTCGTGTGAATTGGGGTGATTTATGAAGGTTCTCTGGAGCCTTAATTTCCCTCTCTGTAAAACTGCCTTAATAAGAATATCTATGTTATGGGGTTGTTCCAAGGAGTTAGCAAAGTAACAAATGTAGAATGCTCTCCTGGTACCTGGCATATAGTAAGTGCTCAGTAAACATAGTAATTAGTGAAGAATGAAGGAATGATTGAATGCACGATGAACCAAGCTGCACGGGGTGTGGATTGCACTGGCTGGAACGACCTCAGGAGCATGGGTATTGCCTCCATGAACAGAGCCTCTGTGACCAACACTCCCCCCCCGCCCCTCCTTCCAGCCATCCTCACTCTGCCCTCCCCAGCCTGGCAGCTTGGGCAGTGAGCATAGTCTGGTCAGAGAGAGAGGGCTGTGGGCTCACTTCCCCGTGAGGTAGCCCGGCTGGGCGGAACAATGACAGACATTAAAAACCTATTTTCTCACTGGGCATAAGTAATTGGCAAAAAAGCTCTAAATCCATAGCTGTCAGGTGAAGTCATTTCCGAGAGAAAGGGATGGAGGGAGAGAGCTGGAGGGGGAGCTCTGGGCAGGAGCCAGAGGGAGGGAGCGAAATGCAAAACAAGGCACTGGAGAGGCCAGAACAGAAAATCTTCTCCTTCCTTCTCCCAGGCCAGACCAGTTCTCCCGTTATCAACCCTCCCTCATTTATTTTTCTTCTCTGGAAAAAGAGATTCCTAAGGTGGTAAGAGGACGAAAGCCAGCCCTGGAATTATTTAATGAGCCAGAATGAATTGCATTTGAAATCATTTAAATGGGATCTGGGAGCATTTAACTGCAGCTTGGGATCTTAACCAGAGTGAGAAAGGATCTTTGTGCTAATTGCTGGCAATGATATTCCTGCAGAGAGGGAGAGATAGCAGCGAGCAATTAGCAGCCGAGGGGTAATTTCAGAGTCTGGGCTGCTCCGTGGGAGTGAGCACCTTGACGTTGTTGCCTGGAGAGCGCAGTCCCCCAGCAGAGGGCAGGAGAGGCCCGGGACCCTGGATGGGGAGAGGAAGGGAAGGGCTACTCGCAGGGAGAGGGAGGGGACCGGGATGTGTCCTGTAAGGGACCAGAGGTCCCGCATCTGCCCTCTGAGGGACAGGCAAGGAGGCGGGATCTCCGGAAGGGAGATAAAATGAAGCTGTCGCTTTCCAGTGGTTCCCGGCCACACCTTCCAGAGCACCACCTTTGGGAAGGCAGTGAACTTTGCTTGGATTCCGGGCGAGGGAACAGAGACAACCCCATTTCAGTTCTTTCTCTTCCATCCCACACACCTACTTAGAGATCGCCCTGTCGGTTGCACTGATTTTGTCACGGAGTGTAGGATCCTATTTGTTAGCTTTGTGATGGATAAGTCACCCTGGGAAGATGATATGAGCCCCCTCTTCTACAGACGAGAAAGGCTGTTGAGGCTTTTGACTGTGACTTAGTTGAGGACACATAGTTGATGAGACAAAGGGGGTGTGTTGATAAGACCCGGGGGTGTGTGTCCTGAACATCTGCCAGATAGAGGTCATTGTTAGGGTATTAAGACAGATATGAATGCCATTGTCCCTGTCCTCCAGGATGAGTCTATGAAGCCCATACTCTAGAATCATTAATAATTGTGAAAGATTTAAAATGCTAACTTCCATATGGAAGATACAAACGAAAGCCACAATGGCTTTCTGAATGGCCGACCAGCAAAGGTGTCACCTTGGAGGATTTGGGCGTGTAGAGGTCTGGAGGAAGAGACTGTCAAGAGAGGGTATTATGTGAGCAAAGACAGGAACGTGGGAAAGCACGGGATGTGTCCGGGAGACATGGGGCCTTTCTGTATGTCTGGAGAGGAAGCTGGGTTGGGGGAAGAGTTGGGGTCAGATAATGGAGAGTTTTGTTTGCTGGGTCAATTTGCAGGTAGTGGGGAGCCACGGATGGTTTCTGAGCTGGGGAGTAGCTGCAATCGAGTAATCTGGCAGCAGAGTGGGGGAAGATTTGAAGTGGAAAGGCAAAGACTGCTGGAGCCAGCCACAGATGGTTATAGTAGCCCATAGAAGAGGCAGTAGGAGTCTGCAATGGGGCAGTGGTGTAGGATGTAGAGGGCACCCCCGGCCCCATCCACTGCTTTGTCTCCAGCACCACCACACTGGCTGTCACGGGTGTGCTCTGAGGTCCTCAGCGTGGGTTGGAAACACGGATGGTGGGCAACATGTGTCTAAAATTTGGAGCACAAGGCTGGTGTAGCCAGGAGGTCATCTGGTCACTTGTACTAGTCCTTGCTCTTGGCAGATGATAGCCTAAGCCACCCAAGACCATGGTCGCTTAGCGTGTTTATGGCTCCACAATCTCTCTTCCCCGCAGAGGTCTGCGTTTAATCATCCTGACAGTTTAGCAATCCTATGCTAGAGCTTCCTCAGCTTTGAGCATGAGAATTTTCCAACGCTGAGCTGTTGGCGGAGGGAAAGTGCTGATTCCCAGATGTGGTTGTGGCTCATCCCTGCAGTTGGGCAAACAGAGAAGGCCTGACGGGAGTGTGGGAACAGGGAGCTAGACCTCGTGGCCTTTGCGTTTCTTTCCTGACTCCTAAATTTCCCTCATTGTGCCACATATTCCTTTCTTTCTATCTTCTGTGCTGCCTCCTCCAGGAAGCCACTCACTCCCCACAGCCACCTTGTGCCTCTCTAATGACCTGCGTCCTGAGAGAGTTGCCTGCGGAGAGATTTGTGTCTGCTTTGAGGGCAGGGCCCATGTCTTGTACATGTTCCTTGGTTAAGACCAGCAGAAGGCATGATAGAGAGAAATTTTGTATTAATACTTTGTTATTCTGCTACTATAACTAATGCTAATAATAATCGTAATTAAAGCTACTACTGCACTGATCATATGGTGAGCCTCTCAAGACATTACTTTTAATTCTCAAACAAACCTGCAAGGTTGGGATCATTATTACCATTTTGAAATGAAGGAAATGACACTCAGACCAAGTCACTTGACCTCTGTCCTACAGCGAGGCTGGGGATTTGCTCCTGGGCTGGCCAGCTCTGAAGTCCCCCTACCCCCTTGGTAGAATTAGATTATCATGATCATGCTTCCAAATATCTCATGGTTGGCTAGAATAATCAGAGAAAACCATATTGAATGTGCTGAGCTTGGGCTATTACCCATCTGAAGGTCCATCTAAGGGTTTAGCCCCTGAAGGGAGGTTGCTTGTTGTTCTAGATCCTCTTACCGTGCAACTTTCTACAGCTCTCGGCCACCAGGCAGAATGTTAGGGGCTGGAGGTTCTGCCCTTAGACTTTCTAACTCTCAGCTGAGGTGGCTGAGAAAATTCTACTGCTCTGGGGTCTTCCAGCCCGTAGGTGGAGCTGTTGGACCCTGGGAAGTCCCATGTTGTAGACGGAAGGAGGGAGCTAGGCGGTCTGTCCCTGCTCAGCTCTGTAAAAGGGGAGGCTTATTTGTAACTGGAAATTGTTGCCTCCTGACTCCCTTTACCCATTCGTCTCCCTCTCACCTCAGCAACCACCATTCCGTTAGCTGTATCTCCTTTTGTTTTGTTTGTTTTATTCTAAAGATTCCACCTGTAAGTCAAATCATACAGTACTCATCTTTCTGTGATTGACTTATTTCACTTATCACAATACCATCTAGGTCCATTGTTGTCGCAAATGACAAGATTCCAAGTCATGGGGAAGTAATGTACAGCATGGGGACTATAGTCATATCACTATAACATACTGATAACAGTATCGTAGTGTGTATTTGAAAGTCACCAAGAGAGTGAATCTTAAACATTCTTATCACAAGCAAAAAAAATGTGTAACTTCGTATGATGGCAGATAGTAAGGGGCCTATTTTGGTGATCACTCCGCAGTGTATACAAATATGGAATCGTTGTCGGTACACCTGAAACTAATGTAATGTTATATGTCGGTTATACCTCCAAAAAATGTTTATGAAAATAGTGTTAAAAGGGGAGAGAGGAGGGGCGCCTGGGTGGCTCAGTCGGTTGGGCTGCCGACTTCGGCTCAGGTCACGATCTCACGATCTCACGATCCATGAGTTCGAGCCCCGCGTCGGGCTCTGTGCTGACAGCTCGGAGCCTGGGGCCTGTTTCGGATTCTGTGTCTCCCTCTCTCTCTGCCCCTCCCCTGTTCATGCTCTGTCTCTCTCTGTCTCAAAAATAAATAAATGTTAAAAAAAATTAAAAAAAAAATAAAAGGGGAGAGGGGAGGCACAGCGTTGTTTGCAAGAATGTGCCCTAGAAACAACCTAAATGGCCACCAAGATAGGCCTGGTTAAATAAATGATGGTACACCCACATAATGGAGTGCCATGTAGCCGTTAAAAATTACGACATAGATTTATGTTGATTGATATAGAAAGATACCTCACAATATACTTTGTTGAGGGAAAAGCTTGCCTCAGGACATTTGATATATATAGCATTATCCCCAAGATACAAAATTATGAAAGAGACACAGAGATGGAGAGTAAGCGGGATGTTCACCAAAACGATTAGCAGTGTAAATCTTTTTAGGTGGCAAGATTTCAAATAATTTTTTCTTTTCTTCCCCCACTTTAACCTTACCTGTAACATGGAAATTTTTGAAAGTAACAATCATGCACTATCTTTGCAGTGGGAAAAATAAGGTCGTTTTCTAGTTGAAAGTTTTGGGAAATGTGTACACTAGCCCAAATCGAAGGCGTCACTGACTGTTGCTGAACACAGCCCTCTTCGGAGCGCAGCCATCTCTGATGTCTCATCCCTGTGTTGGTGACTAGTAACTCCCTCGCGGGAGAGTGGGGGAGATATTTGTCAGCAGTGTTAGGGACACAAAGAGCTTTGAGGAGGCCTTTTCTGGGGCAGTTCCAGGACCCTCTCCCAAGCTCAGAGCTGGCCAGAGGTCCCAGGACTCCGCGGCCCCGCCCCGTCACAGCTAGCCCCTCCCCCTCCGCTCCCCACCCCCACGATCCGCTCCCATGTCTTCCCCTACCCCGGGTGTCTCCAGCAGCTTTCATCTCCGCAAATTCTATTCAGCAGAGAGCCCCTGAACTTTCTAATTGAGATCAGAGATAAATATAGTGGGGAAGGAGGGAGAGGGAGAGGGAGGAGGCCTAGTTTTAATTTGCAGCATTTCCCATTAATAACAACTTCTAATTAAAAAGTCTCCATCTCCCTGCCTAAGTCCAAGAGAAAAGCCTCCTCAGGTCTGTCTGGCTGGAACCTTTGTGCCAACGAGTTTGGAGTACGGATTTCTGTACCAGCTGAGCCCTCTCTGCCAGAAGCCATAATTAAACCAGGGAAAGAAAAGAAAAGAAAAGAAAAGAAAGAGAAAAGAAAAGGGGAGGGGAGGGAAGGGAAAAAGGAAAGAAAGAAAGAGAAAAAGAAAGAAAGGAAAGAAAGAAAGAAAGAAAGAAAGAAAGAAAGAAAGAAAAGATGTCATCTAAGACCATAGGGATCTTCCCTCACTGCAGTGCTAGAAGGTGGCCACACACCTTCCTTGGACAGCCATGCCGGCTGGGCCATTCCTCTTAGAGAAGGTGGCCAGGCCAGATGAGCAAGGAGGCAGAGGTCGAGGTGGGTGGGGAGATTCCCAAGTTGCAGGAGCTAAGTGTCAGACACAGGAGGGCAGAAGCAGTGAGCTCTTAGAGAGAGCTCTCTCTGCCTCCATCCAGGAAATGTCTACTCATCTTCTCACCTTCTCTTCACTCCAGATTTCCTCTGCAGAGGCTCTATCCTCTTGTGGTTTGTGTGTGTGTGTGTGTGTGTGTGCATGTGTGCGTGTGCATGTGTATGTTTGTGTAGAGGGCGTGCTCGTGCTGCTGATGGAGGAGTGATAGGTGTTAATAATCTAAGATAGTAGGATGTGCCATTTAGCATTGATCTAAATATAAATACAAGTGTATTTTTTCTCCAGAAACATTTTCATGCCTTTGCAACTAGCTGAACTGAAGTAGACACTCATTGAACAGCTGTGAACAAATGAAGGGCTGAATGAACCAGAAGATCCTCCCTGAACTTCCATTCTCATAGCCTACTGGTTATTCAGCGCCCCCACTTGGCTGTGTAATCGGCATCCCACACTGAGTGTGCCCAAACTTGACTCCCAGTTGTCCCCTCCAGACCTGACCCTGGACAACCTTCTCCCATCTCCATTAAAGACAGCTCAATCCTTCCTGTCACTCAGGGCAGAAATCTTGGTGGCATCCTCGACTCCCCTCTTCCTCTCACATGCCACATTCTTTATCCATGAGGAATTCTTGGTGGCATCCTTTATCCATAAGGAGTTCTCCAAAACATATCTGGTCACTTCTCCCCACATCCACCCCGGTCCACGCCATCATGATCTGTTTCCTGTGGCATTTCAGTAGGTTCCTGACTGCCCCCATTTGCTTCTACTCTTGTCCCCAAAGTCCACTGTAAACCAGCAGCTGGAGGGAGCCATTTAAAGCATAAGTCACAGGCAGGTGGGTGGCTTAGTCGGTTAAGTGTCTGACTCTTGGTTTCAGCTCAGGTCATGATCTCATGGTTCCTGAGTTCGAGCCCCAAGTCAGGCTCTGTGCTGGTGGTGTGGACCCTGTTTGGGATTCTCTCTCTGTCTCTCTCTCTCTCTCTCTCTCTCTCTCTCTCTTTCTCTCTGCCCCTCCCCTGCTCATGCTCTCTGTCTCTCAAAATAAACTAATAAAAAAATTTTTTTAAATAAAAAATAAAGCATGAGTCAGGATGAATGGATAAAGAAGATACAATGGAATATTACTCAGCAAAAAAAAGGAATGAAATCTTGCCATTTGTACTGATGTGGATGGAGCTAGAGTATATTATGCTAAGCGGAATGAGTCAGTCAGAGGAAGACAAATACTGTATGATTTCACTCATATGTAGACTTTAAGAAACAAGATGAACATATGGGAAATGGGGGAGAAGAGAAGAAAGAGAAACAAACCACGAGAGATTCTTAACGATAGAGAGTCAACTGAGGGTTGATGGAGGGAGGTGGGTGGGGGATGGGCTAGATGCATGATGGGCATTAAGGAGGGCACTCGTGATGAACACTGGGTGTCATATGTAAGTGATGAGTCATTGAATTCTCCTCCTGAAGCCAATATCGCACTGTATGTTAACTAACTAGAATTTAAATAAAAATTTGAAAAAAAATAAAGCATAAGTCAGATGCCATCCCCGCTTTGCTCAGATCCCTTCAGTGGCTTATCGTCTGACCTTTCAAACTACAGCCTGAAAACCTTACTGAAGCCTCAAGCCCTAGAGGGTCTGGCCCCTTCTTACCTCTCTCACTGTCCCAGTCCGTTCAGGCTGCGATAACAAAATATCATAGACTATGTGGCTAATAAACAACAGAAATTTTTTTTCTCACAGTTCTGGAGCCTGGGAACTCCAAAATCAAGGGGCTGGCAGGTTCAGTGTCTGGCGAGGCCCCACTTCCTGGTTCATAGATGGCCGTCTTCTCACTGCATCCTTGTTTGGTGGGAAGGGGTGAAGGACCTCTCTGAGATCTCTTATCAAGACACTAATCCCATTCATGAGGGCTCCCCTCATAACCTGATCATCTTCTGAAGGCAAATACCATCACACTGGGCATTAGGATTTAATATATGAATTTTGGGGGGTAGACCAGGGAGGAGAGATAAACATTGAATCTGTTGTACTTACTTTACTTCCTACTACTATCCCCTTGGTTTTGCTCTGGCCAACGTGGGCTCCTTGCCACTTCGGGACTGTGATAGCCACATTCCTGCCCCAGGGGTCTTTGCGATTACACTTCCTCTGCTCAGAAGGCACTTCCTCCAGGTACCCACACGGCTCAACCCTTCACCACCTGTGCATTCCCTTCACACCAAAGCTATTCTGACCACCCTGCTTAGACCTGTAATCCTGCCTCACTCCAGCAAGCTGCTCCTTCCTTGCTTTGTTGTTTTTATAGCACTTGGCAGCTTCTGATATATGTTTTTTATATTTATTTTATTTATGCCTCTTCCCCTTTCCCCCACCCCGCTGGAAGGTGAGCTCCACAAGGGTAGTGAATTTTCTTTATTTTGTCCACTGCTATTATCCCAGCATCTGGAACAAGGCCTGGCATATGTAGTTGTTCAAATGGGCCATCTCTGGAATAAATAAATGATTGAATGCATGAATGAATGCAAGTGAACTAAATTGTTGAGTCAAAGTCAAGGTTTACTTTTCTGGGCACCACAGCCAAATCCCACCCAACAAAGTCCCAGCCCCTGGGAAGGGAAAAGCCATTCTTACAAGAGGAGCTTGGGAGTCAGTGGAGCCTGAGCTTAAGGTCTAACTTTGTCATTTAAGAATGTGTGACCTTGGGTATTTACTTAAATTTTCTGAGCCCCCAATTTCCTCATTTATAAAATGGGGATAATGATAGGGTTCCGTTGTAAGGCAATTGGGTGGAAACAATCAAAGCAATGATATAAAATAAATACTGATCACTGGCCCGGTTTATAGCAAGTGCTCAGTACATGTTAGCTAGTAATGGTGGTGCGATTTTGTTGTCAACAGGGGACACCTTGTAAAGCAGCAGTGACTATTGACCATGAGGAAGCAAATGCAATCTTCCAGAAGGAAGGGCTTACTGTTAAGGAAAAGCAAGGATACTAGCCTTGGTCAGCCCCTGCAGGAGCATAGTTCTGGAGCTGCTTTTTATTTGTTTATTTTTATTTTATTTGTTTATTTATTTTTTTGGATCTGCTTTTTAAAAAAACGAACATAAATTAAAAGAAGCTGTTAAAAGGAGAGTGAGCAGGAGGGTAAGGATGAAAAGACTCACAACCTTGCCAAGGATGATCACCAATGAGAGCTGGTTTGTTCAGCTGGTGCTGAAGAAGTTGTAGTCTACAACAGAGATCGGCAAATATTTCTATAAAGGGCCAGATAGTAAATATTTTAAGTATTGTATGTTGTATGGTCTGGGTCACAGCTACTCAGCTCTGCTGTTGAAGTGTGAAGGCATCTGTAGACAATGTATAAATGAACGGGTGTGCCTGTGTTTCAAATAAAGGTTATTTATAAAAACAGGTGGAGGGCCAGATTTGGCCCTGGCCTATAGATTGCTGATCCCTAGTCTAGGATCCCATCATGAGATAACTGAAGGAATGTCTGAAAGAGGACTGGATTGTTCTGAGGGTCCTCAAGAGGGAGAAGTGAGGCTGAAGGATAGAAAGTATAGATCTATAGGTTTTGTTCCCTTTAAGGAAGATGTTTAACCAACCAGAGCTTCTGGCTGAGCCCAGGCCAAACAGGCTGCATTGGGCAGAAGACTGTGAATCCTCATCTGTGGACTAATTCATACAACAACTTGGCAGAAATGTTGGCGAGTATACTCAAACGTTGGTTAAGTGGTTGATTTAGTCCTTTGGGACTTGCAAAATCCTTGATTATTGGGATATTCTATGGTATATGCATATTGACAGTCAGGGAAACAAAGTCGCAGATTTGGTGCCTCTCCAATGAGTGGGTCCTTGAAATGTGCAGACTGAAGACAGGTTTATTTTCTGTGTACATTATCATGGGTGAAAGTCAATGAGAATGCATTGTCAACTTCATTTAATATGTAATCAATCTCACTACTGGTTTGGGTCTCTCATGAAGACCCAAACACTGACCATAAACTATAGTTACTCCTACTAAGAAAAGAGCATGAAGAATGTATTACAATTCATTTTCCATTTAGATGCAAGAATGGCAACCACCTAGCACCTCTACTCCTCCCACCTGTATGCATGTAAAAATATTGCTAATTGATCTTGACTCTCCCCAAAACTTGGCCTCAAATGGTTAAGGTTCTAGAATTTTTATAATAGGAGAGATTTAGGGCCAGCTGCCTCGTTGAAGTATAAGTGAGTTGTGGGATCAAAACTGAATTATGCTAAAGAGTGGAGGAGGAAATGACTAAGAACTCCAAAAAGCCCCTTCTAAAGGATCTTCCTTGGTCCTCCACTGCCCCAGAATCCTTCCCAACACATTACTCCCAGCAGCTACCATCAGTTTATTGGAGGTGGTTATTTGTCATCTTTGGTTTAGAAATTTTAAGGGCAACAGTTGACCTTTTCTATAGCCTCCTAGAAGTTGGCCAGTACGCAGTGAGTTGGTAACCTGGGATTTTCTGTTGAGCATCCTGTACAGAAAAAATCAGGATGGAATCTCTCAGCATCAGCATATTTTACTGAGATAGATATTGAAGGTAACTCAGAATTTTTGGGTATAGGCATATCATGGGGTCAGTACCCTAAGTTAGGGGCTGGCAAATGTGGTGTGATGAATTGGTGACACCTATTCACCTGACCTTTGTCTGTGTGCTAGGATGACCTGTGTTCATGCCCAAGTGAATTGTAGGGCTGAAGACAAGATCTTTGGGAGGATAGGATTCTGGTGATAGGCATAGGGAGTGGTGTTCTTAGCCATGTGTCCACACTTAAAGCTGAATAGGGGGTGGAGGCAGGAGAGCAAGGATGGGAGTGGAGGTAGTGCATGTCTAGGGAAATGGGAAATGTTTCTCATTGTGAACAACTTTCAGGAGGACAGCCCTATGATTAGAGGATTCCGGGGGTAGAGATGGAAATAGCCAGGGTCTTGTCATAGAAGGTGATAACCAATATCAAACCCAAAGGTCAAGATAACAATGTGAAAGGCAGAATAGGCAGCAAGCCTAGCCATTGGAAGGGTTGGTTGCATGTTGGAAGTAGGGATGGATGGATGGATGGATGGATGGATGAATGGATGGATGGATGGATGAGGCAGAAATGGTAAAGGTGCTTGTGTTTATATCTCACGCAGAATAAAATATGAAGACATTTTCCTAGCCTGGGGTTTCTCAGTCTTGGCATTACTGTGGCATGTGGGACCAAATAATTCTTTGTTGGGAGGTGCTGTCTTGTGCACTGTAGGATGTTCAGCAGCATCTCTGGTCTCTACCCACTAGATACTGGTGGTACTTCCCCCTTCCCACCCTCCTGGGTGTGAAACCACAGATGCCTCCAGACATTGCTGAATGTCCGTTGGGAGCAAATTGCCCCCAGTTGAGAAGCACTGCCTTCTCAGGCTGTGCCAGACTGTGGTTCACAGCGCATGTTATGGTGTGTAGAGGAGACCTGCCAGTCCGGACTGGAATGTTGGGGGGGTCTAAAGAAATGGAAGAGGCTTGTGGGGCTGGAAATTTGCTAACTTAAAAGCTTAGGACAGGTTCCTTCAGGTCAGCTGACACCTGCCTGGTTTTCACCTTCCTGATGGAAGGGTCAGAGGTTCCATCTCCTGTTTTCCCACCATGCATCACACACATTTCCCAATAAAACTGCTAGTTTCTTGTATTCTCAATATTCACATGCTTTTACCCCACAGTACTTTAAATCCCTCTGGGACAAGAGTACATTGTTTTATCTTTGTGTTTCCAGAACCTGGCACAGGTCTTGACATATAGATATTGCTTGTTAAATGTTCTTCAAGCACATGAATGAAGGAACGAAGTAGTGATTTGGGGATTGCTCCCTGGACCTCCCAGCACCACAAATGCACAAGAGGCAGGGATCCTGAATCATCAACAGGGCAGATATCAGAAATGGAAAATGATGAGTCCTCTTCTGGAAAAGCATAAGTCAGCTGGGAGTGAGGTTCCTGAGTCACTGGGGAGAAATGAACTCAGGACAGGGACATTGGGGCTGAGCTGGGTTTGGGACCAGGCCAGGGAGGCGCAGTGGGCGGGTCTTACCCGAAGTCCCACCCCCTCTGCCCCGCCCCCCAGCAGCTACTCTGAAGCTGATGGCTGATGCTGCTGAGCAGCCGCCTCCCCCCAACCCCTGTCCCCCTGCCCCCCCGCCCCCCCAGCCATGGTCCTGCTACTCTCCTAGCCCAGCAGCTGGGAGCACATCCACCAGTTAATGGACCTCGTGAAGAGGGGCTGAGCCAGGAGCCATCAACACAGCTCCCGACCCAACGGTCCTACTGAACCAGTGATTTCAATTAAAGGACCATTATCATGAAACCCTATCCAGCCCCAGCTCCCATCGGCCAGCGGGAGGCCTTCCTGCTCCCCATCCCAGGCCCTGCTCTGTGGTTACAGAGCAGCCCTCTCACTGGGGTCCACCGCCTTCGCTAAAACACAGCAGCTGCTGCTAATAAACAAACATATTGATCATACAGATATGGGATGTCAGGGACTTAATTCATGAATGAAGTGAGCTTTAAGAGTGCCCAGTGGGAGCTGGCTCCATTTAAAGGGCCAGCAGCTGCCTGAGTACTTTTGAGGTGGGCTCTGAGACAGGCCAGGGAGGGAGCCTCTCTCTGACCTGTGTCCTGGGGTGCCCTGTGGGTATGAAATAGAATCTTCTACCCCATGGACACCACCTTACTTGATCCTGCACCCTTCTCCTCTGGGACCTTCTTCGCAACTTACAGCTTAGTCAGATGAGGCCGAGTGCTCTCTTGTCTGACCGAACACAGCTGAAGACAGTGTGGTGGAGGAGGAGGAGGAGGAGGAGGAGGAGGAGGAGGAGGAGAGGACTTGCCCAGGCCCCCCTGGCTTGGGCTCCTGGGCTCCCTACCCTGGTGATGCTGGTAATGGCCTCAGTCCTGGCCACTGGTCTTCACTACGACCTGCCATCTCACTGGAGCAAATGGCATAGGAGAGCTCTGGAGCCCTAATAAACGGTCTACACTGGGATGCCAGAGGTCTAGACATTCCTTAATGCAATCATTTCCAAGCCAGACGGACCACCCCCTCCTCAGTTTTAGCATGCAGGCAATAGCAAAGGCTTAGATGTCTGGGCTTTGAACCCCAGCTCTGCCACTCACAAGCTGTGTGACCTTAGGCAAGTTTCTTAACCTCTCTGTGCCTTATCTGTACAAAGGGAAAATTGCTGCTGTGGAGATTACAATGAACCAATATGTGCTGTGCCTGCAAGAGTGCCTGGCACAGAGACGAGTGTTTAGTAGCAGTCTTGCCCCTGGCCTCGGCCTGCTGTGAGGGGCGAAGGCCTCCCCTGCGTTCCTCAGCCTTCCTGCAGGCACCACTCAGGGCAGGGAGCTTATTACTTCATGGAAGCAGAGCATGCTGTGAAGCACGTTTCTTCCCTCCCAGTGCCCAGATGGGCAGTGCCAGCCCCTACCCTGTCCCAGATGCCAGCCGGAAGCTCAGGGTGGTTCCTGCATCTGAGCCTTCCCAGGCCTGAGCTTGTGACCGATTCCACCCCTGGACTCCTGTTGGGGAAGGGCTTTGACCCCTTCCTCTCCTCAGTTTTGTCTAGAGCTACACTGACCCAATATGGTACCTACCACTTAGCCACATGTCACTACTTATTTTAAAGAATTCAAATGAAGTCAAACATTGAAAAAGTCAGGTCCTCAGTCACACTAGCTATTCGTGGCCATCGTATTGGACAGTGCAGATTGTAGAACATTTCCATCTCTGCACAACGTCCTGTCAGTGTTGTTCTGGACGTTGTATGATGGGAAGGGAGTTGCCTCCACTCAGTTCTTTAAGCCCTAGCTACTCAAAGGGAGGTCCACGGATCCCAGTGTCAGCTGACCCGAAAACTTACTAGAAATTCGGGCTCCCAGGCTGCAGCCCAGACTGACTGAGCCAGAGTTTGCATTTTAAACAAGATTCCAGGTGGTTCCTGTGCAGATTACAGTTTGAGGATTACTGCTGTAAGCCTCAGTTTCTTGTCATGGAAAATGGGAATACTTTGTGGAATCAAATGAGGTGCACCATATAACGTTCATTTTTTTTAATGTTTATTTATTTTTGAGAGAGAGAGTGTGGGCAGGGGAGGGGCAGAGAGACAGGGAGACAGAAGATCCCAAGTGAGCTCTGCACAGACAGCACAGAGCCCCATGTGGAGCTCGAACTCACGAAACCGTGAGATTGTGACCTGAGCTGAAGTCAGACGCTTAACCGACTGTGCCACCCATGCGCCTCTAACATTCTTGCCAAACAGAAAATGCCCAATAGAGGCTAGACCCCTAACCAATGTCATCTGCCCCAATGGAAGGACCAGCCAGTCTGCCTGTCATTGAGCCCTAGGACTCAATGAGGCTTTATGGAGACTGGGGGGGACCACCTCTTGTGCTTCACTGCTGAAGAGGCCGTGCCTTCGGTTAGGAAGGGAACCTGCATCTGCTCTAGTGTGTGTGTTTGCTTCCCAGAACGCCAGTTGGCCCCCTTATGGCCGATGGCTCAAGAGACGCTGATCAGATGCAATCAAACTTGGCACTGAGCGAGGGGCTGGGGACCCAGGTTAAAGAGAATGTTGTCTTTGGCTCACGGTGAAGTGATGGATAAACAAGCAAACGTTATTTTAATGCTGTGTGGTAAGGCACAGGGGAGAGCGGTGTCCAGGTGGCTGTGTGAGGCCGGTGGCGCTTTGCCAGGGTCCAGGGAGAGTGCCAGAGAAAGCTTCCGGAAGCCAGTGGCTCTCAAGTCCAGACGAGGTGGTCACAGAGCAGGGTTGGCAGGGGATACGTGGCGGGCACGGCAGGCGGAGGGAGCCGCAGAGCAAAGAGACGAAGCTCTGAAGCAAGCGGGGCGTGTGGGGGAGTACAAACCACGGTTCTGCCCGAGGATGAAGGGTAAGGGTGGGTGGAGTGGAGGGTGAGCCTGCCTGAGGCCGGAGATGGGCCGGTGTTCACACAAGGGGTCCCATCCACCATGCCAAATCCATCCTGTAGTGAGAAAGTTACTAAAGGGTTTTGGGCAGAGGAGCAATGACAACACACTTGTGAATTGGAAAGGTCACAGAAGCCACGCTGTGGAGAAGGAGCTGGAGGCAGGAAGTCATTAGCAGCTGGTGCACAAGTTCAGGGAAGGGAGCTGCAGGCCTGGGCCTTCAAGGCCGGTCTGGGATCAGTGGGAAGAGGAAGAAGAGCTTTGAGGATGGGCTTTCAAGCATTAACCCATCAGCCATGCGTCTCATTAGTTTTGAATTTGTGATTGTTTTTTTTGAAGGCCTGAGCTGAAGTTTACTTGTGTCCAGAAGTCTTTTTTTTTTTACGAAGGGTGTAAGCCCCCAGATCTAACACACGGTGAACGCTGTTTTCAGAGGGAAATTTATAGCCTCCAATGCATTCATTAGCAATAAAGAGCCCCCCGCCCCGCTCTCCCAACAAAGGAGCGTTGTTAGGTAGTCATCTTAAGAAGTTAGAGGAGGAACGTTGAATAAACACAAACAACAAAAAAGGGAAAATGATATTAAGGATGAAAGCAGAGAAGAGATTAATGAAATAAAAACAAAAGTATATTAGAAAGAATAAAGGGGCGCCTGGGTGGCTCAGTCGGTTGAGTGGCCGACTTTGGCTCAGGTCATGATCTTGCGGTCCGTGAGTTCGAGCCCCGCGTCGGGCTCTGTGCTGACAGCTCAGAGCCTGGAGCCTGTTTCAGATTCTGTGTCTCCCTCTCTCTCTCTGACCGTCCCCCGTTCATGCTCTGTCTCTCTCTGTCTCAAAAAAATAAATAAATAAATAAACGTTAAAAAAAAAAAAAAAAAAAAGAAAGAGTAAATAAAATCAAAAGCTTATTCCTTGAAAGGACGGGTAAAATAGGTGAATCTGGTTTGAGAGCCTGATGAGGGGAGGGAGAGAGATTAGTGGGAGAGAAAATCGAGACAGCATAAATTAGCTGCCACAGCGGGGGGTGGTGGGGAGGAAATTGGAAATGCACGTGCTTGAGATGCAGAAGCCTCCAGAACTCTCCCCACACCAAGGGTGGTGACAGCAAACCCAATCCGCACTCAGCCCTTCATTCCCAAGAGCCTGTGGATACAACAATATTTGGTGAATATCATCCTCCTTGCCGTCATAAAAATTAACAGTGACTCAATGTTTCTCTAGCTGTCTTCTCTACGCCAGACACTGTGCTGCCTACTTTGCCTGGATTTTTTTTTTAATCCTTCCAGCATCTGAACCAAGTGGATCCAAGACTCATACCACACCCATTTTACAGATGAGAATATCAAACTCAGCATGACTGAGTCATTTGTCCCAGGGTCTGGCTTCTCTCAAGCGACAGGCAGCGTGGTGCTTGGTGGCCCCCACACTTTGCCCTTGCGTGACACTGTCCCCGCTGGCCCCAGGTATTAGGCGCTTTGGTGCCCAGCCAGGGATGCTCTGGGCCTCGGGTTCTGGACATGGCATTGCCACTTAGATGCTCAGCTTTGGAGAGTTGCTGAGACTTTGTGGGGCTGAGTTTACTCTTCTTTAAAATAAGGGAGTTGGACTGGGCCCCTGTGATTTTAACCTTCTTTTATGTCTTTCCTTATGCTCTGTATTCAGACCTCATCACTCACTGAGACAAGTCTCGGCATTCAGTATCAATTAGTGGGATATGTATGTTCCAGCGCCGTGCATCTTACCTTCCATAATGGATGCCCTGGCAACCCTCTAAATAAATAGACCAGAACACAAATTGCCGAGGTAGGGAGTGCATACCGGTAGCAGACAGCAGGACTGTCCTTAGATCTGATAGCCCAGGCTCCTGTCCCAACCCTTACCCCACTCGGGTCCTCTTCTGGCTGTGCCCCTCCCAAGGCACTAAAGGGGATACACATACGGGAACCCTACACTCTCTTCTTGACCTCGCTGCCTGGATGCTCAGCGCCGACTTCTAGGGCCGGTGTAGGCATCTGTTCCTGGGCCACTTCCCCAGGATGGGCTCCCTGGTATGTTTATCTCCAGCTCCAGGGGTGTCCCAGGGTCGGGGCACACGATGGGGCTATGGACAGAGCCTGGCTGTGCAGGACTCAGAGTCCACAGGCAGGAAGGCCCTGGGCCCCTTGTGAGAATGAGTGGGTGTGGGAAGAGAAGGGGGAGCTGGGGCAGGGGTTCCCATCTGAAGTCTTGCCCTGTTATATGGCATTCTGGAACTTATTAGTAAAGGAAAATTTCATTGCCTGGGAAGAGTTAAGCCCCCACAAAAGACATGTACACTTGTGAATGATGGGCAAAATGAGAGGTCCCGGGACAAGGCAAGCTTGGCTAGTAGGGTCTGGGTAAATTAACACACTTACAGGAGAATCCGTCAGGAGGGGGTTGGGCTGCCTAAAAGAGGGAAAACCAGAGTTTAGGAGGCAAAGATGGAGAAACCAAACCTGAAGAAGTCTATTCTGCTTTCTGATCTCACAACCAGCTCACTCTCCTTCCTGACTTGAAACCGACCAGAGCAGTTCTCTGATGAGAATCCGCCCCCCGCCCCCCGAGAGATGTGCGAGGATTCATTCACTACCCATACATTGATCAGCAAATATTTACGGAGCCCCTCCCGTGTGTGAAGCAGTGCCAGGAACGGTGGTGGGCAGGACCAGACCTGGCCTCGTGATGGAGGCAAGTGTTGATGGAAGAACCCAGCACATGTAGATCACGCAGGTGTTTGTGAGACGCCCGAGGAGAGACAGTGTGCCCAAAGGCCAGGGGGCCACGGGGTAGTAGCACAGCACAGGACCTGGCCTAGCCGGGAGTCCTGGGGCTTTCCTGAGGAAGTGGCATTCGCCGGTGGGGGAGTCAGAGGCCAGTCTGGCTAGAGGTGAGGTATGAAGGTGTGGGAAGAAGCTGGAAGGTGAGCAGGGGCCAAGGGAGAAGAGGAGCCCCAGGGGAACCTTCCAGATTCCAGCTCACTTCCCCAGTAGCCGGTGGGGTCATTTCTCAAGTGAGAAGGACACATTGAGAGGGACAAAGTTCAGGGGTGAGGTTTTGGGAGATATCATGAGGCTTGGTTTGCACCTATTGATTCTGGAGTACTTAAAAAATGTATTTTGCAATAATACCAAACTTGAAGAGTTGCACAAACAGTGCAAAGAACTCCTGTGTCCCCTTCTCCCAGACTCCCCAGTAGTTAGCCTTGACCACATTTGTTCCATCACCCTGAAATCCACCCTCACAAAGACACATTCCTACCACACCTGACCTCAAATCAGGACATAAAACCAAGAGTCTCATTCACATTATACTGACCACCTCATCTAGGTCTTTCCCTAGTTCTGGCCCAGGGGCCCATCCAGGAACACATGTCACATACGGCCACTACCCTGTTTCACTCTCCTCCAGTCTGGAATATTCTCTCAGTATTTCCCTGATGTTCAGGTGCAGTGTGAAGGTTACGGGCCTGTCCTTCCATAGGGTGATCCTCAGACTGCATTAGCGTGAGGCTTCCTCTCGATAAGACTCGGTTTTTTAAAAAAATATCAGATTTATCAAGGCTTAATTTACATACAGTAACATTCATCCTTTTCAGTGTGTGGTTCTGTGAGGTTTGACAACTGCATCGCACTGTGTAGTCACCACCATAGAGAAGTAGAACATTTCCATCAGGGGCTGGCTTCGTGGGCATGTGACCTATGTAGTGGCATAAGGCCCTGGCTTTAGAAGGGCCCTGTGCTTCGTTAAATGCTTTCCTGTCACCTTCTTGAAATTCTTAATACTTTCTGAACAAGCATCCTGCATTTTCATTTTGTACTGGGCCCTGAAAATTATGTAGCTGGTCCTGTTTCCCACTAATCCAAAAAGGTCCCCCCCCTACCCCTTGGCAGCAACATTGATCTGTTTTCTGTCCCCATAGCTTCCCTTTTCCTGATGTCATTTCAACAGAATCATACAGAATGTAGCCTTTTGAATCTGGCTTCTTTCACTTAGCATGATGCTTTTTTTTTTTTTTTTTTTTTAAATTTTTAATGATTATTTATTTTTGAGAGAGACAACATGAGCAGGCAAGGGGCAGAAGAGAGAGGGAGACACAGAATCTGAAGCAGGGTCTAGTCTCTGAGCTGTCAGCACAGAGCCCGATGCAGGGCTTGAACTCACAAACTGGGAGATCATGACCTGAGCCAAAGTCGGACGCTCAACCCACTGAGCCACCCAGGCGCCCTAGCATGATGAATTTCAAATGCATCGCTGTTGTTGTATGTAACAATCGTTTGTTCCTTTTTATAGCTAAGTATTATTCTGTGACATGGATGTCTCGCTGTTTGCTTACACAGTTCAGTGGAAGGATATTTGAGTTGTTTCCGATATTGGGCAGTTATGATTAAGTCACTGTAAGTGTTCACATACAGATTTATGCGTAAGCATATGTTTTTATTTCTGTTGAATAAATAGTGATTATAAATAGAGGGGGACTGCTAGGTTGAATGATAGGTATATGTTTAACTTTGTAAGAAACTGCAAAACTGGTTTCCACAGTGGCTGTACCTTTTTTGCATTCCTGCTAGCAATTCACAAGAGTGCCAGCTGCTGCACATCATTGCCAGCACTGGGTGTTGGCATTATGTTTTTATTTTAGCCATTTCATAGGTATGTAGTGGTTTAGTGTTGCATTTCCCTGGTGACTAATGATGTTGAGCATCTTTTCATATGCTGATATGCACCACCTGTGTATCTTCTTAAAGTGTCCATATCTTTTGCCTATTAAAAATTTTTTTAAGCTAAGCCTTATACCCAATGTGGGGCTCGAACTCATGACCCTGAGATCAAGAGTCGCGTGGTCTGCCGACTGAGCCAGCCAGGTGCTCCAGGCTTGTTTTTTTACTGTTGACTTTTGAGGGTTTCAAAATATATATTCTGGATAAAAGTCCTTTATCAGATATGTGTCTTATAAATATTTTGTCCTAAAGTACTTTTGAGACACTAAAGTGAGGAATGTCTTAGGCTAGTGACATAAATTGTGGCGTAATTGTTGTGTAAATTGAAATTGAAAACATGGGCATGGGTACAGTTTTTGAAGGAGGAAGAATAGCATTGAAAAAGGACAGAGCTGAAGATGGAGACTTTAGGATTTATCGAACTTACTCGCCAGGTAGGATGGGATGATCTGGAATAGGAGATTAAAAAAGAGCTGCCCAAACTGCACGAGGAACCCAAGAAAGCGTGAGGTGAGAGAAGACAGGAGAAAGGAGTGTTTCAAGAAGAAGGGCACGGTCAGGAGTGTCAGACACATTTGGCAGATCAGGTGAGGTGAGGACTGAAAAATATCCTTACCAGAGTTAGCAACATGGAGGTCACCGATGACCTTAGCAGGAGCTATTTACATGGAGTGACAGAGCAGGGCTGGTATTTACACCATACCTAATAGAGTCGTGCTGGTTATTAGAATATTGAAATATGTATGTATTGGTTGGTAAATAGCTACCACCCGAGCCCCTTAAATGATCCTCCACCATCCCAGCCCAATGGCCCTTTCCCTGCCCCCTCCCCACCCCCCCCCCAGTATCTCCGCACAAAGTCAGCCTCCAGCAGGGGGTCTCAAGGACCCTGCCTGAACCCTAGGTTTAGTTGGTAGGTTTCCAGGCCATATTGGAAACTAAGTGTCTTGAATGTCACTGCTGTGGATCGAGAAGTGAATAAACAGCAATAATAACAATGCACACTTCTTTATAGAACTTCGTTTCTGAAAAGACAGGCAGAAATGGGAAGATATGAGTCCCAGAGTATGTATGTGTGTGTGGTGGGGGGTAGATTATTTCTGTTGTTCTTTTTCAGAGGAGAGAGGCTTGAGCATTATTTAATGCTGATGGGAAGGACCTTTTCCAGGAACGATCACACTTGTCAGCCAGATTCAGGCGCTCTAGTCTGTATTACCATTACGTTGACACATTTTTCAATGTGAATTAACAGAGCCCAGTTTGAATAGCCATTTGAAGAACTCAGCTGATGTTAGTTGTTGCCAAATGACAGACTGATTATTAGTGTGTTAACACATCAAGTTTCTGAGCCCCTCGATTTATGCTTTGGTGAATTGGCTGGGGCAGAAGTTACCTTGGGAGACCCATTGGCCCCTAGTTAAGCCTTCCTGGCATCATCCCAACCTCCCTGCTAGAGATTTGTTGAATCTTCTTAACTGTCTCCCCCTTCCCCCAACCGATCTAGGCAAGGCGGGACCATGGCCCAATTTCTAGAGCAAGCTCCAGCTGCTCCCTGTGGACTCTGGAGGTGGTGTGTGTATGTAGGTGCCTGAGTATTGATAGGATATGAACTCTGCCCTCAAGGAGCCCACCTTCTAGAGGGAGAGACAAGACAGTGCTAAACCAGCTTGAGCTAATGCAAGGGAGACAGCACTGCGTGCCGTCATAAGCATCAACAATATATGCTGGGAGCCCAGAGCAGGGGTCAACAGGCTGTGCCGGGGGGGAGGGGTAACAACTGCCTGCAACATGATGGGGTGTCCTCCTCCCCAGCCCCGCCTCTCATCCCCGGGGACTCCATGCACCCTCATTCACATCCATTCCAGGTCCGAGCAAGTTGTATCCTGGGATGGCATCTCTGGACATCCATGTGCACAGGCGTGCTGGGTCAGGATTGGGTCAGACATGTGCCCCCTCTGGGATTTAAGACCTAATCCATTTCCTTCCCTTAGACTCTCTTCAGACCCTCTAAACACAAAATTCCCTTTTTGCCCACCCGCTCACAGGTGATTTCCCTCTGCTACACCCATGTCAGTGACTCGAGGGTTAGTGGCTCTTCCAGAGGTGATTTTCCAAGTCCTCCCAGGGCACCTGTGCACCACCTCGTACCCTCGAAAGAGAGACAAGCACGAGCCAAATTCCCAGGGGGCATTTCAATGCAGAAGATGTTTGCTTCACCCCAGGGAGGAGGCCAAGTTTCCTTGTTTGACCAGATGTTCCGTAGAATTCCATGTAGCTCTCTGCTTAGCTGACTGACACATTTCTGAGGTTTCCTCCCCTCTCTGGATGGAACTACCCTCCTTCCCCCCCGGCTAGCAAAGGAAGCAGTTGTATCAGACAGTGCAGAGGGCCTCTCTCAGCTCTGCTGGCTTTGTCCTTTGTGGGTTTGTATCCACCAAGGGCACCCCGGCAGCGCTGTGCACAGGGCCCGCCTGGAACAGCCACCGACACGGACACCATCAAGAGAGGCCACCTCGGTCTTGTGGCATTTCAGTCTCAAGGTTACAGAGGAAGGTTAATGGGAAATCATGCCTCCTCATCATTTTTAACCTTTCTGAATAATGCCTCTGTGCATAAGCCAGAGGTTTTTATTCTAAAATCAATTCTGCTTATTGTGCTCTTTGGAAAAATAAATGAGAAGCCGGGAGGAAGAAAAGTGGGATCCAGGGTTTACCAACACAAAGAGGTTGGAGTGGGGTATGGGAACACGGTGCTGCCTGGCTAGGCTGCTATTGTCCTGCACGATGGGGTTAGCAGCCCAAACCCCCAGTGGTTGCCATGGAAGAAGAGAGCTCCTCACGCTACAAAAATGTACCAGACAGATGTGGGCAAAGCAGCTGTCTCTTATTACCCGCAGGCGCCCCGAAAACCTCTATCCCCATCTCAGGGAAAATGGGGCCCTCAACCCATGGAAGGGCTTCTAAGTCACAAAGATCAGTGCCAGATCCAGCTTTAGCCACTTACTAGCTGTGTGGCCTTGGGAGGGTCACTCAGTGTCTTCTCTGTAGAATAGAGGGAGCGACACCCACTGCATGGCATTCATAAGGTCACGGGAGCCACAGAAACACGGACCCAGGGTGTCTCATGGCTTGTGTAGGACCCCATGGCTGTGAAAACCCCAGGTAGGCTGCCTCCTAGGGTGGCAGATGGAAATGTGGATGGCCAGTGTGGAGAGCTGATAACCCAAGACAACCAAGCCAAGGTAAGGGGATACAAGGGGGGCTGTAATATCAGCTCAGACCCCAGTTGGTTGGGCAGCTGCTTTGGGTGACTGTAGCACTCTGGTGACAGCACTTAGCCACCCTGTCATGCATGGCTCCAAGGCATCCGTGCTGGGTTGTCTGGTGAGCCACACAACACGCACCTACACTCACCTGTATGCACGTGTGCACACACACCATCCCATTTGCTCACGGCCCTGGCTCAATGCTCAGAACCTCACTGCTTTCCCAAACCTATTTTCACCTCTTAAAGGAGAAACGATGGGAACTCTTTCTGTTGGTTGCAGGGGGAAGCCATGAAGAAGGCAGACTCTGTATTGGGGCTTGCTCATTTTCACTAGTGATGTGCCACATTACAGAAGATGGTACCCACCTACTGTATGGCACACAGCAGGCCCTCCAAGAGGCCCGTTAGTGTTTCCTTTTTTTTTTTTTTTTTTTTTTCTCTCCTATAGGCATGATATGAGTAGGGGAGGTTATTTGACATCTGAGCCTCAGCGATAACAGAGAGATCTTCTGGAGAGACCACACCCTCAGTTTCATTCAGCGACCCTCATTTATCTGTCTTCTGCTCTTCTCTAGGGCTCTCTTATTTGTGACATGTGTCTTATGGGATCGAAGATGGAAGGGTGAGGGAGGGAGAGAGATGAAAAAAGAACTGTTTCTTCTTGCTCATCGATGATTATTCAGGAGGTTTGGTCCACTGGGCTCAGGGCCATCTGCATCTCACGTCCAGCAAGAGAGGCAGGAGGGAGAGCAGACTTTGGGGGGGGGAGGGGAAGGCATGCCTGGGAGGTGGGGGAGAGCCTCTGGAGGCGTCCTAGAGACCTGGGGCAGTGCTGAAGGTTCTGCAGTGACTTCCAGCTGTTTTGGGGACCAAGCTCTTCTTCTGAGACTCTTTGTGCCAACACATGCACCTTCTCAGTGTGCCATGACTGTATCCTAGGTAGACGGCGTGTCCTGGGGTTGTGCAGCAGGGGAGGCCTGACATGCACCACCACTCACGCTCCAGCTGCAGCAGGCATCTCTCTGTGGGTCTGCCATTCCTGCCGCCATGTGGTTGAGCTTTATGCCTGGAATGGCCTTTCATATCTCCTATCAAAACTTGCCTTCTAATATTTATGTCATCCTGGAACTCCAAACTCATTCAAGAAGCGATTTTATATATCTAAAAGGTATTTATGGCCCAACTTTACCCAGATAAATGACCATCTTGGTGGCTGGGGCAGACGCTGCTGGTTGCCTAGCCAACAGACCTCTCTGCACTCCGAATCCTTTCTTGATGGTAGAGCTAGCTTTCTACTATAAATGTTAATGTCACATACTCACTTTGCCAATCAGATCTAAGAGGAAATGTGCAAGGAGGTTTCTGAGAAACATTTTCCTCCTTGATGAAAAGAAACACATGGGGGGCGCTTGGGTGGCTCATTTGGTTAGGCACCCGACTCTTGATTTTGGCTCAGGTCATGATCTTGTGGTTCGTGGGTTTGAGCCCCATGTCGGACTCTGTGCTGACAGTGCAGAGCCTGCTTGGGATTCTTTCCCTCTCTTTCTGCCCTCCCCAACGCATGTTCTCTCTCTCTCTCTTTTTAAAAAGAAATAAATAAACTTAAAAAAAAAAAGAGAGACACACGAAAGGAAGATGTGCCCTCTTTTTATTATGAATACGGTCATGTGAGGATTTGATGCCTGGAACCACAGCAGTCACCTTGGGACCATGAGGAGATGAGCCGAAAGAAAATTGATAGTGATGGAAGAGGAGAAGGCAAGAAAGAACCTGGTTCTTTGATGACACTGTGGGATCACTAAATAGACCTTTGAACTTCCAAGCTTCCATAACTTGTTAGGTTAGGTAAATACATGCCCTTCTTGATTAACCTTTGTTGGGTTTTCTGTTACATGCAGCCCACAGCATCGTAACTAATTGTATATATATATTCACCCTGCCACCTACTGTCCTGTGCACGTAGAGCAGCTGTGTGGTCTGGGGAAAGAAGCACTGGGTTAGGAGTCTAGCTCTTTTGTTACCTTCTCGAGGTGAGTCAGGGATTGGTGGGAAAAGTTCAGAGGGTCAGGCTGGACCCTGGTTCCTGATAAGAACTGGAATGGGTTCAGAAGCGAGGCAGCAGGGCACAAGGTCATTCTCAGTGCACGAGGCAGAGAGGGTACAGCCTCACCCTCTTGACATTGTCCAGAGAGCTACTGTGACCCCATGACCACCTAGAAGGTGGCTTTCCACTCACAGACCACCTCTAAAAGTCCTTCTCATGTGAGTGAAGCAGAGATTGGAAGAAGCTGTGTGGCTGGCTCTTCTTGGCACAGGGACTGGCCAGGTTGAGCCTGCAGTTGGCAGGATTCAGAACCCACACAGGACATGGCGGAAGTCTGAAAAGGCTTAGCTGGGGTGTGGGCTGAGGCCATTGGCTAAATTCTGGTCTTTGCTTTTTGAATTTTTAATGCCGTCCCTGCCTTCCATCAAGCTGGCTATGAAAAAGTTGTCTATGTCATACTTTGCGCCAACTCAAATTACCCTTTGAGGAAACATCCTCGTCTAGACCAAGAGCCTTCACTGCAAGGACAGGACCCTTAATATCCCATCTGCCAAATGGAGAATATCTTTTGGAATCACAGAACGTTAGAACTGAGGACGTTGAGGCCCATATAGGGATAGACCATTTTGTACTGTTAGCAGCTAGTTAGTGGAAAAGTCAACATTCTGGATGCCCGGTTGCATGCACCCTGTATGACACTAAATATGTGAATCTATTTAATGGGCGCCCCAAACACCTGAAATAAAGACATGGGGAAGTGTGTTCATCAAAGTTAGGGCTGAGGGCAGACAGACTTATCTCAGTGTCCTGTTCTCTCAGACTCTATAACCTTCCAACACTTGGGCTCACATCCCTGGGAGAAAGACGATCTCCTAGTTTGAGAGTTCTCAGACATATGCATAAGAAGTCCTCAGGTTTTGATGGGTGCGTCCGTTTTAGGGTTAATTTTTACAAGGTGACTGTGGGTCTGATATGGTATCACGTGGGTGAAGAATTTACATCTGATATTCTCGGAAAATCAGACCTCTCTCATTGGTGTCCCATCAAGAGTAGTGCCAGTTTTTCCCTTGATTCTGGTGATGATGTGTATTTGCAGGAGCTACTACGTAGGTAGCTGATGCGATCTTTTCCCCTGTTGAAGTGGTTTACAGACTAAAATAATTCAAGAACTGCTGTCACTCTTTGTGCTTTATAGGTCACTCAAATGAAAATTTAAGGACCAATGAAGCAATCCATATTTGTCAGGGAAGGAGCAGTGTTAGGAAGTCCTCAGGGGGATAGGTTGAACACTGAGTGACTAGAATAACTTACACCAGTGTGCTTTGAATTTGGATGACCCACGTCTGCCTGTGTGGCATGTTTATACATCTCCACACAGTCATGTACCTTTAAAAAAATGTTAATTTATTTTTTGAGAGAGAGAGAGAGAGAGAGAGAGAGAGAGAGAGAGAGAATCCCAAACAGTCTCCACACTGTCAGCACAGAGCCCAACACAGGGCCTAACCTCACGAACAATGAGATCATGACCTGAGCTGAAATCAAGATTTGGACTCTTAACCAACTGAGCCACCCAGGCTCCCCCACACTCATGTATCTTATGGCAGTGTGGCACCACCCACGCATTCACACCTACACCTGCACAGACACCCAGAACTGGGACACGGTGTGGTGTGGAGGAATATACACAGACCTCCGAGCAGAGCAAACCGGGGCTCCAATTGCAGCCTACCAGCTGGGTGCGTAGCTAATCTCTTTCCTCTTCTGACTCTCAGTCTCTCCATCTGAAACATGGGAATAATTATATCAGCCCCTCTAGGCCTTAGTGAAGATGATACGAGATCGCTCATGAAAAAGGTGCATAGCATCTCTAGTAGGGTCTCAACACATGCCAGTTTCCTTGCTTCTTTCCTTTTCCCTCACAGTCTACTGACTGCTCAGGGAAATTTCATTTGGCCCCTTGGAAGGTCTGCACGTCAGAAATTTCACAGTCACGTGAGAAGACCCAGTGCGGTGACTGGAGAAGATGCAGGGAGCAGGGGGCTTTTCCCGGGCTCTTCCCGTCCCTTGAGCGGACACATCTGCTTCTCGGCAAACAGCAGTCGCATCCCTCTTCTCCCCAAAGGGAACCTGACGTCTGAGACCTTTTCAGGTATTGGGCATCAGGGTGATAACGGCAATAGCTTCCGTCTCCTGCGTCTTTACCACATGCCAGCACCGCGTTATGCTTTCTTACCATGAGTCTTCCACAATGTGGGAACAGGGCAGCATCGGTACAAGGAAACCCAGGCCTGGAGAAGCCCGGTTGCCTATCCAGAGTTATGCGGCCGAGAACTGGCGTCAGGACGTAAACCCCAAACAAAACTTTTACTCATGATCAAGGGCCCGAGTAAAATGTGTGGCTTGCATCCCCCTTTTCATCGATGCAGCGTGTATGCGTTTTACGATTGTTGGAATGCTGCACTGGCATTGAAAATGTGCATTCTAAATTTCAGACTCCAGCATAACTCAGATAGATATTAGATAACGTTTGCCTCCCCCTCTTACCCTGTGCCCCTACTGCTTGTTAAAATGTACGTTTATAAATTGTAGGTAAGTGCTACTCAAAGTGTGGTTCCAGCTTCACTGGGGATCCTGCTAGAAATGCAGATTCTCAGGCTTCACCCCAGACCTGCTGAATAGACCCCAGGTGATGTAACAAGTCTCCAGGTGGTTGGGAAATTCGAGAAGCATGGGTATGGATGTTTCTCGGAGACACTTGGCATAGAGCCTTGCAGGAAAATGGAGCATTTAAACCCATCTTCCCTTGACTGGTTCAATCAGCTGAGAGGTTCCTGCATTTTACTGGAGACGTTGCAATGCTCCTGCTTTCTGGGCACCAAGCACAGACCTGTTATCTTGCTGAGAGCTGACAAATGAAGAATGAACCGTCCGTTTCTTTGACCGAGATGCTCTCCATACCCCTTTCATCCAGCAACAATGGCAGCAAGCAAGCATGGCCATGGTCTGAAGGATTTAAATACTCAATTAATCAATGGAATATTCCATTAGTGGGATAATCAGTTGCCATTGCCCTGATCTATAGTTACATCTCAGCTGGGCCTCACAAATTGATTCCTGATGAAGTTCTAATTGACTGGACCATCTGATAAAGGGCCAGTTGTAGTTTATTGAAATACCCGGTGAGCAGTCCCTGGGTGGGGGTTTTCCTTTGGGGAAGGCAGGGGTGGGAAGAGGGGGTAGAGGAGCATGATTTATGCCTCGTTCTCACTACCTCTTTTCTCCGATACAATGTTTATGGGTCCCAGGTGAGGGATGAGCGCTCACAGCTGGAGTACCGGGATGAGAGAGCTCTGAACCCATCCCCGGCTCTGGGCGGCAGGTGGCCAGAATGGGACTTGCCCATAAGCTCTTAGGGCAATGGTTTTCCAACTTGTGAGTGCTTAAGACTGATCCAAAGGACTTAGAATGTATAGTCCAGGTCCTAGCCTCAGATCTTCAGACTCTCTGGTCTTGGGTACGACCTAAGAATCTGCATTTTAACCCGACTTCCCATTGAGTCTAATACTGGGAGTCTCCGGAACTCTGAGAAATCCTGCCTTCGAAGCAGACTGTGTCCCAGGACGCTGCTTCCTTGGGGGCAGTGTGGGTTTCTGAGGCTTTTGTGTGGGGACAAATGTGTGTGTGTGCACTGTCAGAGGTTCCCAACCTCTTCGTGCCCTAGCACCTCCTTCATCATTTTTTTAAAACTTGTTTTGCGTAATTTTTCCTTTGAAATAATCTACATTTACTACTAGTGGATTTGCCTGTGCATTCGCTTACTCAAAGATATATCTATGTCATCTATATCTATATCTATGTCTATGTCTATGTGTGTGTGTAACAAAGGGTGTGATTAAGACAGCACAACATCACATGTACATGTTGCATTCTGCCATTCACTCATTCACTCACTAAATCATCAGGCATTGTTTAGGGACTATTATGCGGCGGGAACTGAGGACATCTTTTTTGAAAAAGCAAAATCAGGCAAATATATGGTTCTCCGTTGTAAGGAGCATGTGCTTCTCCGGGGACACAGGCAGGAAAATGAAATGTACTGTTAGAGGTAAGTCCAGGGCCCTGCTTTGGGACTGACTTTTGGGTAATTTAGTAGGTTTTATTGCCGGAAAAGATATGATACCCTAATGGGTTTTTTTTTTTTTCTTGGAAATTTGAAAATAGCTCCCAGACTTCCATATCTATCTTTAAGAATCCACCTCACCGCCCGCCCCCAGCCCAGGGAGTCCTGGGTGAAATTAAGGCTTTGTCAGCTAAAGATGCCCCTGGGTCGTCCATAAGCATGTAGGGGGACAGCTCTTCTTAGCACTTCCTGTGGGGGCCTGCAGACACCGGGTGGTCTCAGGGCAACAGGGAGGGGGTTGATTTAGATATAAATGATCCAGAGCTCTGTGTATCTAAGGAGGAGCTTGGACTTGCCCCTCTTACAAAGCGGAAAAATCACAAAGAGTTTCACACCAGGAAGAGCTGCAACCAGATTTCAGCTTTCTTCTTCCCCCCACATTGCGTTTCTTCTTTGCCTTCTCTGCTCCGCTCCAATTTCTCTCCCTCTCTTCTCTCTTAATACACTGTGTGTTTGTGTATACGCAGCTTTGATCTGTGTTTAGATATAAATGTCCAATGTTCTTTCTGTGAAAATACATTCTGGTGCTTTGGGTGACGTGGCACAGAGTTTAGAGCCTCAGAATGTCTTAATCTGGCCCTGGGGCTACTGAGTGTTTTAATTCCTTCAGACACAGCCCTGCCCCAAAGTGCCACAGGAGCTATTTGGTAGATGGAACCTTTTGTGTGGTTTAACATGCTAGTCCCGTTTCCTCCGCCATGATGTTCTGCTTCTGACAGAAACCGCCAACTAGGTCACAGAACGTTCCCGGCTATGTCTTCCCTCACTTACTGTCTATTAAGTGGCTCTTATATGTGAGGCACCAAGGGGGATGTGACTATCATCAGGATGTGGGCTTGGCCTTCAGAAGCCCATAGTCTAGGATAGCAGCCCTCATGTGAGTATGGGTCCCACTGGTGGGCACCGGGGATAAGTTGAGATGGGATATGAATGTACATTCTAGAGCTGAATCACACAGGGGCAGACATCTTTCCTTTTGGATCCCTTTACAGTCCTTATGATTATTTTCAGGTAAAAGTCTCTGTGTGGTGTCAATTCACTTCTAACACCTCCCCAATACTTGCTAATCTCCCTTTTATTTTATGTATTTATTTTTTAATTGTAGACAAAGAGAGAGCATGAGCAGGGGAGAGGGACAGAGGGAGAGAGAGAGAATCTTAAGCAGGTTCCACGTTCAGCATGGAGCCCGATGTGGGGCTTGATCCCATGACCCTGGGATCATGACCTGAGCCAAAATCAAGACTTGGACGCTCAACCAACTGAGTCACCCAGGTGCCCTTTTAAATAGAGAAAAATAGCAAGCCTCAGGCCCAGAGCTAAGACAGACTACAGATTCTAGCTGGACTGAAATAATACTGCTGGGCTTCCACCTATTTGTCTGCTGATTGTGGCAAGTGTGATGGTTCATGTGCCGTGTCAGCTTGACTGGGCCGTAGGGAGCCAGACATTCGGTCAGACATCTTTCAGAGTGTGTCTTTGAGAGTGTTTCTGGATGAGATTGACATCTGAGGCAGTAGACTGAGTAAAACAGATTGTACTCCCCAACATGGGTGGGCCCTATCCAGTCAGTTGAAGGCCTGAATAGAATAAAAAAGCTGACCCTCCTTCAAGGAAGCGGGAATTTCCTCTTGCCGGACTGCCTTGAGCTAGGACACTGGTCTTTTCCTGCCCTCAGACTTGAACTGAAACATCAGCCCTTCTAGGGTCTCCAGCCTGGAAGCCTTTGGACTGGAACCACACCATCATCTCTCCTGGGTCTCCAGCTTGCCAACCACAGATCTTGGGACTTATCAACCTTCATAATTGCTTGAGCCAATTTCTTTTAATAATCTTCCCCTACCCCCCGTACACACACACACACACACACACACACACACACACACACACACACTATTGGTTCTGTTTCTATGGAGAACCCTGACTAGTACAGCAAGTAATACTAGTAATTCCATTTAAGAAGGTAAAGAAAATGTCCTTATTCAATATATTTATTTAAATAAAAAAAGGAGCTCATTTAAGGAAAGATAGTAAGTAAATAATAATAGAGGTAGTCCATGGATTTGGCAGACATGAGAGAAGAGTTTGGGAAATGCAGAGCTTAGGGGAAGGATGCAAAGAGCCACAGACCTAGGCAGGAATGAGGAAAGGCCAAGAAGAGAGGATGAAGACCTGACCACAGGTCCTACCCTCTGGGGATAGAGAGGAAGGCACAGATGATGAGTAGAGAGGCTGGGCGCTGTGTCTAGAGTATTTGGACGACCGAGCAAGGGGTGGTAGGTACACTAACTGCTGTCACAAACCATCTCGCAATCTCAGCAGCTTAACCCAAATGAAGGTCATTTCTCGTCCACATTCATTCTTACAAAGGTCATTTGAGGAGTAGGTGATGAGTCTGCTCTGAGCTGTTATTTGGGCCAGACTTCACTCAACACGGGCTCCACAGAGCACTGCTGTCCTAGAGTGTCTTGCAATGATGGACATGTTCTCTGCATGGTGGTGATGTGGCTAGCCACTGTCATATTGGACAGGGCAGTCAAGAGCCTCCTCCTTATCTGCAATCATCCAGTGAAAGACAGAGACAGAGACAGAGACAGAGAGAGACTGAACAGGAAGTTTTATGGACTAGGCCTGGAGGTGAAGTATAGAAGTCCATTACTTCCTCCCATGTTCCTGTGGTCAGAATGAGGTCATGTGGCTACCCTACATTCTCCAGAATGAGGTCCAGGTATGTGCCAGGAGGAAGAGCGGATGGGTTTGCAGTGAATCTAGCCAGGCTGTGTCACCAGAAATCTGGCAGAAGGGGCAACAGTGCCTCACAATGAGCACTCTGGGGTGGGGGGCAGCGTTGGGCAGCGACACGGGCAGGGGGCATCAGAGGGCTGAGCCATTGGCGGCAGAGTTTCTAGGGCGGTGACTGAGTTTCAGGGGCAGAGGCGGGCTGAGAGGGCAAGAGGGGCACTGTGGAGACTGTAGGGGTTCGGGCTGGTGTCTGTCTCCACGTGAGCCCAGGAGGGGAGGAGGTACAACAAGCGGTGGGAGAGTCCTTCATTCATTTATCCACTCCCTTATTCAATAGGCATATGGAAGACCTGCGGAGGGGCAGGCAAGGAACGGAGCTTTTCCCGCGCTCATTCCGAGAGAGAAACATTTTAGTGCACCGGAAAACCAAACCTTTATCCGCCCAGCTGTTTCCCAGCTAAGAAATGTGTAAACCAGACACCTTTGCCTCATCCCCACACCCCTCCCTCCCTGGTCTGCCCTTACCACTGGGGTGAGTATCAGAGACGGGATGGGAGTCACCCTAAGCTGGGGCTTGGGGATTTTGAACACTGACATGGCTGAGCCAAATCAGTTGCATGGCAAGCCTCGCACCAGGCTGGCCAGGTAGCAGGCTAAATGTGGGCAGATTCGTGGAGGAAGCGATGGCGGACCTGGGCTTCGAAGGTGGAGTAGGATATGACAGGTAGAGCTGGAGGGGAGGACAGTCTAGGCAGAGGGTGTAGAATGAGCAAGCTCACAGGAGGAAGCGTGGGTGTGTGCACAAGGGATGGGGAGCAGCTGGCCAGGGGCTACATGGGCGCCGTGAAAGATACAGTGCAGAGATCTGCTGGGGCCATGTCGGGAGAGGTCTTACGTGTCGGACTAAAGGCATCACCTTTATTCTGGGAGCAATGCAGTGCCAGTGGGGATTTTGAACAAGGCAGGGACACAACCAACCTGAAAAGTGTGCGGGGCTGGATTGGGGGTGGGACAAGCGGTGTGAGGTATGATAGGAGGTCATTGCAGTGGTGGTGCCGGTGGGGGGGGGGGGGTGTACTGCATGCCAGGGAAGTGGGGAGAGGGGTGAGTCGTGAAAGACCCTAATGCAGGATTTGGTTTAACAACTCAACAAATATGTTTTTGAGTGCAGTCTGCATGTGCTCAGACACACGTGGCTCTTGGTTATGTGGGCTCAAGGGAGCGATGGCTTGTCACACATCACCATCCTTTTTCTATAAGAAAAACTGAAAGAATGTGCTCGGTGAAGAGGTGGATCCTGTTGATTTCTCATAAAACAGCAACCTCGATCTGAGAGAGAGGCTGCTACTGGGATGGATATACCCTGATTCGGTGTCTTGGGGGACCAAGAAAGGGCGAGGGTGGAAGGTGCTTCTCCGCTTGGGTCCCCATGGAAGCTGCGTCTGGGCCTTAGGAGGAGAGAAGACAGGTGGACGGAGAGGCAGGCTGGAAAACCAAGCAGCCGCACTAAGCCAGAAGAAAGCACCGTGTGAGCAGGTTAAATCCTCCCGGCTGCCTTGGTGCCTGAAATGGACGCATAAACATTACAGAATTGGGTGTTTTACATCACGTTTCGGGGCTGCATGTGCAGGAGGTTATGCTTTTAAAAGGAGGAATCTGGTGGTTAACACTGAGTCCATGACAGCAACCTGATTCTTTTTCCCCAGGCCAGCTGGGGACTCGGAGAGAGAGATTTCCTTTGCTACCAAAAGACTTTCAGTGTGGAAACCCAACGCAGCTTCAACAGGAATAATAGGCATTCCGTATAGGACTAAGAAGGCAACAATTTCCTCATTGTGTGTGTTTCTGTAATGGCTCGGAGAAGCCCACATTCCCGCCCCAGATAAGTGCCCAATTAGAGAGATTTCAAAGGGGGAAAAGTCTTCAAGGTACTTGGTTTTCGGGGCTTTTTTGATTCCATTTTTCTTTCTTTTCCTTTCTTTTTCTTTTTTTTTTTTTCTCATTGTGGTTTTAATCCCAAATGGAACTGGCAAGAAAAGGCAGCGTGTTATGTAGGCAAAGTTTATCTCCTGCTCATTATAGCACAAGGGGAAACTGGCAGTCTCCAGCGGTTCCTCTCCTTCTCCCGCGTGAGTGGGTTATAAATGCGTGGGTTGGGCTGGAGCCACCCAGGCACCTACTCCTGGATTTGCACAGAAATCTTGGCCCCACGGTCAGCAATGCAAATAGTTTCCCCTCCGGTGTCAGCAGTACTATCTCTGCCTCTAACCTCATGGTGCTGAGCACAGACCTCACTCAGGGCACGTTCTCACAAACATTCTGAGCACCTCTTGCTGGACCTTCTTCAGCCTTCCGCACCCATTTCTCAAGTATTGATCAGTCAGAAGTGTGTGAATTCTTATCATCCACAAGCATTTCATTTGAACCGCCACCGCCCCTCCCCCCCACAAGCCTGCTCTGTTTGGCGAGGCCGGGACCCCACCTCTGCGCTTAAGTGACCCTGGTGGAATGGGGCAGACGCAACCCGGGTCTGACGCTTGGCTTTAGCGGTCCAGTGGAGGGATCCTTATGTTCTTCCTCTGAATGATGGGACTTAGTGCACAGGCAGGTGGGAAGATTGAATGAAGTAGGTGATGCTTGAGAACAGGAGCTAATACTCGCAGGGCACTGAGTGCATGTGAGGTGTGGTTCTAAGCACTTTCCATGTGTGGCCAGTTGGCCAGGCAGAGAGCCAACATTTATTAGGCCCCTGCGACACACCTGGCATCACGCCAGGCAATGGGACCCAGTGGAGAACAGAGAGGTGTGGTCCCTGCCTCCCCCCTCCGGCCGTGTTACAGTCAAGGCCAGGAAGCAGGGTGACCAGGTGCACACCATGAGGAGTGCTTCGGGGTGGGGGGTCATGCAGGGTGCCGCAGCAACACAGAAAGGGGCTCATTGCCTCTGAGACACTCCTAGCTCAGAAGAGAGGTTAGGATGATGGGGGCTTTCTGGGGCTGGGAGCAGCTGCCCCTCGCCTGTAGGGCCTGGGGTCCTGAGTGGGAGGAGGCTGGTCAGCAGGGGGAAAATGGGGCTGCTCTTTGAGTGGGGTCTGAGCCGAGAGGCAGGAGCCCCTGAAGTGCCAAAATCTGACCCCGGGAGTCCATGTTGGAGGCTGCAATTTGCTTGGCCCAGGGGGTCTTGTAAGGAGATGCTAGCTGCTCGGGTCCTGCAGGTCCCAGGCAGGGGAGCCCCCACCCGTGGCGATGGGCTGCTGTTCCCCAGTTACCCCTGGGCAGGCGTTTTGTAGTGGGCGTCTCTTGCCATTAGATTTCCCTCCCAGACCTGCATTCCGAGCACCTCAGCATATGGATGGAATCCGCAGGAGGCGGAGGGAGTGGGGAGGGGTGTCCAGCCCAAAGCATGTCACAGATGCCCACGGAAAGCTAGGGAGGATTAGAGCGAATCATTAATTGTCATTAATATGCTGGGGCTTGACAGCCCCGGGTTTATTTTTACACCAAAGCCCAGACGTGCCTTGCACATGTCCCTGGGTTCTGGGCTCCGGGAGAGAAGGGAAAACTGGTTGCGCTTATCTGCCAGGCTCTCCAAGATTGGACAGCCTGCCTCCAGCCTGGCTCCCTGGTCTGGCAGAAGCTATGGCTACCAAGGGGCTCTTGCCTTCCTTCTCCCGTGGCTTTCTCCCCTCCCCAGGGAGGCTTCCTGCCACAGAAGAGACCACCTAGATCTGCACAGATCACAGACTTGTCTGCCAAGGTCCTGGGGGGCAAAAGGAACAGTTCAGAGAGATGACTGACATTACAGGGAAGGCCACCTTTCAAAGGTTTGAACTGTCTTCAAGAAATACGTTGTTTCATGGGGCTCCAGGGTGGCTCTGTCGGTTAAGTGTCCAACTCTTGATTTCGGCTCACGTCATGATCTCACGGTTCATGAGGTCAAGTCCCACGTCAGGCCCTGTACTGACAATGCAGAGCCTGCTTGGGATTCTCTCTCTCTCTCTGCCCCTCCCCTGTTCTCTTTCTCTCAAAATAAATACACTTAAAAAATAAAACTGCATTGTATCAGAAAGCACTGTACAGCAAAGACTTTCCTAGATGCTACCTACTATATGGATGCGTGAAATTCTGGGTTGCCTTTCCTTTCAAATAGTTACTGAGAACCCAAGGTTGACTCCAGAATCCATCTTGTCTCCCTTTTGAAAAGCTGATAGCTCTGGCCCTCGGAGCTTGATGGTGTCATTGAGGAGACACTCGTGTCCTATGAGGATAGAGGTCCCACAGGAGGTCAGACTCCACAGGAGGGGTTCCCTGAAGCCACGAGGAATGGAATGGCGTCGAGCCAGCACTGAGCCAGCCCATGAGCTGATCACAGTCAGCAAAGCGAGTCCACGTATGACGTGTTCGATCAACAGGGAGCAGTGAGGCTGCTCTCCCACATGGTGGGGGCCCTGCCATCCCTCCTATGGGGGTCCTTTCAACGCTGTTGTCCCCCTTTGTCAGCATTTGGGGTAGCATCCTCCGTATTCGTTTGTATTCGTTTCCTGTGGCTGCTGTACTAAATTACTACAAGCTTGGTCATTTGTAACAACACAAACTCACTGTTTTATTAGAGTGCTGTGGGTTAGAAGTCCCCATTGACTGGGGACTGAAATCAAGGTGTCAGCGGGGCCACATTCCCTTCTGAAAGCTCTGGGGGTAAAGCTGTTTCCTTGCCTTTTCCAGCTTCTAGAGACTGCTGCATTCCTTGGCTTGTGGCTCCTTCCTCCATCTTCAAAGCCAGCAACCTTGCATCTCTGTGCTTTCTTCCATAGTCACATGTCCCTCTGACTCTCTTCTGCCTGCCTCTCCCCTATTTAAGGACCCCTGTGATTACACCGGGCCTACTCAGATAATCTAGGCTTGTCTCCCTATTTTTAGGGTTAGCTACCTTAATTCCATCTGCAATCTTAGTTCCCCATCACCATGTAACTTAATATATTCATAGGTTCTGCGGGTCAGGACATGGATGCTTTGGGGGCCATTATTTGATCAATAACCTTCATTTGGCAGCATTGCTAGCCCCTCCTCCATGCACCTGTGTTTGTGTGGATGCAGATTTCCTGCCCATGGCGGGGAAGAGCCTGGAAGAACACACTTATGTTCTAGAAAGGGAGTCTTGCGCTGGGTAGGGGCTAGAGCTGATGCCTTCCAAGACCCCTTTAGCTCTGAGGGCTATGGTTTGATGACCCTGTGTTGTAGAGTGAATTGTGTCTTCTGAGGTTCCCATGTTGAAGCCTTAACCCCCAGTGTGGTGGTATTTGGAGACTGGGCCTTTAAAGAGGTAGTTAGGTTAATGAAGTCATAAGGGCGGTTCCCTAATCCAATAGGACTAATGTTCTTAGAAGAGGAGGAGACACCAGGGATATGCACGCACTGAGAAAAGGCCATGTGAAGGCACAGCAAGAAGGTGACCTTCCACAAGTCAAGGGGAGAGGACTCAGGGGACACCAAGCCACACAACTGTGAGGAATAAATTTCTGTCGTTTAAGCCCCCTAGTCTGTGGTGCTTTGCTATGGTAGCCCTAGCAACCAAGACACCCCGATGGGAAGAGTGTTCATCTTAGTTGACATCACCGTCTCAGCTGGCTGAGCACCCATGGAGAACAGTTCTTGTTGGCGTGCAACCTAATGGCCGCATAGACCCTCTCTCGCCCTTCAGTCTACATTCTTGCATCCTCCTTCATCGAAAGGTGATTCTTTGGAACAAATATCACTTTCTTTTCTTGCATTCCTGTGGATTATTTTTGTGGATTCCGGAAGATTTATTGTGACTCATTTGAGGGTGGCCTTGGTCAAACTGAGAACTAACTACACCTGTCTGAAAGCCTCCCAGACACGGTTTGTAGTGCAAAGAATCAAGAGACCTTTGTGAAGGTCACTTAAAATACTTCACATGGACTTATCTTGGATCTCACTGCTCTTACCTTGAAGCAAAGATGAAGAGTGGATCAAAGATGGCAGAGATCAGGAATGACCATTTCTAGTCAATTCCAAGTGGCTGCGATGGACTAGTAGGAAAGAATCCTATGCCCAGCTGGCTGTGTCTGCGAAGGTGCTGGGGGAAGAGAAAGGTAGTCTGTATGTCAGGTGTCTACCCTCCCAGAATCCCAGGAATTCTAAGGGCTCTTCCAGCCCCAAGTTTATAGGACCCTTGTTGATGAGAGGTTTGTGCAGACCTAGGATCCAGCTGTCCCCTGATGTTGTCCCTGGAGTCACATCTCTGTCCTCTTCCTTGGACCACCACGCCCTTGCAGTCGTCTGCTGCCGCCCCCTCGTTGGCGGTTCTTCTGCGCTGGCACCTTCACGAAGTCCTACGGATGCCTGTTGTGAGTGTCCCTCTCACCGCTAATGGCGGCATTTCTTCTGAGCCCTATTGTTTTCAGCTCATTTTGCTCTTTGTCCCACAGCCCCCAGGTTCCCACTGGGATCCAACTCTGCTTTCGTTGGAACATGCTCTGTTTGTTGCCAGTGGCCATCAGCTGAAGATCAGCTGTGCAACTGGAAAGCCATTCCAACCATTTACAAGTTCATCTTTACCACGATCCACCTGGGGAATTTGGGGGGTGGATTTCAAAAAAATTATTTTGGAGGGGGCGCCTGGGTGGCTTAGTCGGTTAAGCGTCCAACGCTTGGCTTCAGCTCAGGTCACGATCTCACCGTTGCGTGAGTTCGAGTCCCGAGTTGGCCTCTGACGTCGGAGCCCGCTTGGGATTCTCTCTCACCCTCTCTCTCTGCCCCTTCCCCACTCACGCTGTCTCCGTCTCCCTCGAAATAAATAAATAAAAACTTAAAAACAATTTTTTTAAAAAAGAAGAGTGGTGTGTGTGTTTTCCAAAGAAAGCATTTCACATGCTCGTTAGGCAAAAATATCTATTTTACACGCACCGTAATTGTTCTACCTAAGATGAAATATGTTATTTTTCTTAAGTAAAGCTACAGGCAGTTTATTAGCAGAGCTAATTAACCCACAATCAACAACTGGCTCACCTCTAATCACAACCTGCTTGCATTCTTCACAGGCAATGTGGTGGTGCTACAGCACTTATATTTATAAATATGTGCAATGCAATATGAACTATATTTATGCGGACAGCACCAATTTTTTTAGCCACAAAATCTGACCTACCTAAAACAGATGGCGAGAAAACTGGACTGTCAGGTCTGGGCCGAAGGCTGGGGCCCCTCATCCCAGGATGCGCAGGAATCTTTCTTTTACTGCTATTTTTATTTACCTTCCAGCCTGTGAGGTGCCTTTTCCTCCTAATGAATATTTCCGGGTGAATTCCTGGAGGTCATTGTGTGTTGTGGCCTCCGCCACGCCTCCCTGAGATCCCACTGAGGGCCCTGAATGGAGACAGTACTGGTGAACTCGGGGGTGTCCTGGCCGGGGAAGGGGGACAGGTCTGCTGGAGCTGGAAGAAACATCAAGGGTGAAGAAATTCCTCTGAGCGTCAGGGGAATACTGCCAGGCCAGGCTGAAGTTGCTCTGTTGGCAGCAGGTGGCACACATTACTTCGAAGTTTGCTACTCTATGTTCCAGAGTCCAGAAATGCTCGTGTCTTGACCACTGTTCCTTCGCAGGATTTCAGAATATTGAATGGGAGTCAAGAACTGAATGGTGAAAGAATACCTGGAAGCATGAATGCAAATCCTGGGTGTTTACTACTTGTGGCCAGCTGGACAGAGGAAGGCACTCAAGAGAGGGATGGCCAGGTCCCGGGTAGACTAGAGGGAAGAGGAGCTGAGTGTGGACACACAACCTTTAAAAACACAGCGACTGGGGCACCTGGGTGGTTCAGTCGGTTAATCGTCTGGCTCTTGGTTTCGGCTCAGGTCATGATCTCATGGTTTGTGAGTTCGAGCCCCGAATCAGGCTCTGTGTTGAGAGTGTGGAGTCTGCTTGGGGTTCTCTCTCTTTCCCTCTCTCTCTGCCCCAATTCTGCTTGCTCTGTCTCTCTCAAAATAAATAAATAAACATTAAAAAAAAAAAAAACAGCACCCCAGTGCATATGGCCCAGTTACTGGTCTGTGCCTGGGCCAATCAGACTGTCTCTTCCCAGGGTGAGGGTGGGTCATTGTAGAGCAAGTGGAAAGGAAAATGCCATGGAGTCCATGGAGTCAGCAAATTCCTACGTATCTGAGGAAAAGGGGGAAGGAAGGGAGGGAGGAACGAAGGGACAGAGGAGGGTGGGGGAGGAAAGGAAGAAGAGAAATGACATTCGGGATCTACATCAGGCAATGTGTCAAACACTTTTACATCAACTATTTCACTTAGTTCTTCCACCCTTTGAGTAGAACATATTACTGTCATTAGATGGAAGTGGAATTAAAGTAAATGAATCTTAAAAATCAGCCCTTGGACCTGGGTCCATCCAGATCTCTTTGTGCCTATCATTTTTAAGGTGGTACATGTCTGTCTGTTGGATAATGAAACCACAAGGTGCTTAATGCACCTTGAATCCAGACTTCTGTTCTCCGTGTCAATGGGGCAAAACTTACCTGTCTGTTCGATCAGGGGAGTATCATAGACTCTCTAGTTCTGTCAAACAGAGACCCCTCAATGAGGCTCAGGAGATCTCACATAAATTAAACGAGAATGTCAGATAGTATGTTTATTTCCCAATAGTATGTAGGCACACTCCGCCAGTTGGTAAGCCAAGGGTGCTCCTGTAGGGACAAGAGAGACGGTGTGGGTATTTCCTCGGCCTTGTACGGCAGGGAGAGACTTCAGTAGGCAGGAATAGGTTTTCCAGGTTTTCCTGCCTACCCCCTTGCCAATGGCTGGGATTGGGCAGGTGGGAGAACTGGTTCTTTGGGATAGTGTCCATGCCCTTTTCTCTGGTCTGTTTATTTTTGAGGCTGGGGCCGGAAGCAATTGGGATCCAACGTGAATGGTGGCAGGGCACGGGGTCAGAGGGCAAGTCTCAGAAAACTGTCTGGGAGATGCTGAGTTAGGAATGGTGAAGCATCCATAATGTGCTGGGGGGTCTGGGCCAAGAAGTGGAATCTAGGCTGCAGTAGTAACTCACATAGAACCCAGGAATGGCCAGGGCAAGACTAGTGGCTCGGGATGGGCGATCTGGAAAAGCTTCACAAGCAAGATCCAGTGTCTTTGACAGGGTTTATGTGTGAGTGCGTCCATGGGTATACCTGGTTCACTTAGGAACAAGAGCTCAATTCTTTTTAAGGCCACAGAAATTCACTCAGGGAAGGTTTCATTTTCTGTGACTGGAGCAAGACATCACATGCTTAACCTGACAAAACTTTCTTTAAAATCACCACCTTCAACCTTATGAGGTTGGTTGGAAGTAGGAGGAGAGGGAAAGCAAATGAATAGGTAGCCAAATTATTCTTTGGGTCCCGGGACCACCTTTCTCCATTTTGGGGGGTTTTCTCGGGGATGGACGGCAGGAGGCATCATCTGATTCCTTGTTGTTTTCTTCATCAGGAAAGGACTTTAACAGGGAGGTTTACCAGATGTGTGAGGAGGCCAGCAGCTCACTCCCAGGAGAATTAATTCAAGTCTGCTGGAATTATAGGGTGCTGGGCCCATACTTAGAGATTTCCTTCTCTGAACTTGACCTTTCCTAGGTGTGAAATAACGCAGGTGAGCTGGCCACCTCAGTTAAGAACAGAAGCACCACTGTTAGAAGGTTTGCCCACAAAATATCCCAGAAGCTATGTTACATGGAGGAAACTTGAAGACCATGCCCAGTGAAATAAACCAGTCATGACAGGATAAATACCATGTGATTCCATTCCTTGGAGGTACCTAGAATAGTCAGGTTCATAGAGACTGAAGTTAGAAGGCTGGTTGTCCAGGACCAGTGGGAAGGAGGGGATGGGATGGTAGTGTTTAACAGGCAAGGAGTTTCAACTTGGAAGACGAGAAAGGTTCTAGAGGTAGGTAGTGTTGTTGGTAGCCCAAATACACGAATGTTCTCCATGCCACTGACTGGGCATGTTAGTAAATGTCAGTGTTAATGTTAGTAAATAGACGTTAGTAATGTTACTAAATGGAGGCGTAGGTTAACCTGCTGTCCTAGACAAGGCGAATCATGGCCTAAAATGACTTTTTAGCCACCAGTTCTTAAATTTGAAAAATGATAGTGAAATCCATTTTCCAAAAAAAAGAAACCAATAATTTCTCATAATCTCATTACGTTAGACAAACAAACAACAGAGATATCACAACTTTGTAAGGTGGTAAATTATTCACAAAAGTCCCAGTTGCACAGAGCAGGATGGGATCAGAATTTTTTTGTCACTGCCTAGTGCTCTGGGGGAATGTACCAAAGTGGAGCGGCCACTGCCACCATGTGAGGCAGAGAGGCCCGTGTTGGAACTTTGTGTCTATAGTCCTGGCGTGCGGCCTGGGCTTCCATCGAGTGTATCTCTCTGACTTGACCACACTTGACCATGATGCAGAGAAACCTCCCTAGTGGCCTAGTCTGCAGGGTGCCCAGTGGAGTCAGCCCTAGAAATACTCTGGCAAACCTTCTGTCTGACTGATGGCTTCTCTGCTTCCCTAATAAGCATCAGCCAGAGACAACATCCTGTTTGGGCCTTTTTAATGCATCTGGAGTATCTGGAAAAACCAAGATTCTTTAGGTGCAAGTGACAGACACTAAATCCTAGTGGCTTAAAGCCAAAGAAATGTATCAAGTTGTATGACCTCAGGGTCAAGTACAGCTGGATCCTGGGGTTCAAATAGTGCCATCATGGGGCGCCTGGGTGGCTCAGTCGGTTGGGCGTCCGACTTCGGCTCAGGTCATGATCTCACGGTCCGTGAGTTCGAGCCCCGCGTCGGGCTCTGTGCTGACAGCTCAGAGCCTGGAGCCTGTTTCGGATTCTGTGTCTCCCTCTCTCTCTGACCCTCCCCTGTTCATGCTGTCTCTCCCTGTCTCAAAAATAAATAAACGTTAAAAAAAAAAAAAAAATTAAAAAAAAAAAAAAAAAACAACAAATAGTGCCATCATCTCTCTCTCTCTCTTAGTCTCTCTTAGTCTCTGACTTCGCAGTTTCTTTTCCATTTGTCTACTTCTCTCTCAGTCAGGCCCTCTAGGCATAGTGGCCCTTGGTAGCAGTTGGCTTATGTCGTGCTTTTGGCATGATGTGAGTTTCTTTCTCGTGACAGAATTTACTCTCAAGCCCGTCCATGAGCTACTGGCATGGCCAGGGGGATGGAATACTCTGATTGGCCAGGCCCAGGCTGCCTGCCCACCCCTGAAGCCAGAGCCTCCACTGTGGGCTGGGCACGAAGGAGGATTTGTTCTCTGAAGGAGAAGTGGGCACTGTCACCAGAGCAGGGAGCAGAGTTGGATCAATGTGACGACAGACACGCCTTTCAAAGCCCACTCGTGGTGTGTGTGAGGTGGGCAAGAGAAGCTTCCCTGGGTGTAGAATTTCTCCACGCCCGTGTCCACCCCTCCTGTGCTGCCCTACCGTGCTCGATGTCTCCCCTGGTTTCTGTGCCCCGTTTTGGCTTTTCTCTTTGGCTCATGCTCTCTCTCTCCAGCCCTGGGGTTGGTGACCCCACTTCAGATCATCTGGTCTGGCCTGAAGCTGACCTCCGCTCCAGGTAGGACCCCTAGTGTCTGCCCTCTGCATCCACATCTTGCTCTGGCCCAGGCCACCCGACGTGGGTGGGGAGCCGAGCTCAGGGCTGCAGAGACGGTACTCTAGTATGGGGGTGGGGGAATCTCCCCCTTTTCAGACTTCGGTCTCACCTCCCTTGTCCTGCCACGACTAAAGCCTTAACCCCCTCCCCCACCTTCCAAGTTATTTTCTTCATTTGTCGGGTCCCTGTTGTGATAGGTGGCATTTGGTGGTGGTGGTGCCGGTGTGTTATTTTCACTCTGCTCTGTGCACTGACACTTTCCAGAGGTGTGGGCACATTTTAAAATAATGATCTCCCCGTGGTCGAGAGAGCCTGACCCCTCTGCAGTGGCTGGAGCCGCTCTGGTCTGGGGGAGGGGCTGGCACGAGCCCCTTGGGACAGAGAAGGATGTCCCTCGGGGTGCAGAGAGCCTGGGCTAGAAGGTAGTGAAGAGGGAAGGGAACGCAACAGGTCTAGGTGGCTGGGTCTCAGAGATGCTGGTTCGTGATGATGGCGCCTGGTCCCCCTCACATGAGCTTGTCATGAGGACATCGGGCCCTGAGGAAGCGTGTTCATGATATCTAAACTCAGCAGGTGGTCTGGAAGACGGGAGGCTGATTCACTCTGGAGGGTCTGGGCAGGGGAGGCATGCGTAGGAAGCCCCGGGTCATGAGTGCTCACAGATAAGGCCCCCACCTTGGCGGTATCAAAGTATAGGGATCATTCTATGGTTGGAAGGAGGCTCTCTGTCTGTGCTGGAGGCACACTCCACCAGATCCAGTTCTCATTGCAAGCAGGTTCCTGACCCCAGGGTGCCCCGTGTCCCTCCCCCAAGTATTTCTGTGGCTACTGGTGACAAGCCTTTCCCCTGGTGGGCCCTGTGCCTACTGCTCCTGGACAAGGAAGGCTTGGGGCTCTTTGAAGACACCCTGACCTCATTCTTCCTCCTCTCCTCCCCATAAGGCCTCCCTCATTTGGCCGGTCCTGGCCGTGGTAGTTCAGTTCATTCATAGTTCAGTAGAATCTTCCTTAACATGCTACAGCTCCCAAGACCAAGATAATGCTTCTTTGATTATCAACAAAGCAAAGCAAATATTTGCTAAGTGCCTAGTACATGTCAGGCACTGTTTTAGTGCTTTGCTGTGTTGGACAAAACCATTCTAGTGGATGTAATGCGTGTAAAGCACATAAAAGTACTTGCAGGGTGACAGGTTCTTGATGGAAGGAAGAAGGGCACCTGGATTGTTCCACACAGCGGGCCATTGCTTCCGGAAGTGTTTCCATTGTTGTGAATACTGTTGGGTCCCTGATGTATCCCAACTAACCGCCCCCCGCCCCCGCTCCCACCATCCCTCAGAGGCTGGACTGGACTGGCCTTGCCAATAGGGTCTGCAGTCCTGCCTCTTCTTCACTCCAGTGTGAACACAGTGCTGGCTGTTTCCTAGGGTTTCCTGAGCCCTGTCCTCAGGTCTCCTCCCACAATCTTTAGGGTCTTGTTCTTCAAACCAAAGCCAAGTGAACACAACAGTGTGTGATGTATCAGCCCAGAGCCAGAGAGGGCTGACTGGGTAACCTTCGTTTCTCCCAAGGATCAGTCTAAGATTGACTCTTGCTGCTTGATGCCCTGGGTATGCTCTACACACACACACACACACACACACACACACACACACACGCACGCACACATGCACGTGCACACATACACACACACATTGCACACATATAGCATTTCTCACATCCTGGCCCACACTCTCCAGTAGGGTCCTCTTTGGATGTAATGCTGACCATAACCTCACTAAGAATGGCCTGCTCAGGTACTGTCTGAGGCAGGTGGGGAATGGATGGGAGGGGTCTTCAGAGTCAGAGAGACAGAGGATCCAGTTGACTAACCATAGAAGATTCCTTTTGGGTTCAAATCAATGGAGCAGGGTCAGGAGGGCTGCCTTTTCCTTGTGGCCCTTACAGGTGGCAGGTAATGCCCCATTTCAGGCTCACACCTCCTCTTTGCCTGGATGGTTCCTACCTCTAAGGCCTCACTCCAGAGGCAGAGTCTCTGGTCCTCCCTGTCTCCCCTTCTTACCAGGAAGGGGGCCGAAATACCAAGGGGTGAAGGAGAAATGGAGGACATGAGGAGCCAGTGGGCAGCCTGGAAGGGGGGCACTGCCGTCCTGGGACAGGATTTTCCTGTGCCTCCCTGAGAGGCAAAGTTTGGTCCTCTGACCCAGGGACACTGGGCTCCTCCCAGAGAGACCAGGCCTTTCCTCCACTCTGGCTTGTCTCCCTGCTATGGTCAGAAATTCAATTTGCAAAGATTCCCCCTGGCCTGGGCTGTGGCTCCCTTGCCTTGTCTCTCTGGCTGCTGCTGAAATGAGCCCCTCCCTCCCTGTCTCCTTTCAGATTTCTTGGACGAAATTGATTCTCTTTAAGCCTCTCACCCTGATGCAGCTCAGAGCAGTGGGGCCAGTGAACCTTTCCTTCAGCCAATTGTCTCTCCCATCTGATGGGCAGTGTCCATTAAACCCTCAGATTTGGTGCCTGTATGTGTGTGGCTGTGTGTGCATGCGTGTGTGCATGTGTGTGTGCACCCGCGTGTGCGTGATGTATATGGCAGGTAGGAAGGAATCGAAGGAGGTGGGCACAGTTCTCAACAGAGGTAAATGTGATGCCCTGAAGGACATCCACTGTCCCCCTGGGCCTGGCTGGGGCAGAAGATAGCAGCAGGCTCTCCTGTGGTCATCCCTGTAGGCTGCCCCTTCCCCTTGGAAACTGATGGGAGCAGGCAGAGGGAGTTTCCATATTCAGAGGACTGGGGCACAGATATTTCTAGGCAGAACTCAGGCTCGGAACATAAAATTCCTCTCAACTCTTCCTTCTCTGACTCTCTCTGCATTCCTTGGAGATTGTTGACAGGCATTTCTCATGTCTGCACCATTGGTATCCTTCTGGGCTCCCGTGGCCACGAGCAGATCACCTGCACCGGCAGAGCTCCACATGCAGTTTGCTGCAGTGTGCTCCCAAGAGAACCCTTTTCCTCTTCTCTTCCATCCCCCAGTCCCTCATCTCCCAGGGTTTCCAGAATCTGCCACATTCTTGCTCAGCAGTGCAAGAATTATTTACTCACCCTCCCGCCTCTCCTGCGCTTCCTGCATATCTGATTCCTCTGTTCATTCAATTTGCTGGTAAAATTATGTTCTCTCCATGAAGTCTGTGTGGACCACGCTCTCCATCAAGGTCCCTACTGGTAATCTGCCTCCTGTCCGCCACCTTGGGATGCCAGGCTGGGCGGTGTGGATTTTGGTGTATTACCTACTTGCGGTATAATGGAGAGCCAGTTGTTTATTTGTTTGTTTTTAATTTCTCTGAGCTTCAGCTTTCTCCTTGTAAAGCAGAAAAAGAAGTGCCCGCCTCATACGATTATTGTAGGAGAGCCATGAAATAATAAATATGAAGGTCCTGGAACAGAGACTGGTGCATAGTAGGGGCTCCATTGCTGGAAGTTCTTTCTTCTCGTGGTTATGTCTCGTTTGTTTCTCCAGTGAGACTTTAAAGTTCTAGAGAGCAGATGCTGGATCCTATTTTATCTCGGGATTCCCAGTGCCTCTCACAAAACTTACTACAGAGTAAGTGCTATGGACTGGATGTGTGTGTCCCCTACAAAGTCATATGTTGAAGTCCCAGTCCCCAGTGTGATGGAGCTTGGAGGTGGAGCCTTTGGAAGGAAATTAGGTTATGAAGGTGGAGCTGGCGTGGATGGGGTCAGTGCCTGTATAAGAGAGACCCCACCCCTCAAGAACTCCTTTGCCCCTTCTGCCATCTGAGGACAGAGTGAGGAAATGGCTGTGTATGAATTGGGAAGAGGAGCTCACCAGGCATGGGATCTCGGACACTCCAGGCTCCAGAATGATGAGAGATAAGTGTTTGTTGTTTGAGCCTCCCCCATCTATGGTAGTTTGTTATAACAGCCTGAACTAAGGCAATAAATGCTCAGTAAATGTGGTTTTCAGTCTTCGACCCAGCTCCTGACTACCTCTCTGGGGTTTTCCTCTCACTGCTAACTCTTTCCTTCACACCAGCTGTCTTGAACTATCTACAGTCCTTCCAGAATAGATTCCTCAGTTTCATAACCTTGGTGCTATTGACATTTGGGGCTGGACAGTACTTTGGGGGATAGGGACTCTCGTGTGCAGCTGGGAGAAGATCCCTGATCTCCACTCTGATCCCCACAGAGGCCCTTGTTCTAAATCCCATATCTTTGCACTCTTCCCACTGTGCCACCCCTCGTCGTTCCCTATTGCAGTTGCCTAGTTATGTGCAACTCTCTTGTCCACTGTGATTTGACCTCTTCAAAGCAGAATCTGTGATTTTTTCACCTTTTTATCTTTAGCACGTAATACAGGATCTGGAATATTCTGTGGTCGAAACGTGTTAAGTGAATGAATGGAAGAATTGATGGAAGGCTAGATGAATTGATGGATGGTTGGATGGGTGAGTTGGTGGATGAATTTGTAAATAGGTGCATGGGAGAGCAGCTGCAAGGAAAGGTGAATTGGTGGATAGAAGGATGGATGCATGGGCTTTATGAATAAATTAATAAATAGATGAATGGATAGGTGTGTGGTTTGATGAATGGTGGGGAGGGTAGATAGATGAATGTGTGAATGGAGAGGTGACTGGGTGGATAGAAAAATGGTTGGGTGAGGAGATAGATGGGTGAGTACATGGATGAAGGGACAGATGAATGAGTAGGTGGAGGTTGGGTAGATAGGTATGTGTGTGAATGGTTGTATAGGTGGGTGGATGGATAGATGAAATTTATGACTGAGTCAATGAATAGATGAAGGGATACGTGTGTGGTTTGATCAATGGATGGGAGGTTAGATAGATGAATGAGTGAATGGATAGATAGATGCGTAGCTAAATAAATAGGTTGATAGGTAGATGGTTGGGTGTGCGAGTGAATGGATGTGTAGGTGAATTTTTGAGTGAAATAACCTAGTTAGAGGATAAAAGGAGTTTACAAATGGGTGGATGAATAGATGGAAGTTGAGTCATAGAGTGGGTCAAAGCCAATGAATATGTAATCCAGATTCCTAACTCCCAATATGCTACTCCTTGGAAAAGCATGCATTGCCTTCTCCCATTGGGGCTCAAGACAGCATGGTCAATGACTGGTAAAGTCATTTATGTAGCATAGTAGGGAAGGGCCTAAGTGGCTATAAGCAGTCTGAAGTCCGAGAACCTGGTGTGATTCCTGGCTCTGCCAGTATCTAGCTGTGTGATCTTGGGTAAGGTGCAGGACACCCCTGAGCCTCAGTTTCCTCTACTGTGAGAACAGTACTGGTTCTCACAGGTTTGATGTGAGGGTGAAATAAAATAATCCATGTAAAACACACTGTGTGATGTCTGCCACATAATAAGCCCCCCCCCAGATGTTAGTTCTTCTTTTTTCATTATTAATTCATTATTAATATCATTAACATCTTGGTCACCATCATTCATTATCGCCCCCTTGTACAAAGGATCTGTGTCCCAATGTAGAATGATAGAACCTGAGGGGAACGTGAGGGGTCATCTGGTCCTGCACCTTCCCATAATGCAGACCCCAAGGCTTAGAGGTGAAATGACCTGTCCAAGTCCTTACAACTGCTGAGTGACAGAGCCAGAGTGCTTGAGGCCCTGGACATTTGTTCCCACTGCCCTACATGCCTCCCCTGAGACCCCAAGCCTGTGGTATCCTGAGGAGGAGTAACTACTTCCTGCTGGGGCAAGTGCTTCCTCCCGGGGTAAAGGCTTTGCCCTTCAGCTCTCCTTCCCTTCTTCCATGGAGGTGTGGGCTGACATGTCATGTTGTTTGCTTCCATAATGTCCTTCTGGTCTCCTCAGTCAGGACTCTCTGAGCCTCCTCAGAGAGGACACCTGAGTCAGGACTCAGTTGTTCTTTCATTCTGAGCTAAATGAGGCAGGAAAGTGGATAGGGACACAGGTAACCTACAGACCTATCAGAGCCTCAACTTCCTCATCTGTAAAATGGCTACAATGAGGTTTCCCAGAACTGCCTCAAAGATAAAGACCCTAGCACACCTCTTGGTGCATGGAAACGACTCAGCAAATGTGAGTTCCCTTTGCTTTCTTGAGAGGCTGGGTCCTGGGAGCCATGGGGTATCAGGCCAAGACAGTCTCATCCTGGATTCAAAGGGGAAGAAAGGTTCAGGGCTCACGACTGAGTACCAAGAAGAAGAAAGGTGAAGAGATAGGTTCTGGAACAGTCTGTGACAAAGAACACCACCCAGCACCAGGGAGCCAGAGCCAGAATCTGGGTGCTGGACCTGCTAGGTGACAGTCTCCCGACCCAGCCAGGCTCCAGTCCAGGAGTGCAAGTGTTAATCTGCCTGAATCAGCAAAGCAAAGCGGGACTCACATCCATATGCCAGGCTCAAGGCTCCCAGGAACCAGGCGAGGAGGAAGCTTCCTAAATTAGAATCAGAGTGCAAAGCTGGGGTCACACCTCAGAGCAAGGGTCAAGCGGGGAAGCTGCGGGCAGACTGGGGCAGCTCAGACAGGCTGCTGGGGAGGGGCCACCCCTGCCTCTGTTTACAGAAAGCAGACTGGAGCTCCGTGACCTTGAGGGCACACCTGACTCAGCCTAGGGACCTTGCCCCCCACCGCCAGCCCCCTGCCTGGCCTCTGGGGCAGGGAGCAGAGGCCCATTTAGCTTCTAGCAGAGGGGGAGAGGGGCAGGGGGGAAGGAGGGGAGCTGGGGAGGGGCTGAGTGAGCAGACCGGCAATTAAGGCTGGTGAGCTGCCAGCGGCTGGAGGCACATCCTCCTCCTGCCAAGGAGAGGGCCCTTCATTAGCCGCCGAGCTCTTGCCGGCTCCAGCACCTTGGCGCAGCCTCGGGAGGCGGGGTAGGCCACCAGCCTCAGGTGGCACGGCTGCTGATGAATAAAAACACGTGGATGGGAGCTGGGCTCGCTCCTCTCAGCCAGCTCTTCCCAGACATCCCAGGCTCCTCCCGCACTTTTCCCAGAACACTCTGTGCCCAGGGAGGGAACGGGCTGTGGCTGGACTCCAGTCACCTGGCACAGCTACCTGCGAGGGCTCTGGACCCCCGTATGTTGTGCGGGGGTTTGAGAAAGGAGAGAGAGCCCCCCAAGCTCTGGTTTTAATTCCATGACAAAGGATGTCTGAACGGTAGGGCTTGTTGGGGGAATTGAAGATACTTTTGATTTATAGTCTGGATTTTTGTATCTCTCTTGTACATGTATGCATATACTTAGAGAGAGAGACACAGTCAAGGTGAAAGGATACTAACAGAGCCCTCTGCTTGGTGCACTCGTGCTGGGGTCTGGAGCCTGGCAGGCAGGCCTCTCGTGTTCCTTCTTGTCTGAGACCCTGAACCCACAACACTGGGACTGTGGTTGACTTCGTAGATGCCAGGCACTGTTCACTTGAAGAGGTAAAAAAGAAACCTTCATGATCCAAGATAGCCTGGAACGTTCGGGAAAAGGGGCACTTGCTCTGGTTCCTGGAGAAACTCTGGCTGGCGTTTGAATTGCAGCTTCACATGTGTCGGAGGACAGGGGACACTCTCTGTGGCTGGGATCTGAAGATGGATGTGTGTCCTCCCAGCCCCTGAGAGTCACCCCCTCTCTTGGAGACAGCATCTGCCTGGGGTGGGGCTGGGGGGCCGTCTCTCTGGGTGGACTGGTACAGGAAGAACCAGGCCTCAGAGGCTCTGCTGGAGTTTCCTAGAACCCCGGACTATGGAGCGGCTTGGAGACTTCTAGCACTCCCTCTCCATTTTATAAACTGGGGACATGGACAGCTAGTGTGGAACATAATCTAGTGATAGAGAATCTAGCAGGACCCAATGCAGAAAAGAGTCTTACCCTGAATCTGAGGCCTCCCTAGGAGCTGGGAACTCCTGAAAAGTGAGTGCAAAATTGTAAGGAATGTGTGCGTTTCCCTAGGGAGTGGTTCTGGGGAGCTTCCACGCATTTGCAAGGCTGCCGCAAGGACAACTGGTCAGAATGACTGATCTAATGGTGGTGGGATCTAACAGCGAGCAGGGATCTCAGTGGTCTTGTGCACAATGGTAAAGTGGGTGGGAGGTCACCTGCTGCTGGCCAGAAAAGGGAAAGGGGGCTCAGCAGGCAGCCCAGATCTGCATGAGCCCCATCTCAACAGTGCTTGCCCTTGGGTGTCCCCATCCCCCTCCACCAACCCCCCTGCAGAAATGCAAGCCCCCCCCCCCCAACCCCCATTGATGAGCCGTGTTTGTGGCCAGACCAGAGCCCTTTTGTTAAGCAAACACAGCAGCCCTCCACTTAGCAGAAATAGCTCTGGAGCAAAAAGAGAGGGAGTGTGTCCACAAACCCATTTGCTGTTTAGGTGTCAGAAATAAATTTTACCACTGGAGTCTGTAGCATCTGATTAGTGAATTATTCAGTTGGGATATTGCGTTCCCTCTGACCTCATTAGTAACCCTGAGGTGAGAGGGATGCATTAGAGTAACCACCAGCCTGTCACGGAGGAGCAGAGTGGGGGCATTAAAGTGGATTAAAGTGCTTTACCAAGAACTACAGCACAACTCATAAAAACAGGGCATTGTTAAACCAGTGCTCAGCAAATAAACAGGCGGACGCCACTGGGGAGGGGAGCGGAGAGGAGGGGATCGGCAGGGCGAGGTGGGGTGCAGGGGGTGGCGCACAGAGCTTCACGGCTTTGTTGGCGGTTCTGCTGCCGGGTTGGTGGCACTGGGAACCCAGGTTGGGGAGAGGGTGCTCTCCCAGCCTGACTCAGTTGATGTTTGTGTTCAGCCCTTTCTCAGAGTACCTGACACTTTCCACTGTCACCTTCTCTCCCTCTTCTGCCAATGGGTCTTAACAGCAGAGGAGAGTTGACGAATTAAGAGTCAGTAAGACCATACTGGACATCTCCTGTGTTCTGGTCTCTGACTAGCTTTCCATTTCAGTGAAACATCGTGCTCCCCCCAACCCGCCTGGGCCGGGGATGAAATCAGCTGGTGGGGCTGGAAAGCTACTCTGACCCCTCCGCCCTCTCTATGCTCTAGCTTTGCCCTTTGTTCCCCATGTGAAGAGTCCCCAGCCCACAGCCCCTGTGTCTGGAAGGCGTGCCAGAAGGATCTGGCTGGTTCATGTATCAAAGAGGGCACTGTATTGGGTCAGGAGGTAAAGGAACCTAATCCTTTGCTCCTTGCCAGGAATTCTTATCCTCTTTATGAGATCCTTGGGGCTTTGTGTGCTCTAAACCCCACTTTTGACTCTCAAATCAAGCTGACTGGAACTCTGGGGGCCAGCACCCTAGAGAGTGAAAGGACAGAAGGGGAGCATTGGAGGGATAGCTCCGCTTCCGCTTATCCAAATTATGGGCTCTTCCACTCTTCTGGTCCTTTGTTTTGGGGAGATAGAACCTTTTGCATAAACCTTCACACACAGAGTCTGTGCCTTCCTCCAACTAGGGACTCATAAGCATTGTATGGGTTAAACAGGAGCTGGTTCTGGAAGCTGATACCTAAGCAGTTGTTCTGAGACAGCAGAGCCCAGCGGCTCCTCTCTATTCATCACGGAGCATTGCTCACTAACCTAAAGGTTTCAGGGTCTCCTCCTTGCCAAGGACCAGAACACAAATGGGGACAGGTAAGGAGGTGGAGGGCTGCAGTCTTCCAGGTCTGGATTTATCTACACAGACCAAGATGGGGCTGCTGAGGGCACATCCTCTCTCCTTTGTTTGGGGATGGGGCTCTGGGCTGGAGTTCAAGGCTGCCCCAGGAGACCCAAGCCCCAGTTAGTGACCGGCGTGTTTGCAAATGTTTGTTCAGCAGCAGTCACAAATGGACGCTAAAAGGCTTTGTGGTTCATTGATGGTCATACCCCTTTCCAGCCCATTCTTCATCCATTTCTTGGGTGAGCCGCAAGCCCTCTCCACTGGCAGCTCTCACTTGGCTCTGGGTCCTAAACCCTGCCTGCTCACAGCCCTCCACACCAGCAATCCTGGGAACTGGAGCTCTTGCCCCAGACCCGGTGTTTGGAGACCCTCAGCAAGGCTGGGGGCCCTGCTAGCTTTCTCCTCCACTCCCTTCCTCCTGGCTGAGCTCATGGTGACCGGGCAGGGCAGGTCCACATATGCACACCTAAGGTCCCGCAGAGTAAGTAGTTCATTCACGACACCCAGGAGGCACATAATCGCACAGGGAACAGCAGAGAGAGGGGCTGTTGGGAGCTCCGTTATCACTTCACTTTGGGGCATGGACCCCAAGTTTGGCGGGGGGGGTCCTCTAGTTGCTGACCCCACTGCAATCACATGTGGAATGGCTGTGTGCGTGATAGCAGGAGCTCCTCTTTACATGCAGAAAACAAATTCCCCACAAGTGGAAGGGAGGTAGGGGATGCGGGACGGGTGTCTCTGGCCTGAGGATACCTTGAGGTGTGAGTATGTTCATCTGTTACAGCAGGGATGAAACTTAAAGACCTTGTGCTAAGTGAAGAGAAGCCACACCAAGCACCACATACTGTATGATCCCATTTAAATGAAAGGTCCAGAATAGGAAAATCTATAGAGACAGGCAGATTGCTGGTTGCCCCAGACCGGGAGGTAGGAGTGGATTGGGGGATGATGGCTAAGGAATGTGGGGCTTCTCTCTGGAGTGATGAAATGTTCTGAATTGACCACAGCGAAGATTGCCCAACTCTGTAACTATCCCAAAAGCTACCAAATTGCATGCTTGAAAAGGATGAATTGTATGCTATGTGAATTACGTCTTAATAAAGCTGTTAAAAATAATCTATGCACCTCTCCCCCCTTCCCAGGGGGTGTTTTTCCCTTTCCCTTGTCCCACAGAAGTAAGCCTCTCACTCTGTACTTCTTCCCCTGGAGGAGAGATGGCAGGGCACGTGGAAAGCCTGCGTGTCTCATAGGATTTTTTGCTTCGAAAGTCTAAGCCATTAGGCAAAGTCAGATGTGTTATGGAAAGATGAAAGGAAGAAGGACGAGATGCTTGGATATAAACGAAGTGGCTTGGAAAAGCAAAAAGGGAAGCTAGATTCTCCATCCTGGGCTGGAAAGAGATTCCCGAACAGGGGAGAGAGGAGAGAGAGGTGGGCCAGGTCCAGATCAGTGCCCTTGTCCCTGGCAGGGCCCCAGTGAGGAGGCAAGACCCCAGACTGGTGCGTCTGCATTCTGATGGGTTTGGTGGATTCTCTGCCTACTATTGATGTGTAGCAAACCACTCCAAAGTCTGTAAAACAATCATTTTATTACGCTCATAGACTTTGTGGGTCTGGAATGCAGAAGGAGCACTTAAGAAGCGGACGAGTGCGGAAGAAGCACTTGTCCTTGCTCTGTGACATCTGGGGGGGGGGGCAACAGAAGCCTGGGGGTGACTTGCCGGCTGGGGGCTGGAGTCATCAGAGGGCCCTTTACTCACATGTCTGGCAGTCATTGCTGGCTGTTGGCTGGGATCTCAGCTGGGACTGTCAGCTGCAACACCCACATGTGTCTGTGTTTCGTGGCTGCTTGGGCTTCCTCATAACATGGCGGTTTAGGTTCTAAGCACGTGCATCTTATGAAAACCAGACAGGGCTGCACTTCCCTGTACGGTCACATGATGTCACCTTGTGTCATAGCAACAAGACCTTCTTCACCTTGGGAGGAGTTTCAGAGTCATTTTGTAAGAACATGTGGGATGGCAGATATCATGGCCGTCTTTGGAAAGACAGCCTGGCACGTGGGACTATATGCAACCTTGAAAAAGGGTCCTTGTCTCAAGTACCATGCACAGGTAGAGAGCCATCAGACTCAAGCGGGCCGTAGAGTGACTGTGACTATTTCAGTGGTAATCTGAGTGCACAGGTGGCTGACAGCATCTCTCACGCTGCCTGTCCCCTGGTTGTGTGTTGGCACAGCTGAAGACCCAGAAGCCCTGACCTAACCCCAGGGAGGCTGTTGGGCAGGGGAGCCTCCAGAAGGACTAAGACGACATTTCTGTCAACCAGGACAAAGGGGGCTCAAGGTGGGGAGTGGTGTAGAGCGTTAGAATTAATGTTTGCAAACATGTCTTGCACACTTAGGAGTTTGTGGCATGAGCTTCTGTGCTTGTGTGCAGTCATTTAGGTCTACAAAGGGGGTAAGGGGGTACCAAAGGGGGTAACCAAGGGGGTAAGGGACAGATGTCCAAGCTTGGAGTTAGGAGGAAGGGCTAAACCAGCCATTCAGCCTCCCCAGGTCTCAGGTCCCCTCCTGGCATGGTGAGATTACATGATGTGTGATACATACCACATGGAATGTACTCTACAGGTCCGTGCCTGGAGCAGAGTGGAACTCAATGCACACGAGCTGTTGTCACCGTCTTGAGGCCAAGTGGCCATGGGTTAAGTCTCAAGTTGGGCAGTGGCCCCGAATGCATCTGAGAGAGTCATATTTCTTCCCCCCGGCCCTAGAAGATTGTCCAGAGTCACCAGTCTCCTCCCTGTCCCATGAAAACAACCTGCCTGTTGTCAGGTTGAGGGTTCTCAGTGAGGGGTGATTTTGTCTCCCAAGGGACATTTGGCAACGTCTGGAGACATTTTTTCATTGTCACAATTGGGAGGGGATGCTCCTGGCGCCTCGTGGTTAGGGCCCAGGGGTGCTGCTAAACATCCTGAAATGCACAGTCAGCCCCCAGGACAAAAACGGATCCAGCCAAAATGTCAGTAGTGCCTAGGGTGTGAAACCTTTCTTCGGGGTTTCCAACAAGAAATAGACTTTTATTTATTTATTTTTAATTTTTTTATTGTTTATTTATTTTTGAGAGAGAGAGAGAGAGAGACAGAGTGTGAGCAGGGGAGGTGCAGAGAAAGAGGGAGACACAGAATCCGAAGCAGGCTCCAGGCTCCGAGCTGTCAGCCCAGAGCCTGATGTGGGGCTCAAACTCACAAACAGTGAGCTCATGACCTAAGCTGAAGTTGGATGCCCAAGTAGCTGAGCCACCCAGGCACCCCAAGAAATAGACCTTTAAAGGCAATTTTGAAAACACGGGTGCACTTTTACTCTTCCCATGGGAAGGGCATCCCTGCCTTCACCCCAAGGTGGTGATGATTTTTTCAGCATATTCCTGAAGGAGGTCCCGGCAGGTGAAGTTCCTTGGAAGTAATAGATTTGCGTAACTGGGTGATGTCTTTTTGCCTTTTGCAATCTTTCTTATGCTAAATATATATAATATTTTAAGGCATCATAAAATCTGCCTTCCTTATAGACCAAAAAAGTTATCCAAAATCAATATGAAATGATTGCTTGTCAGGCAAAAGGATGGCGGGACCAGAGTCCAAATTCCTTACCCTGGGCTCAGGGATAATGAATTTGGTTGCATTGCTGACTCTGGTTGCGGAGACTGGCAGGAAGGAGTGGTCAGAGAGGCTTAAAGAGGAGGTGGTAGGTAGGCAGAGGCTGCGGGAAAGGAGAGGGGCCGTGAGGAGAGGCTCTGTGCCAAACAGGGAGACTGGTCCCGGGAATTTCAGGGCCCAGGGGTGGAGAGGCAGGTGAGGGGTGGCTTCGGGAAGCCCAGAAGTTGAGAATGGAATTGGTTTCCTTAGGGATCAGCGGAGGATGTGAGAAGAAGAAAGAAAGAGGAAGTGAGGAGAAAGAGGGAGAGAAGGCGGGAGGCAGACGCACTGTCTGGAAACGGAGAGGAAGCGCAAGGGGACAAAACAGATGTGCGGGGACCACGTGGCCACATGACCCAGTGCCCCATCTTGTGCCGGGTCCCTACAGCTAGCCCAGTAGCTTTGTGTCCCAGGCTGGTTGGGGGTGCAAAATCCCTACAGAAGGGTCACAAAAGGGAAGAAGGTCAGGGTCAGAACATCTGGGACTGACCTCTAAGTCCCTCGAAGTCTGGGCTCAGTCAGGGGTGCGGCCTGGAAACCTCTAGCCCCCAACCCCCTAAGCGGATTCCTTTGTGTTTTTCTGTGTGACAAAGACACACCCACAGGAGCCCCCCCTCCCTCCGTTGTCAGAAGCCCCTGTCTGTCCCTGGCAGAAGCTCGCAGAGCCAGGGTGCGCTGGCAGGGACAGGAGGGGGAGGGGGCAGGGGAGGCGGCTCGCGCTCCTCCCTGGCACTTGCTATTTCGGACCCACCGAAAGTCTGTTCCTCCTGGGTCTCCGCTCAAACGCGAGTGACAAGACTCCTCACAGCGATCTCTTTGCTTAACCCCTTTTGCTGGGCCATCTGTTCAGAGCTCTGATGTATGCTTCTCCTCAGAGCAGGCGCCACATTATTCAGGCTCCTTGCCTGGCACGGGCTCTGTCCTTCCCGGCTGCCCCTACCCCGCACGACAAAACCCAGCCGCTTGCTCACGTCCTGACTGACATGGGTACTAGCAGGCCTGTGGGCGAGTGGATCGGAGCTGAGCAGAAAATACCAGAGGCCTGGTTCCCTCCTGATCCTCCCTTCAGATCTTAACGATGCCTCCCCCCTCCCCGGCTCCCCCAAGCTCGCTTTTAAAAATGCCCCTCCATCCCGTTACTATGGTACCTGTGTTTCTCCGTCATGGCCAGTGACGAGCTGGGGCTGCTCCTTGGCATTTCACATCACACCCTGATCCTTCTGGAGGGTCTCTGAGTGAGGGGCCCGTCTCCCCCCAAGGGTTCCTTAAGCTCTCATAAAGCCTCAGCCTCCCCTGGGGCTTTAGATGCACACTCCCTTTTTTCCTCATCTCCCACGATATTCCCATCGTTCAGGATAGACTTTGCAGAGCAGTGCTGTTCAACAGAACTTTCTGCTCTGATGGAAACGTTCTGTATCTGTCTACACTGTTCAATACGGTAGCCACTGGCCACATGTGGCTACTGAGGCCCTGGAATGTGGCCAGTGGGGCCAAGCATCCATATTTTTAAAGTAAATAAATTAAATTAAATTTTAATCGACTTCAATTGAAACTTACAATGGCGGCGGCCGCAGCTCTGTACCCAGGAACCTGTTAGAAATGCAGACTCTCGGGCCTCACCCCAGACTTGCTGGATCAAAATCTCTGGGAATGGGGCCCCAGCAATCTGGGTTTTAACCAGCCCTCCAGGGGGTTGTTATGCACCGTGAAGCTTGAGAAACACTAGCCTGGAAACCCCAACCCCGGGGGAAGCCCCAGCTCCTGTGTGATGCCTACCGCTCCCATCACCTAGACCTTTGGAGAGTCAAGGTTCCAGAAGACGGCTCCGACCCTCCTTCGGGTCCCTGTGCTGGGTTTGCTGTCCACACCTCAGGCAGAGAAGGCAAAACTGGCTTTGGCTGGTGCCTCTCACACACCCCCAGAGCTGCCCGCCGCCCCAGGCCGTGGGAAGTTCTGAATAATTAATGCAGCAGAGAGGGGCGCTGGCTTTTTCCGTTCAGCTTGCTAGGGGAGCGCCTTCCCCTGTGGGTGAGGTGTGCAGTCATCACCCACCCCAGGAGCATTCTTCCCTGGGTGAGAACAGGCCTCGCCCCCACCTTTCCTTCCTCGCCCACAGGAGGCTGCGAGCGCTGGCTGGGGAGGCTTCGAGCCCTGCCTGAGAGCTAATTCCAAGGAAGGGGCTGCAAGGTGCCCGGTGACAACGCAGCCCGGGGCTCCTTTCCCTGATGTGCTTATCTCCCAGGTAATGCGCCGAGTGGTTCCTGGTGCTGACGCTTTACAACAGTCCTGTGACACGGTATTGTCACGTCTGTTTCTTAGAGGAGAAGCCTGAGGCTCAGAGAGGGTGAAAGTCCAAAGTCAACAGCCAGCCTCTCTGAGCCCAAAGCCCCAGCTTTTAAGGGCAGCGTCCTGCTCTTCAGCGCAGGCAGCAGGTCAGGCGTGGGCCCCTCTTTGGAACCCCAGGAAGAGGGGGAGCGTGGACTGGCAGGGGTGCCGGCTGCTGCTAGTGCCCAGAAAGCTCTCTTTCTCTCGAAGCAGAAATCCCTGAGCTGGTGATTCAAAACTGAAGGATGCTTAATTGCATGTTAACCTTACAAAGGAAACTTTATATATATGATTCACGTAATATCAGCTCGTGTGGAAACCCTCACCCCTGTTCCCCCTCCCTTGTTTCTTCCTACCCTTCCTTATTCTCTCCCAACTACCAAGAGCAGGGTAGGGGGGGCCGGGCACCACAAGGGTGCTGTCGACCTGGGCGGAGCAGCGGTAGCAAGTGCAGGCCCGCCTGAGGTTGGAGGGCTGGGAGGAGCTGCCCAGACGATCTGTGTGTAAGAGGAGGGACACCTTCTAGAACGAGGCCACTTTTTGGCACCTGGCCTGCAGTGGCGGGCATGTGACTCCTCCCGGGGACCTTGGAATTCCCAGGACAGCTTCGTCTTTTCTCCCCAGGGAGGCTTCCTCCAGCACCTTCCATGTCTTCGCTGCCTGGTCCTAACTCCCATTCACTTTCCTGCTTGGCCCTCTGTCTCATCGCCCTTATTTATGCTCCTGGGTACAGATGGTCTCTGGGTCTGACTGCTCCACTCGGTCCCATGGCCTCTTTCCCTTCAGAGTGTCCGTGTCATCTTCCAAGGCTGCCTTCTGCCCTTGGGTGGAGAGATGGGGGTCAGCGGGGTGATCAGGGTGTGGAGAGGCGTGACAGTCAGGCCCAGAGAGTGACTTCAAGGAGCCCTAGGGGGAGGAGGGGACAGCTCAGCCTTCACTTTTCCCTCTGTGGCCAGTAGGTGGTGCTAGATGCCAGCTGAGGCCCAGCTGGGGCCTTGGCGATGCAAACCGCAGCCCTCGCTTACCGGAATGTTCTGCCTGCTAAGCAGCCCTTTTGGGTGGGATGCAAGGCATTGTGACCTGCGGGCTGATTCAGGACCCAGGAGGGGATAGAGATACACACTTGTTTCCCTTCACTCAACCCCGTGGCCCTTATGGGCTGGGAATGAGTTAAGGAGAGACTCTGCCTCACCTTTTCTTCCCCAGGGAGATTAGAACAACTGGGGACCAGACCTTGCCTCCACTCTTGCTCAAATATCACCTCCTCTAAGCAAGGGCAGGCCCTTTGTCGCCTGGATGCTCAGAGCAAGCCACCAGGGCACTTCACATACGGGGATCATGCAATGTTTCCACGGCTCCCTAACGGAGCAGACTGTCACCTCCTGCAGGTCAATTTCTCATCACGTCCATTTGTGTAGCCCCACCCCCACCCCCCGCCGCCCCAGGGCCTGGCACATGGCGCATGCTCAGTCCACGAGTGCTTGGTGGAGTGAGTCAAAGGCCGCACAGAGACTGTATTGCTTTTCCCCCTTGGAGATCTTTAAAAACACTTTTGCCTAAGGGCTTTAGGAATGGCCCAATGGGTAAATATGGATGGATGTTTATGGAAGGGTGGCCTTGAAGCCCCTCTGGAAGCCAGTTCCCAGCTCAGAGCTTCACACCCATGTGTAGAATATGCTTCATTTCTCTTGAATTGAGGGCCGTTTATTGCACGCTTCCAGCATGGCAGGTATATCTCTCTAAGCAAAGAAGCCTCCCCACGTCCACAAAGAAGTGTGACATGCAGCCTGGGCACTGGGGCCCTGGGACTTTGGTCTTGGCTCCTTGGGTGTGTGGAGCTTGGGGAGATGCTGGACTTTTGGGACTTACCAGAAAATGGAAAGGGAGGCCTTCCTTGGGAGGGCCCCGCTGGACAGGACATGGGCTGGTGCACTTAGTTCACAGAGGGGAGGGAAATTGTCCAGGCAGAGAAGTGAATGAACGCTAATGAGCGGGTGGGCATTTGCTCCTCAAACAGAAGTGATTTGTCTCTAGCTGAGCCTCCGGTTCTGCAGAACATTCTGTTTTATTGAAGATTTGGCAAACGGACCTGTAGCTGACATGAAGTGGTGGGGGGGTGGGGCAGGTGATTTTTCCAGATGCCTGAAGATCTGGACAGACAAGGACGGAGGGATCAATCCACAAGGTGAAGGTGTGGCATAGTAGGGATAGACATAAAGTTCTGCCCCAAACGCCAACTGGTTGCAGGTGGCATAACTTCAGAGTTGCCCACGTGAAGATTTCTGTTCTAATTGACAAGTCAGCTGTGAGATAGGATTGCCTTGTCCGTGAATCCATGCTGGGAGAGAATATGCAGAGTGAAGATCTGAGCTCTGCTGTGCGCTGGTTGACCACTCTTGGATTTCTCCATCGGTTCTGGGGAACTTAGCATGGGATTCATTTAATATCAGCTGGTAATGAAACCCTCGTCCCCATTCCTTCTCTCTTGGTCACTTTCCAGTCTTTCTTGCCAAGCCCCCGTGAAGAACAGTCAGACTTGTCTTTTTTTTTTTTTTTAATGCTTATTTATTTTTGAAAGAGAGAGAGAGAGAGAGAGAGAGAGAGAGAGCGCAAGCAGAGGAGGGCGGAGAGGGAGACACAGAATCCGCAGCAAGCTCCAGGCTCCGAGCTGTCAGCACAGAGCCCGACGTGGGCCTCGAACTCAAGAATCGTGAGATCGTGACCTGAGCTGAAGTCGGACGCTTAACCGACTGACCCACCCAGGTGCCCCCAGAGTTGTCTTTTAAAAGATATGATGTGCTGTAACAGACACCAAGGGCAGCTGGACCAGGAGACTCCAAACTAGCTCAAGTGAGAAACCACCGAAGGAACCTGAGCTCCGTGTATTTCCTGAGGAAGAGGGAGAGAGAGAATCTTAAGCGGGCTCCATGCTCAGCACAGAACCTGGTGTGTGGCTTGATTCCACGCCCCTGGGATTATGACCTGAGCCCAAATCAAGAATTGGACACTCAACCGACCGAGCCACCCAGACACCCCGAGCCTGACCTCTTTATTGCGGAGAGAACAGGGCCGGCAGCAGTAGGCTGAGGCTGAGTGCATCTGCCTGGGCTGAGATGACTCACTGAGCAGACATGACCAGTGGCCCCTCAGGAGGGGGTGAGTTCCCTAGAGGTTTGCGAGCCCAGGATGGGGCTGAGTTGGAAGCCCCTACATTTCCTTCTGAGCCTCAGAGACTGAGAGCAAATAGCTCTCCACCCCTCTGCACCCCGGGGCTTCCTTGGGGCCACTTAACCATAACCTGAAGCAACTGGCAGGGTCACTGGCCTCACAGCTCAGCCTCTCCTGCTGTCCCCTGGCTGTGCCCAGCTATTTGCTGAGCCTGGAACTGCTAATTGCACCGGGTTCCCCCGGGTCTCTGGGTGAGGGCAAGGGCCGGCAACAGAGCTCATGTGTTCAGGGGTCTCGGAGGTAGGACAGCTCTGAGAGGAAGGCTTCTGCTGCTCCCCTCCTGCTCCCTTCCCAGTGAGGATCCGGGGTTCAAGTCCTACCTCTGTGATCTTGGGCAATCAGGGGAGCTCTCTGAGCCTCAGCGTGGGTACTTGCTGGGTGGTGGCAGGTCCCCTTTACGTGGGCCGTTCCTGGAAGCCAGCTGTTTACTTCCTATCTTCTGTATAGTCTGAGGCACCTCCAACCAGAAGCCGTGGGACCTTGGCGTCACTATCTGCTTGGCTGGAGTGAAGGTGACTGCCCTTCCTGGTTTGTCCTTGATGGAGGCATTCCTGGGATGAAGGATGTTCTGTGCTAAAACCTGAAAAGTCCTGGGCCAAGCAGGGCAAGTGGGTTACCTTAGAGCTGGAATCTGCACCCGTCCCTCTCTTCCCCTGCCGCCTGGCCAGACCTGCTGTCAGCCCTCAGCCAGTGTGATTCGCTGAAGGACAGCTTGGGGCAGACGTTGAGGAGCGATGCTCTGTCCCCATGTTCAGCGCCGCTTGAAATCTCCCCAGAACTCAGGAGCTGAGGGTAGTGTCCCATGCGGTCTAGGTCTGCCCTCCCCTTTCTCCTTTGGCATCCATTATTTCTTTGGGATGTCTAACGAATCTTGAAATCAGCTTGGTTTTCCCCTCTGTTCATCCCATACTGGGAACTGGTACCTAGGGCCATCTGCTGCTCGAGGGAGGAGGAACAGAGCCAGAGTCCTCCATACTGGGGCTGGGCTTGCAGGGGCATCAGCGAACCCTGTGGCCATGTGGCCTGGGTGCCTGGGTCTTGTTCTTGCAAAACCCCATTCTTCTGGGATGGGCACTGTTGACATTGGGCTTAGTACATGACTTTCCTTGGAGCAAGGAAATCATTGTGGTTGCTGGTTCAGTTCTCAGATATTTTGACTTCCTTTCAAGTTGTCCCGAAGGCCCTGTGGGAATGTGAGACCAGTTTCCCAATGATCATGGGATCTCACATCACTGAGGCGCCTTCCATGGAAGCACAAACTCCAGCTTCACACAAAGAGCCAGACAAAGGGACGTGGCCCCACCTGCCTTGAGCTTAGAACGCTATTCAAAGACCACACTACTCAGTTTGCAAGTTTTGTCTCTGGGACCCAAAGAAAGGTTCTTCCGAGATGGAAGGTGGGGGGAAAGGAAAGAAAGAAGCATTATTTTCTGGCTTAATTTTCTAGTTTAATTCAGTGTGCATTAGATCAGCACAGGTGCTGAGCTCCATGCAAACACAGTAAGCTCTGGTTTTAAGGAACCTCGAGTTCTGGGAGGGAGGCAGATCTCTGAGCCATGGAAGGCTCTGATCGATGCTGTCATAGACGCTGGGCTGGTACACTCTGAACGTGCAGGGGCAGAGAGGTTAGTAGGAGAACTTGGGGAGGCTTGTTAAGGCGGTAGGATGTCCAGGGTTTCGAAACCAAGGCAGGATTTTGACAGGCAGAGGCTGTGGGGATCAAAGGTGCAAAAGTGCAGAGATGGGTAAGGGTGGGTGGGGCCAGGTGAGACCGTGCCATCTGGAGCCCAGGTGTGGGGGACCAGGGCAGTCTGGTGGCCCAGGAGGTGGGAAGGGAGCCGAGGCCAGGTCCTTGGAAGTGCTACATACTGTATGACGAAGCCTGGACTGGAGTCCTGCAGGCAGTGGGGATCTACGGAAAGTTTTAAAGCAGGAATCTTTTGATAAAACGTCAGCCCTCACCATGTGCCTTCCACCCCTTGCTGTCTTTTCTTTTTTATTCTTTAATGAGGAGTTTGGACCAGCCTTCCCACAGCGGAGCAGCCTTGTCCTTTCTCCCCACACCCGGAGGAGGAGGCGGGGGCCAGGGCTGTTCTTGAGTCTGTCCCGCACAGATCGTTCCTCCAGAGCCACGGAGCAGAAAGTTCAACCTGGCACCTTGCATCTGGAGCAGACAGGTCTCCCGAGCCCTCTCGGCACCTCCCGCAGCTCCTCTGCCTGCTCCTTTCTCCCCGCGTGCTTCTCCTACAGCCTCCATTTCCTTCCACCTGCCCCTCCTTCTGACAGCAGGGCCCCATCCTCCCATCCCTACCCCACACTGGACTCCACTGATCTCTAGTTGTTTAAGAGGCGGCCTCTGAGGTCAGACAGACGCAAGTCTGCTCCTGGCCTCCTCACTGTGTAACTTCAGGCTTAACCTCTGCGTGTTGGCTTTTCACCTGCAAAGGTGAATTGAAAGGCCTCCCCTGGAGGTCGGGGGTGTCCCAGCACCTGCACCCAAAGGCACTGTGGAGCACCCTTCCTGCCCTCCTCTCCCTGTCCGGGTTGGCTTTTGGCCCTTCCGGGAGGAAGGTTTCTTTGTCCGGGGAGCCAGTGGGCAGCTCCAGGTGGCATGGGGTTTCTTGCTATGCTTCTCAGAATGCTGCTGGCCTTTTAAACTGCCTCTCTGTCTCCCTTACAGGATAACAAGGGCATAAATCAGGAGCTGTCAGCGTTCATTTCCATCCTTGGGTGGACAGCATCCTGTCCTAGCAAGGCTCCAGGTCTGTCTTTGGAAGACTGGCTCCCCGAAGCCAGGGAAGATGACAGGCTGGGGCTGAGGGGGTCAGTTTAGGCCAGCGCTGTGTGGGGAAGAGCCAGTGTGTGCTGTGATTCCCGCATGTATCTGTCCCCCTGGCCCACATCAGTTCTGGGGCAGAACCCGTGAGCTATCAGACAAGTGGGGACTAGAATCTTCTCCCCAGAATGCCCGGCTGCCAGGATGAGATATAGGCTTGCCAGGGGCTATCTCTGCCAGAAATAAAAGAGGGAGGATCTCCTACCAGGAGCCTTAGGCAGAGAAATCCCACCAAGGGCAACTTCCCCCTTTCTCCCTTCTCCTTCCAGGGGCTGGGACCAAGGCTAGCTCTAATAGAGTCAGTGAAGGTAACTACACCTGGGAGCGGTCCCACAGAACCTCAAGATTTGGCAAGAGAGCCCTCGCTTCAGGCAGGTGCCGGCCAGTATGGGGGGCCCAGCCGGGAGGAGTTTGTGAAATCCCCATTTTCACTCTGCCCATTTTACAGGTAAGAAGAATGAGACCTGGGTGGCCCCAGACTTGATTACAGGGTCTTATTCCTGCAGCAGCTGATAAAGGATGTCAAATGTACATAAAAATAAGTGAAAGACAGCTCTCCTTAATCAAAGTTAGCCTCTTCCTCGAAAGGTCCTGCTGTTTGCTATGTGGCAGGGTAACAGTCTGCTCTCTTCCTTAGCTGGGCCGGCAGACCATGAGCTGTGTGTGAGACCAGAGACCAAATCTGGCTTCTCCACAATCTTGCCTAACCCGATGCTTGCCCTTTGGTGAGTCTCTGGGATGCTCCAAGTTCTTTTTCATGCTTAGTGGATACATTAGAAGTGAGGGATGCTGGGCGTGAGGGGATATTCCCATCCTGCTCCCACTTCAGCCCAAGAGTCAGTTGGAGAGAAATAGGAGGACTTTCTGCCCACTGCCCGCCCCCCTCCCCAGCACAGAGTCAGCAAATTGGTCATCCTTAGGAAAGGTCAGCTGAATCAGCCCCCCCCCCCCCCCCCGTAAGAAACGTGCTTGGTATTTTTAGAAGCTTTTCAAGTTTGCAGCTCTTGACCTCAGCAGGAGGCAGTCAGAGCTTCTGCCCATCAGAGCTGAGCCCCAGCCCAGCCCCAGCGCAGCCTAGTCTAGCCCAATCCAGCCCAGCCCAGCCCAGCCCAGCCCAGTCTAGCCCAATCCAGCCCAGCCCGGCCCAACCCCAGGCCAGCTCCAGCCCAGCCCAGCCCAGCCCAGCCCAGTCTAGCTCAGTCCAGCCCAGCCCAGCCCAACCCCAGGCCAGCTCCAGCCCAGCCCAGCCCAGCCCAGCCCAGTCTAGCTCTGTCCAGCCCAGCCCAGCCCAGCCCAGTCTAGCTCTGTCCAGCCCAGCCCAGCCCAGACCCAGCCCCAGCCCAGCTCAGTCTAGCCCAGATTCAGCTGAGATCAGCCCCAGCCCAGCCCAGCTCAGCTCAGTCCAGCCCAGCCCAGCTGCTATAACCACCCAGCAAGGCCAGGTGGGTAAATCATGACTTTTTAGACTGTGTAACATCAGCTTGAAATCCTGTCCACATCACTGCCCCAAATCTATCATCTGACCTTGAGAAAGTCACATTATTCCCATCTGTATAATGGAGAGGTCATCATATTTATTTGCAAATCCATTCTGCAAAAGAGGCAGGATGAATAGGAATCCAATAAACACCCAAAGTTGCTGTACTCTGCTGAATTCTGGGAGATTATCATAAGGCCTGAGTGAGTTTGTGTCCGAGAATTTTGTGTTCCTCAGACAGGGATGTTTAGAGAGACGATGTCATAAAAAATCTGTCATAAAATGCTGTTGTGCTAAAAAGGTAGCTTTACGTTTGGAGAGAGAGGCATGTGGTTCAGGAGGGGCCAGCTGTGTTTGGGGCATGAGGTTCTGGGGTCTCCAGCCAGAATCTGCGTTGGTTCTGTGTTGTCAATGAAAGAATGCCTTAGAAGAGAAGCCTTGGGCTCTGCTCCTAACTAGTTGTGTGGCCCTGGGGACATAACAGTCATCGTGGGCCTGATTTTTCTACCTATAAAATGGCAGGGGTGGGGGAGGAGGGGTTTGGACAGTATGTGAGCTTCTTAACGCGTAGGTTTCCACGGAGGGCTTTGTGTCAATCAGGGGGCTTTGAGGGCAGGGATAATGAGTAGAGCGTGCATCTTCCAGGAGCACCCACTGTGCTCCACGGAGACATTTTATTATTTATTTTATTTTTTTAATTTTTAAAATGTTTAGTTTTGAGAGAGAGACAGAGCGTGAGCAGGGGAGGGGCAGAGAGAGAGGGAGACACAGAATCCACGCAGGCTCCAGGCCCCGAGCTATCAGCACAGAGCCCGACGCGGGGCTTAAATCCACAAACCGCGAGATCATGACCTGAGCCAAAGTTGGACGCTTAACCCACTGAGCCACCCAGGCGCCCCTCACATTTCATTTTTAGAATGTATGTGAGTGTATCCTCCTACTGTATGCTATGGCCATGCGTGTTCTGGCATGAACTAACGTTTTAAAATGTTTCCATGGAGGGGTGCCTGGGTGGCTCAGGTCATGATCTCACTGTTTGTGGGTTCGAGCCTCATGTCAGGCTCTGTGCTGACAGCTCGGAGCCTGGAGCCTGCTTCAGATTCTGTGTGTGTCTCTCTCTCTCTCTCAAAAATAAATAAACATTAAAAAACTTAAAAAAAAAAAAAAAGAAATGTGAGACTTCAAAGAAATTTTTTTTATTTTTTTTAATGCTTATTTATTTTTGAGACAGAGAGAGACAGAGCATGAATGGGGGAGGGTCAGAGAGAGAGGGAGACACAGAATCCAAAGCAGGCTCCAGGCTCTGAGCCGTCAGCACAGAGCCCAATGCGGGGCTCGAACTCACAGACTGTTGAGATCATGACCTGAGCTGAAGTCGGATGCTTAACCGACTGAGCCACCCAGGCGCCCCAAGACTTCAAAGAAATTTGATGCCCACTTCAACCCCTCTCCCGCCTCCCTGTCTTCCCTCCCCATCCATAGGGAGATTCATTCTCCTGTGTGCCTGAGGGTTCTGGGTGGAGAAGTGTGGGGAACGTTGGACTGGTTGATCTCCAAGGGTCATTCAAGTGTTAGCATTCTAGAATTGTAAAATGTGCTGTGGTGTGTGTGTGTGTTATTTTGTGTGTGTGTGTGGAGGGAGGAAGTGGGGTTCATGATAAACTGATCTCATAGAAAGACAATTTAATATCATCTTTCTTCTTCCTAAAGTTCCAGAACTGGAAAGTTCCAGTGGACTCAGAAGTTGGAAGGGAAAGTGAACTGGCTACCTTGGCCAGCAGGGGGCGAAGGGAGAGAACAGTGGGAGTCAGGAACTGGGGCTGATATTTAAAATGTTCTATTCTGTAATCTTCCGATCAGAGCTAACAGACTACAAGCGTGGCTTCTAACTCAATCTGGCACAAGAGAATGGAGATTCTCCCCAACCCTTGCTTCTAATTAAGCAGCCTCATGTGCTCAGGGCCAGCAGTTACCTTCAACACACACAGGCACACACACACACACACACCCTCAGCCCCTACCCCATCCTTGGGCACTCCCCCAAGTGTCTGCCCACCTGCCTGCGGCTCCCCAGCTCCCCCGTGCTTACCTGCACAGCCCAGCCCCCTGGAGGTTCCTGCTACAGGTGGGGTGGCTGGTCTTGCCCACCCCTCCAAGCCTCATCTCTCTGTCACTGCCCACGCCCTCCCCCAGGCTTTGAACACACACTTGTTCACCTCATGTAAGATCAAAAATAAACTCTCTCTGGAACCTGTTCAAAGGCTAATGTGCATCCTCTCTTAATTATTGATTTGTTTATTACAGACGCTCGGGTAGGACATTCAAGGCAGCCGCTGTGCCCAGGGCCCACCTCTAGAACTCCTACCCCTCGCTGGAGTGGGGGAGAAGGCTGGGAGAGTGATCTTGTCTTGGGAAGGGGTAGTTGGCTGCTGGGTGAAACCCACCCACAGGGAAGGTTGCAGACTAATCCTGCCCCCCAACAAAGCCGAGACTGGCCCAGTGATCACAATGGAGTCCTCCCACTCTCCCTCTCTTCCCTATTACAAGGAGAAAACCCCTGGCAGAGGGCTGTAGGGATGCAAAAGGGTAGGCTTGTCCTCTTTCCTCCCCCTTTCCTTCCTGCCTCACTACTGGGCACTTACACGCAAGAAGTGGTTCCGTGCGGTGGGCGCAGTGGTTGGGGTTTAACACCTGCCTCTTACTGCTGCGTACCAGCTGGGCGACCTTGCACAAGTAACGTGACCTCTCTGGTTCTGTTTCTTCCTCTGCAAAACAGGGCATTTGTGAGGATTCTGTGAAATCGTGCATACGAAGGGTGTAGAAGAATGATACACGTAGAGGTCAATACATCGTGGTTGCCTTTGTCATTCCTTCTCTTGTCCTCATTCTGCTCCGCTTCATCCCTGGGACTCCAGGATTGCAGGAGATGACCCACCATGGCCCTCACAGTATGTGGGGGCAGCCCCTGGAAGGTCCGTGCTACACCTAAGCACAGTGGGGACCTCGAGCCTGGGCACGGCCACGAGCTCTGCAAGAAAGGGGACGGATCCTTCAGATAATGTTCTGCAGAAGTACTGCCCAGCCCTGGGCGAGGGGAGCACAGAGCTGGTCACTGGAAGCACGGCCTCCAAGGCACACTGGGAAAGGGTCACAGCCATCCATCCACAGGGCTGGGCTCCTGGGGCTCTCTCTTTTGGGGTCCTGAGGGTAGTTCTCGAATTTGACGTGATGAAGGGGGCATCCCGATGTCCCTGCCTTTTGGGGGTCGTTTGCCTTACACCAGTTGGAGGGACCCAGGGTTTGTGTCCAGGCTAGGTCTCTGGGACCCCCTCCACACTCGACGCCCTTACCCCAGGGCTCTCAGGGGGTCTGGCTGGGGCTCACTGGGGCTAGTTTGTACCCCGCCCCCACTTCATCCCCTGTCGCGCCCCCCGCCCCCCCAGCCCAGAACTCCCTGGGCTAGGCTTTTGTTCCCCCGGTTCCCAGGCAGTGCAGCTGGTGCTGTGGGCTGGGGAGGGGGTGGAGGACGGCAGCAAGCCTGTGGGAAGGAGCTGTCTCTTCATTCCAAAGGCGAGCATGGCTCCTCATGTCCCTTCCCCCCAACATAATGCTTCCCCAATTCCCACACTTGTGTCTCAGCAAATAAGACTTTTTTTTTTTTGTGGTTTTCCACTTGCTCTTGATACCTACTTAAATGTGTGTGCGTGCGTGGTTCCCAGCAACCGTCAGCACCAGAGGGAACTGGAGCCGATTTGGTAATTTCTTTCTTTGAGTCCCAGGTATGTGGGCAATGTCTTCCTCTCTGAGCCCGAGGACTTTGGGGCATCACCTCTCTAGCCTTCTGATCTCCTGGAGGTCTATGCTGCTTTCAGAAATAGAAGTCAGGATGGTTTCCAGCAAGCAGAGAGGGCAGAATTTAAGAGCACCCTACTATGGGGGCTGAACCATCTGGGAAAGGGTGGGGCCCCTAAAGGAGAATATAGAGGAAAAGAAGGGAAATGACATAGCTACATTTTTCAGGTGAGGATGGAGGAGGCTCAGCAAGGTGACAGGATGTGCCCAGGCATCCGGCCAGTAGGTGCTGGAGCTAACATCTGTACCAGATTTGCCTGGAACTAACGCACATGCTTTAGCTGCTCCTCCAAAGAGAGACCATAATGAGAGGTGTGGACAGAAAGCATTGCCTTGGCATTCCCTTAACTCTTGAGACCAACCGGTGGTTGATAATTGCAGGCAGATCAGGTGTGAAATGCTGATGGAATGTGCAAAGGTCCTGGTGTCCACTGCCTGGTTAGAAGGAACCAGTAGCTGTCATTTGTGGAGTGTTCCATATCCACGAGGTATTTTTACATATAACCTCTTCTTGGATACTCGCGATCACTGGTCCCCCATGTGGCAGAGGAGGATGTGGAGAATCAGAGAAGTCAAGCAGCGTGCCCAAGGTGACACAGCCCGATAGGTTTTTGACACTAAATGAACAAATTCGTTCAGAGCTGAATCTGGAAGCTGGTGTTTGAGCCAGGGCAGGGTAAGGTGTGATTCTGGCTGTTTTGCTGAGAAACAGGTGGAGAAAAGAGCAGCGTGGGAGGTAGTGAAGGCGTAACAGGAGACTAGGGGCTGAATAGCGTGGCTGGATTGGCCGGGAAGGACTAGAGTATGTAGTTGGGCCCCAAGAGGTAGGGAAGAGGGCTTGGGTTTCTGCAGGACAGAGGCCACAGTAATGGGGCTGGTGGGCCTGGGCTCAGCCCCCTGCTCTGCTGGGTGTGAAGAGCTCATGAGAGCCCAGGTGGTCTGGCATTGCCTTGGAAACTGCTGTTCCCAACCTTCTCCTGACTGTGGAACTGAGATCAGGAGCTACTTATCTCTCTGTTCTCGAAGCCCCTTGATAATTGCTCTGCCAGGGACAAGTTTACAGCAGCAAGTATAACTCTGGGGTGTGGAGGAGGTAGTCAGCTCAAGGCACCCCAATTCTGTCCCAAACTTCTCTTAGGGACATGCGTGGGGTTTTAGGCAGCAAAAAGGCACATTAAATCACCTCCAAAATGTGTGATGCCCACTCTTGCGGGGACACTGAGGTAGGCCCCGGGGAGAACAGAGTGAACAGCAGGGACAGGTCCTAGCCCTGTTGGTGCTTAATAGACTGACACTGAGCCCTTATTTACGATGTGTTGAAAGGTTTCAAAGTACAGGGTTTTGCTTAACAAACATGTATAAGGCATCTGTTACTTATCAGCTGTGTTTAAGGGGTTGGCAAATCAGTACATAAAACAAGCAAGGTCCTTGTCCTCAAGAAACTTATACTTTAAAAGCTGGTAATAATGGGGAGGGGGGGCGCCTGGGTGGCTCAGTCGGTTAAGCATCTGCCTTGGGCTCAGGCTATGATCTGAGTTTGAACCCCGCATCAGGCTCTCAGCTGTCTAGGCAGAGCCCACTTAGGATCCTCTGTCCCCCTGTCTCTCTGCCCCCCCCCAAAAATAAAAAAAAAATAAGGGCGCCTGGGTGGCTTAGCCCATTAAGGGTCTGACTCCCGCTCAGGTCATGATCTCAAGGTCCCTAAGTTGGAGTCCCATCGGTGGGGCTCTGTGCTGACAGCTCAGAGCCTGGAACCTGCTTCAGATTCTGTGTCTCCTGTGCTGCCCCCCCCCCCCCCCATGCTCTGTCTCTCTGTCAAAAATAAACAAACGTAAAAAAAAAAAAAAAAGGCTGGTAACAGGAAGAACATCCCCTTCTAGGTGAACAAAAATTCACCTAGAAGGTTCTGCCCCACCTTGTCAATTTCAGCCCCCTCCGTTTCCTCCCCCCTCAATTTCAGCTTCCCACCTTGTCAATTTCAGTTCCTTCCTCTGCCAAATGAAGGCCATTGGCCTGGCTGCCCTTTGCTCAATACAAAGTAGGTGGGGTGTGTGTAAGTTACTGCAGGAGGCTTAAGAGGAAGGGGTCTTTGACAGAGGGTGAGGGTGACTGTCTGCCCTCTACCCTGCTCTTTGCAGAACCTGCAGTGGACATGGCTGGGAACCCCCTGCTAGGCAGGACAGGCGTCAGTCCCTGTGGCACTGAATTCCTGCCCAGCCCAACTGCTCACAGCCAGTGGTGACTCAGCAGGGGCTACCCCCTGGGCAGAGGGAAGCTAACCCTCCTGCCCCCCAACCCTGGAGCAACAGCCTGGCAGGAGAACCAGGGAGGGCCCTGGGGTTACTTCTCAGTGCCCAGTGCCTTGTTCCACATGGCGCTCAGGCCTGGGGCCTTCCCTGGCTGCTGGCGACTCTGGGGTCTTGGAATGCAGCTGAGAACATCCGTGGGAAGTAGAGAGGCTGCAGGGGACCACCCCACAGCTCAGCCCCACGCAGTTAATTTGCTAGGGGGCATTGCTAGGGGGCTCTGTTTCCTGCATGTGTGGGATGAGATTTAGGGTGACCAGGGCGTTTGCCGTTGGTGGATAGTTGGTTGGTCCTGAGGCTTCCCAGTGGAAGCAGGAAAGCCTTCTGGGTACCTCAAAAGTGGAATAGTGAAGCTAACACACACAGAATGCTTACTGTGTGTCAGGCATTGTTCAAGGTGCCTTACTGCATTATCTCACAACCACCTTGTGAGTTAGGCCCTGTGAACCCCTACTTTGTGGATGGGGAGACCGAGGCACAGAGAGTTCAGTGCCTTGCCCAAGGTCAAATGCTGTTGGGTGGCTCAGTCATCTCACTGGGTCTATTACATGAAACCGTATTTAGTTTTGTTACAGTTGCCTACCGTCTTGTACCCAAGGTCACAGCACCTGTAGCCTGCAAGACTTGAAGTGTACTTTAATTTTTTTTTTTTTTTTTTTTTAACGTTTGTTTATTTTTGAGACAGAGAGAGACAGAGCATGAACGGGGGAGGGTCAGAGAGAGGGAGACACAGAATCTGAAACAGGCTCCAGGCTGTCAGCACAGAGCCCGACGCGGGGCTTGAACTCACGGACCGCGAGATCATGACCTGAGCCGAAGTCGGCTGCTTAACCGACTGAGCCACCCAGGCGCCCCTTGAAGTGTACTTTAAAGGGGCCATTGACAAACCTGAAGGTATTACCATTGACCACAGTGGGGAAGGATCAGAAAACTGATTTTGAAGCATAGGGAGGGCCCCGAGGATACTTTGCTCGGAGAAGAGTTGAGAGGTGGGCACCCTTCTGACTGGCTTGTAGAAATGAGACTAGACTTTTCCTTGGGGTTCTAGGTGTACCTCTAGTACCAAGGATGGATGCTTCAGGGAGGCTGGTTTTAGTATTTCAAACTGAAGGCTATCCAAGGAATAAAGCTGTTTGTGGACAGACTGGGAGGCCTTGGTTGGTATGAGCTTCCTGTCCCTGAAGGTGTTCAAGGAGGGATAGACTGAGCACTTGGAGATGTCATGAGCGGATTTCTGCATCAAGTAGGGCTGTGGGTCTTTGGCCTTGAGAGTCCTTTCCAGCCCAGAGATTCTGTGAATCTCTCATCCAGGGTAAGTAGAAGAAGTAGAGAATCACCTGGGCAGCCTCCCCAGGGAGGAACCCCAGGCCCCCTCCAGACACTCCCTCCAGGGCAGCACAGGAGAATCCGGGTATCCTCAGAAAATAATGGACAGGATTGAGGAGTGAGAGGCAAGGGGCGGGCTCTGTTCCCCCTGGCAGGTAGCTCCAACCTCCCGGCAGGTGCATTCCCAAGACCTTGGGATTTGAGTCAGGGTCCTGAGCTGGGGCGTCTTGTTGTTAGATTCTCTGGTTTCTTTTGACATCTTGTGGTAAGTGGGGCTTTCACCCTCCATGTATGATCAAAACTCCCTCCTTGGCACCTGGCCTTCTGGATACCGTTACATGTCCCCAGCCTCCAACCGTGCCTTTCCGCCTCACATCTTGAGTTTGGGTCACCCAGGAAACAGGCTTTTTTCTCAGACCCAAGTCCAAGTTGGCCAGCTCCAATAGCTTTTTGGAACAGCAGGTTCTTCAGGGCATGGTTTTCCCTCCGTCTCCTCTGGTGCTCTCCTAGTCACTACCAGTACATTTCTTTTCCCAGCTCAGAGTTTGGGCAGGAGGCCCTGTTTCTTCTCAGACTGGAAAGTCTGGCAGCACAGCTTCTGGATTTAGGCTGACACCACAGGAGTAGGGCATGGTGGGTGAATCCAAAGTGCCTGGGGTCTGGCCTGCATCCCTGTGACATGGTCCCTGCCTTAGGAGTGTGGGTTCACGGGAAAAGCGGATGTGGCTGGGTTTGGGTTTGGAAAGGCAGACATGTGAAGAGTGGGCCAGCAGAGGTTGGGGGTGGGGGGAGGTACTGGGAGGTGGTGACTCCTGGGTCAGCGTCTTAATGTTTGTATGCCTGCTGAGTCTTTACTCCCTTCCTCCTTGCCTAGAAGGCAAGGGATTTCGGCTTTGGGGATACCTTACAAACAAAATAGTCAAGGTGGAATCTCAGGTGCTCACACAGCTGGAACATGCCCTTTGGGATGAGACAGGTGTTCAGTTTTCTCTGGATGGCACAGAGGTTGGACTGCTGTGCTCCAGGGGGTGGCCTCCCCTCTGGCTTGATGGGGGGCTACATCCAAATCAGGGGTTCCCACCTTATCCAAACCCTTACTACCAGAAGGCAGCTGCTCCACTGTAAAGGGTTTCTAAAACTTTCCAAAACATTTCTTTTCATTTTATATAGAGAGAGCATGAGCAAGCGTGAGCGGGGGAGAGGTACAGAGAGGGAAAGAGAGAGAATCTTAAGCAGGCTTCATGCTCAGCACAGAGCCCCACATGGGGCTCGATCCCACAACCCTGGGATCATGATCTGAGCTGAAATCAAGAGTCATTTGCTCAACTGGCTGGGCCATCCAGGCGCCCCATCTAAAGCTTTACTTTCTGTTAAAAAAAACTTTGCCTCCTCTTGCCTCTGATGGGTCAGCTGGGGCTATAGTGCTAAGTTTCCTCATTTCTAAGACTGCAGCTGGCAGGAAGAGGTGGAAAGGTTTATCCCGATTGGCAGGATGCTGAGCTGGGTCCTGATCTCTCTGGGACCCAGTGATGGCTGCAGACTCAGAATCACTATGTGTCAGGCATTATTCCTTGTCAACCAGGACGTTTTTACCAAGGAGACACCCCAAATGCTCTGGATCCCTGTTGACGAAGAGGAGGGTGTCTACAATGGACGCTTTCTCCTGTTTTTTCAACTAAATCTGGTGTATCTCAGGGGTTAAGAAGTGTTGAAGCAAGAGTGTATTACATCCCTGGGTGAAGTGAGCACCTTCTTGTACTTATGGTGAAACTTCCTAAGTTTGTACTAACAAGGTCCCTGCACCTAATATACTCGTTTTTTTTTTTTTTTTTTTTTTTTTCACCCTAATTGAATAATATTCAGGTCCACGTAGAACCAGAGGATATTCAAGCTGGAAGGTATTTTGGGAGTCATCTTGGTACTTTTCAAACTGCAACATGCTTCTCAATCTCCTGGGGAGCTGGTTAAAATGGATATTCTGGTTTAGTAGGTCTGGGGTGGGGGCCTTAGATGTCTCATTTGAAGAACTTCCAGGAGATGCGGACGCTGCTGGCCAGAGGGCTACGCTTTGGATAGCGAGGTCCAACCTAGTCATTCTACAGACAGGAAAGCTGAGGCCCAGAGGCTTAGGTGATTTGCCAGTGGTCAGAACTGGAACTCTGTTCTCTCCATTCCTAGTCTATCTGCTTTAAAAAGGGCCTCCTTCCTTTTAAGCTGCCACTTCCTGCTCAGGCCCAGGGCTCTAGCATAAACAGAACATCCCATCTTAATCCCATTTTACTGTTAGGATGAAAGGCTTCTTGTTCCATCAGGGCCCCTAGCTTCACAGCCTGCATTTTTATTATCTCCAAAGGGGTTTTAAAAGTTTTTTTTTTTTTTATTTGTTCTGACTTACGGGCACCTCCCCTTCTCTGCTGGAGATGGTAAGAATCGGTTCTCTCTCTCCCCCCAAAAAGTGTGCCGGGCATTGTTTAGGTACAACCATTTCAGTTTCAGCCTGGAAAAGTACTGTTGGGCGCAATCCCTTTGTCGTTCCCTGCTTTTTGGACTCTCCCCTGGGGTGGTCTGAGGAAGGTTCTCTGTGTATCTCTGCTGCCACCTGCTACCTCCTGAGGCCAAACTTTGACTCTGCCTCAGTTTCCCAGGCTTTCAGGTATTCTCAGGCCTCTTCCAGAATGGGACTTTCAGGGCAGGGTGGTTCCCAGCGGACAGAGGGTATCAGGGGGTTGGCCTAGGACCAGTAGGAACTGGTTTGTCAGACTAAGGAGGTCTCCACTCTCTGTCCCCTCCTGCTGGTGGGAGGGCAAAATGCCAGTCTGGGGACAAGGCCATAATGGCAACAAGGGGGTAAAAGTCTCACCAAGGCTGAGGGATCGCAGAATATAAGGGGAAGTCGGGAAAACTGCCTTTTATAGACATGTTCCTTTCTTTCCTTTTTTTTTTTTTCTTCCCAAGTTTACTCACAGCGACAGTGCCACTCGCAGGCGCCTGGTCTGTCTGTGGTTGCGCCTGGGGTGGGCGGGTGGCACCCGCATACCCCCTTCCCCCATCTTGCCTGCAAGTTGCCTGACCTGCATCGGAATCCATAGGGGGGTGGGGGAGAAGCCTTTCAGATGCTGGATGCAGTTGAATTCAGCGTATTCGCCTCGTCGCCTGCCCTCATCCAAGATCGGGGAGGAGAGCCCAGCTTTCTTCTGCGTGTGAATGCTGTAGTGTGTTTGCCTGCTCGGACTTCCCTAACCCTTTCTTTTCCTTTCCCACAGCGAATGCTCTGGTTTTCTCAGCAAACAGCTCACATTTGGCATTTTGACGTTTTATTAAAAAAAGAAAAAGAAAAAGCCCTACCCAGGCAAAAAAGCGGGGACCTTTCTCTTCTCCGATGAGATCCGAGCTCGCGTCAAAGGCTGCACCTGCTTTGCGCCCCTACCAGGAAGGGGTGCTTGTGTGGGAGGGAAGAAGGGAGGTTCTGCGCCCCCGAATCCGGAGAAAGCAGCCCGCCCGCCCCCTCACCGGGCAGCCAGAGCAGCGCACCCGAGAGCCGAGCCCAAGAAGCCGGCCTCTGACGGTGCTGGTCTGCTTGCCAAAAAATGCCCCTTGCATCTCAATTTCCCCGGCCGTTTCTCTCCCACGCACGACTCGCCCGGGGCCACCTCGGCTCCCTAGCGCAGTCCTTGGGGCGCTGGTTCCATCCCTCCCCTCCCAACGCCGAACGCAAAGCCCACCGCCAAGAAGGCGCAGAGGGTGCGGGGTGGGGGCACCAGCCCCTCCCGTGCCCCTCAGTCCCCTCCCAGCCGAGCCCAGCTCCCAGACTCTCGATCACGGAAATAAGTGTCATTTAGACGGAGAACCGCGCGTCCGCGGCCCCCCGTCCCTGGCTCTGGGTGCTTCTCTGCGGTTCCAGTGCGCTCCCGAACCCCCCTCCCCCGTCGCCGTTTTCGGGCCTGTGCCCCCCACCCAGACTCGGGAGCACTCCCCGGTCACCTCGGCCGCGTCCATTTCACTTCCTCTCGCGGTCCGGATTGCAGCAAAACACCGGGCAGCGCGAGGGCCAAAAAGTGGAAAGGAGAGCGCCTTTCGGCGTCGCGCAAGCCAGCTCGCTAACTCCCCCTCCCCAGCCCAGACCCTCTCAATCCCAACTGCAACTTTTTCCCTTCCGTCTTGGTTTCCCCTTGGCCGCGGCGAGCGGGCGCCCGGCCGCGAGGCGTGGAGCGGGCAGGCGGCCGCGCGGCTGCGGGTGGCGGTGCGGGCGAGAGCCGCGAGCCGCGAGCCGGAGAGTGGGTGGGTGGGTGGGGAGGGAGGAGGGGAGAGGACGGGCGGGGAGAGAGTGGGGTGTGGGGAAGGGGAGGGGGAGAGGAGGGAGGGGGGAGATTCCGCTCTCCTGCCGCTCCCAGCCGGGGCGGGGGGGGGGGGAGGAGGCCGCGAGGAGGGAGGGGAGGAGGGAGGGGAAGAGAGGGAGGGAGCCGAGGAAGACGCTCCGATAACCCGTGCGTTTCGTAAGGCTCTGAGCACTTGTACATTTCTGCAGGCGCGCGACGAGCCATTCGCGGTGGCTGCTGCAGCTCCGACTGCATCCTCCTCCTCCTCCTCCTCCTTCCCCCGGGCTCCGGGTGTGTGTCTGCGTGAGTGTATGTGTGTGTGTGTGTTTTGCAGGTGTGTCCGTTTTAATTCTGCCCAGTAGGTGGGACTTGGTGACTTTAGCACCATATTTTTCCTTTTCTTTTTTTTCCCTTCTTTTTCTTTTTTGCCTCCCCACCGTCTGTTGCAACCCTGCAAAGTCTCGGAGTCGGAGAGCGCGGCTCGCTTCCCGAGCCCCCGGACCCGGCGAGCCGGCGAGCGCCGAGCCGGCCACCATGCCAGGCAGACCGCGCCACTAGGCGCTCCCCGCGGCTCCCACCCGGCGGCGGCGGCGGCGGCGGCGGCGGCGGCGGCCGCGATGGTTTCAGACGCTGAAGGATTTTGCATCTGATCGCACGGCGTTTCAAAGGCAGAGGCCCCCCCTCCCCCTTCTCCCCTCCCTCGCCGTCTTTGTTTCCTTCCCCCCCAGCTCTCCCCACTCCCCCCACCCCACCCCCCTCTCCTCTCCTCCTCCTCTTTTTTAGAAGCCGCGATCGGAGATGGATGTCTCTCTTTGCCCAGCCAAGTGTAGTTTCTGGCGGATTTTCTTGCTGGGAAGCGTCTGGCTGGACTATGTGGGCTCCGTGCTGGCTTGCCCTGCAAATTGTGTCTGCAGCAAGACTGAGATCAATTGCCGGCGGCCGGACGATGGGAACCTCTTCCCCCTCCTGGAAGGGCAGGATTCAGGGAACAGCAATGGGAACGCCAGCATCAACATCACAGACATCTCAAGGAATATCACTTCCATGTAAGTCGGGCGGCAGCTTCCCCAGCCCGCCTCCCCTCTCGCTCCGCGTCTCCCCCACGCCAGCCCGCCCGCCCGCCCGCCCTCGGCCGGGAGCCGGCCCTCCGCCCGCCCGCCCCAGCTCGCTGCTGCCCGCCGTCCGCCGGGCGCGCGTCAGGCTCGCCGTGGCTCGGGAGATGCTTTCGGGCGGCGGAGTCCAGGTGATCCGGCCCCGGCCCGCGTGAGCCGGGGCTTGCGTGTGTGCCTCTCCTCGGAGGGGACCCCAGCCGGCCGAGGGCTTGCGGGGGCCCAGCTCCCGCCCCCGCCCCCACCCGCTGTGGCTCGTCGAGTTCTTTGCCCCCCACTGAATAGCAACAGTTTGGCCACGCTCGAGTGGAATAAAGTAGACGAGGTTCGATTCCCGGCAGAGCCGGCGGCAGTGACAGCGGCGGCGCTTAGCCGGTAGGGAAGGTGACAGGGACTGTTCGCGATCCAGCCGAGATGTTTAACTATTTCCTTTTGGAAACCGCAAAGCACGCTGACAAGTAAACAAGTTGGGAGCTGGCTGCTCGCGGGGAGACTTTGGACATGTCGTGGCCGTCATGGACGCCTACCTCTTCCCTTTCCCTCTCGCCCGCCCTCTCCAACCCCATTTTGGGCATTTCCGAGACACCCCCCCGCCTTTCCCACCCTCATCTGCATCTGGGCGCCTACAGATCCCGTCCTTGTGAGCTTTGATGACTGCTCCGGTAATTCCGAGTCAGGATGGAGAACGGAGCAGAGGGGACTGGCGTGTCTTGGGGATGGGGGTTATATGATCTTGCAGATGCGTTTTTTGGGGAAAATCCAACTCGGATCGGCGTTTTGTTTGGTTCTGCCCCATCTGAGTGAGATATGGTGGCCCGTATTTCCCACCTGTCCCCCTCCCCCCAACCTTGGGTAGGGGTCGGGGATAGAACTGTGAGCCCCGGGAAAGAAGAGCTCAGGGTCCGGGGAAGCTGGCCATCTTTTCTTCCACTGACCTCAGGGCCAGGTGACACCCCCCCCCCCCATTTTGACATCCAGAGATGGGTGTGGACGCACTGGGGTTGCCCAGGGCATAGCTCTCTTATCCCCCTCCCGAGGTCCACACCCCTTGGGGTCCCTCAAAGTGAGTAGGAAGCCAAGAGGGATTCACACTGAAGTCTTGGCTGGGGTCTCAGGAAGACGTTTGGGGTGGACTCAAGACCTGCTAAGTCTGCCATTGGTGCTGCTCTCCCAGGCGGCAACCCTCCCTTTGCCTCAGAGATGGGGCGGCCAGGCCGGGAGGAATTGCAGTCCTGCTCTCCCAAGAAAGCCCGCCAGCCCTTTTGGTTTCATGGAGAGTGTGCTCGTGTTCTTGCCACTAACAGTTTGAGGAAATGTATGGCCCAGGAGATGTCTCTGACTCCTGGCCCAGGAGACCAGCTTGACCCACATCTTCGCTCTGCCGCTCACGTCCTCACTACCTTCAGCGGGTGGGCCTGGGATAATAAGACAAACAGCCAAGGTGGGAGGGGTTGGAGGGGAGCAGGGGCTAAACAGGATGGACCCAACTCTGCGTCTCCTGCCCTGCAGGCCACAGCATTCCAGCATCCGGGAGGATGCCTGGAGGAGGGTCTGGAGCGGGATCGTCAGGGAAACTCCAGCTGGGAAGTGCACCATCGGGCTGTGGGGGCTGGGGTGGGGAGAGCATAGCAGTGGGTCCAGGGGCTCAGGAGTGGGATCTAGGGATTTCCAGGGGGGATTAGTGGGCCAAGGGTTGGAGAGAAGGGGGCCTGGTGTGGGTCTCTGGGAGCTGGGGAGCCTTATTCAGCTTGTTCTCTGCTTCCAGGATATGTGTATCTGTAGGAAGCCAGAGGGAGGCAGGGATGGCCACAATCACGTAGGCTCTCTGTAGCCAGGCAGAGGTTTCCAGCGCTCCTCTGAAAGCGATGCTTGGGGAAGCAGTTTGATCGAGGAGAGTTGGCTTCTGTTTCCAGGCAGTGGTTCTGAGACAGAGGTGCTGGAAAGGTGGGTGATGGGTGGGGATGGGGCAGTCTCTTGTCCCCTTGGGTGTTGGAGGACTCCAGTGGGACATACAGGAGGACGGTGAGCAGGGAGTGTATTGGGAGACTGTGTGTGTGTCCCCATCCTTGCTTTGGGACTCTGCAGATGGGACTCCTCTCTTTAAATCCACCCCAACACCTAAGAGCCAGGGAACCGGATTCCCACAGGAACTGTGTGGAGTGGCAGGTGGGAGAGAGGCAGGTCAGAGGTCATGGGTCTGATGACCCTTCCTCACCCCATCTTTTCCCCAGTGCCCTGTTACATCTATGGCTGGTATTGACTGAACTCGGGGAAGGGCCTCGTCTTCTAGCCCAGAGGCAGAGATCAGTGGAGGGAGGCAGGGGGAATCGTGCTCAGCCTGGGAAGCAGATGTCACCGTGTCCTGTTTTACCCGAGGGAATGGAAGCTCAGGGTGGCAGAGTAATGTTTGGGGGCACGTAGCCCCAGTGGAGAGCCAGGCTTGGATCTCTGTCCTTCCAACACCAAAGCCGAGGCCCCAGTTCTGCCTGGAAGCCTGTGGAAGCAGGCTGGGAGGAGGGCCTTAAGGGCAGACAGAAGCTCTCACTGCAGGGCAGGAGGCCCGACTTCAGCATGACCTGGCAAGGGGGCTTGAGTTGAAGCCGGGGCTTGGCCGGAGGAAAGCGTGATCTTCCGATTTCTGGCGCTATCAGAGATGCAGAGTTGAGGGGTCCTGCAGTCTTCTAGCCTGAAGCTCTTGCTGGTGGATGCTTAGGGGTGCAGCTTGGGCAGACTCTGGGGGATGAAGAAGAGGCTGGGGTGTAGCCAGATTTCGACATCAGGCCTAGCTATGGGAACTGGGGGGGGCTGGCTTCCACAGATGTTGTGGGACCGTAGAGTTCTAAGGTCCTTTCCTCAGTGCTTAACTGACGATACGTAAATTTTAAGACAGTTGAGAGGTGCCTCGTGGTCTTTCTCTCAGGGTCGTGTGTGGCTTGGCTGTTGTGTACCCATCGGAGGCTGGCTGAGGGTGCCTCTGATGGAGCAGGGGGCTGTCCCGTTGGTATCAGGAGGGAAGCCGCTGTAAGGCATCAGGGCAGAAGTGTGGGTCTCCCCTCCGCTCCTCCCCAAGGGCCCTCTCCCTTGGCCTCTTTCTGTTTAGGAGGCCAGTCCCTCTGGAGCCCAAGGCACACAGTAACCTTACCTAGAAGGGTCCACGCACTGCCCTGCTGCGCTCTGGCCCCACCAGGCTCTGACGTCACAAAGGCAGAGGGCGGTGGCTGGGAGGTGGGCCCACTGTCTAGGTCAAGCCTGCCTGGGGTTGGATCTGAATGGTGTCTTCTTTGACTGTCTGAAGATCAAAGGGGAGGAGATGGCTCACAGGGCCCAGAGTTCCTGGGACTGGCTACCCCGCCTTGGGAATACCATGAGCTCTTTCATAGCTGGGACTCTGAGCCACCAACTGGGTCTCTGCAGGAGCCACCCCAGGATGGCTGGTGTTTGCAGCTCTCAGGTCCTTCTGTGTCCCTGGTCTTCCCTGCAGGCCCTTGCCTGGCTGGGTGAAGGATCTTTTGGGCTTTGGCTGCTGTATTGACTCCTTGATACTTAGCCTTTCTAAGGATCAAGGGAAGAGCCAGCCTTGACAATTACCCTTGAGAGCTGGGATGCAGGCAGGGGTGTGAGCCAGGCCCCAAGGGCATCATGGAGCTCAGCCAGGCTCTTGGGAGTTAGGCTAGGCCTGAGGGAGGTGGGCTCAATCCGGAGGCCTTTGTGGTGAGATTTGGAAGGGGGAGTGGTGGCAGCTCTGGGGAGTGGGGCACTTCTGGGATGAAAACTGGGGACCCTGGACTCCAGAGGTCCTGGGATTTTGCTTGGAGACAGAGTCTTCAGCCCCCACAAGCCCAAGTGAGTCTTTCCTGGCACAGTCTGGGGCTCAGGGTATCATCTCTACAGCTCCAGGGGGACCTGAGCATGTGGTGGTTTTGGGTAACACCGGCCCAACCTGACCCTAGCGTTGAGAGCCTTTGGGGACTGGTCCCTGGAGGGCTGAGCCTGGGGCCTGGGAGGCAGCTCAGGGTCCTGCCTAGCTGGAGTGGCGCTTGAGGCTGTGAAGAAGGGAGGGGCCTGATGTCTGCTCCCCTGGGATGCTGTCTGTCCTTGCCCCGCCTGTCCCTGTCTGCTGCCTTCTCTTCCTCTCTGAGTGTAATGGGGGAGCCCTCGCCCTAGCTGACTCTTAAGTGGGAGTGTGGGTGGGCCGTGACCTTCTCTCGGGATGACCTTTGCCAGTATTGTGGCATCTCTCCTGCCACTGGACTCCGTCCCTTGGTTTATACTGGGATCACAGGCATGGTCTCTGGCCTCCCTTCGGGGCCTCCAGGTGGCCAGAGGGAAGGTAGACTTAGAGAAAGGGGTGAGTCACCATGAGTCCTACCACTGGTCGTGCCCCTAACCCACTGTGAGCATTAGGAGGTGCTGTAGCCTTTCTGAGCCTATAAATTCAGCTCTGAATTGAGGCCATGGGGCGGTGCCCCTTCCATCTTGGACATCTGCCATGCTAGCCCAAGGAACACCCCTACAAGGCTCTGTGAGGCCACTTCTAAGGGCACTGTCTTTGGGGTTGGTGGCTGACCTTTGTGATGCACCCCAGAAGAGGGCAGGGCTGATCGCTCTCTGGCCATTGGCCGTTTTCCCCTTCCTTCTTCCTTCCCTTCCTACTTCTAGAGAACTCTGGCTCACCCAGAAAGAGCCACACGGTTTGGACTCAACTGCCCAGACCAAATGCCACACTTAGCAATGTACCGGGGCCTGCAGCCTCTGAGAGCCCAGACACCCGGCTTCATGGCTGTCTGTTCTCTACTCTGCGCTCAAGGCAAGAAGGAGACCTCCCTCTGCAAAGCTTCCAGTCATTGCCCCAGCAGAGACCTCCTCTGGATGTGAGAGGAACATGCTAGAACTTCCAAGTTATTCTTGTCTAAAACAAGGAATGTTCAATATTTAGCATATGGACTGAAGATACACAAGCATATGATTTAATAAATAGGAGCTTTCTGGGGTCACAAGATAAAATTTTTATTGCTAAAGCATGTGTAATCAAAAAACCTTGGTGTGTCCGTAATCTAAAAGGCTTAGAAGAGCCTGGGTTTGGGAGGGAGGTGGGTAGACGGTAGGATAGGTGACCCTGAAGCCCAGACTCTCCCTCTTAGCTCTGTTCCAGGGGAGGGGTGGGTTGATTGGCAGGGGGAGCAGGGAAAATGAGAGGAGGGGTCAGGCTGGGTGGCAGAGGAGAATCTCAGCCCTGGACCACTGGAGGCCCAGGCTGGGTCTCAAAAGACTATCTCCTGGTACCCATCAGGTCCTGCCTTTTGTTTCTGTCTAGCAAATTCTTTACCTCCTGAACACCTCAGCATTTCTCTTATGCTTTCTAGTTTACAGTGGTTGGGTTTATTTTGGCCACAGCTACTTGAAGCGCATAAGCAGGGATCATAAGCAGTCCCATTTTACCGATCAACAAAATAAAGAAAAGGGTTGAGTTGCATGTCTCCCAAAAGGAAAGCTGTAGAAGTCTCGTGACTCCTTCTGTGGTGCTCCAGTCATGACTTCTTCTCTCTGAGTTCCATGGACTCTTCTCTCTGGCGGTGGTCCTTTGGCTAGACATCCTGTGGCTCCATTTTCATCCAGAAAGTTCTTTCTCCCACGGGGGGGCAGCATTCTGGAAACAGTCCATCTGTGAGGGATTGGAGGACAGCTGAGAGTCCTGGAAGATGGGTCTAGGTGTGGCCTGAGTGGAGGCTGCATTTGCCCCCCCCCCCCCCCCCACCAGATCTGGTGGTGGCTGTCAGCCACTCAAGTTGTCTGTTATCCCATGAGCCTCACTCGCCTTCACTTTGGGAAACACATACTCCTGGAGACCAGGCATGTGTGCTGCTCCTGTTTGATGGGTTGGATCACCAAGGATGAGGACTTCACTGAAGTCATAACAGAAGCTCAGTGCCCACTGGAGCCCTGGGAATCCCCATGAGGATCCTTAATCTTGTGCGGGGCTCACCAGAACTCATGGCGGGAAGGAACGGCTGCAGGCGTCCCCTCCCTCATGTTTCTGCCCAAGGGGACCGCGAGAGGCCCAGACAGAGCCAACTACTTGCCTGTGGCCCCGGGTTACTGGAGGGTCCCTCTCTCAGGTGCTGGGGCAGGCGTCACCCTCTTCTGCTCTGTCAAAGCCAGAGCTTTGCCCATGACTGTGTCTCCCTCTGGGGCGATGTTTCCAAATCCGGGGTCCCCAGAGGCAGCAGCTAGGCGAGGCTGGCAGCCACACGGCTCCTCGTAGCCTGCGGCCCTCGCCAATTACAGATTCACTCGGTGAGGCTTTCTGCTCTGCTCTGTTTACGTGCAGGGCTGGAGAGCCCATCCTTTCTCTCCAGCCTCACCTCTGTCCCCCGGCCCTCCTTCCATCTGCCTTGTCCCACCAACAGTGTGCCTGGTCTGGGTGGTAGGAGATTTGGGATTCCTTCCTCAGAATCAGCAAGCATGGCGAGGAACACGGTGGCTGGGTTTCCCCAGCTGATCCTCGGGGCCTGGCCTCTCCCTAGGTTTGGACAAGCCCCTTACCTCTTCTGGGCCTCTGTTGCCTTATCTGTAAGTTGAGCATAGCGGTAACTACTTGTTAGCAGTGCTCTGAGGGGCAGTGCCCTGTATCACGCCCAGCAAAGAGAAAGTCGTCAATATATAACAACAGTTAACTGCTACCGAGTGCTTCCTGTGTTGTAGACCTTGTTTCAAGCACTTTGGAAGCAATAGTTCATTACGATCTCACGTGAACCCTGGGAGAGAGGTACTGTTAGTTAATACTAATCCCATTTTACAGGTGCAGTACGAGCCTAGATATCGAATTTGACTTGCTTAATTTTGCACGGAGTGGGCTGACATTTAACGTCGAGCTGTGGTGTCTGGACTCTTGGGCTAGTGTACGTTGGTGGACACACACACTTGTGTAGTCATTCGTGAATACACGACCATCGTACTCCGTTAAGAATTAAAAAGAGGGTCGACATGAAGGCCTAGAAGGGTCGTCTATTTTGTAACATTCCGGGTCTGTGGATGCCAACTGCCCTGGTGGTGTGGTCAGAGGGGAAGGCGAATGAGATGATGGGGATGGGGCTGGCCTGGCAGCACTGGCTGATGGGGTCACAGACAGGCAGTCTCAAGTCGGGGAGGCCTGGGGGCTTGCCTCCATGACCCGCTCTCCGCAGCACCTTCCCCCAGGGCGGTGTCTCAGCCAAGCCCTCTTCCCAGGCCTCCTTGACCACCCTGTGGTGTCTTGGCCTTAGGTCAGGTCAGCTCCCCCAGGAGACCGGGTGCCGGCTGAGTCCGGCGGGGATTCAGGAAGGCGACGGCTGGGTCCCCGCCAGCTCCGCTCTGGGCTGAGGTGTGGTCAGCAGGATCGTGTCCCTGACTGCCCGTCGCCTGAGAGAGCTCGGGTGAGAGAGTGGAGGGCAAGGGGGCTTCTCGCAGGTAGAGCTTCGGGGTTTCAAGACTGCTGATGGACGCGGAGCAGAAGGGGGGATGTCTACAGTGCCGAGCAGCTAGAGCTGGGAGCTCGTGTGGAGAGCGTCTTCCCTGATTTCATGGCTCTTCTCTTGCTGCCTCCTCAGACCAGCCGGCTTTCCTCTCCTCCACCCTTCCTGTCGCCTGCGCTGTGCCCCATTGCTTCACGGAAGCTCCGTCTGCCTCTCCACGGGGATGAGCTGGACGCAGGGAGGATGGCTACAGCTGTCCCCGTGGAGACGGCGGGAGTCCTGCTGAGACCGCAGGGCCTGCCTTTGTGGAAACACCCTGTTTTGCTGCTGCTTGGCTGGAGGGCTCACCGCATCACAGAACCTCCCTGGCCTTGGTTTTTCTTTCTGGGAGTTGGGGTACTCCTGCCTGTCTCCCTCATGGGGTCATGGTCAGATCGATGTGGTAACGTGCTTCATGGGCTGTCTAAACAGTGGGGTGCCATGTGGATTGTTTCTATTTCTAGATGTCTGGGGGTATTTTTGAGTTAGGAAGAAGATCAAGACTTTGAACCATAAATCACCTGATCTGGAAAGGGGTTTGGAAATAACTGGGGTCCAACCCAGTTTTACCAAGGAGGAACGTGGGGCTCAAGGGAGGTGGATGGGCTTGGCTCAGTCACCTAGTGAGTCCTGGCGTGGGGCCCTGCCTCCCCAGCTGGTGTGGCTTTCCTTCCCCACCCTCTGCTAGCGGCTGCTGTGGGGCTGAGGGATTTGGGCTCTTCCAGAGGAAGGGAAAGGAGCCCCTAGTCTCTTGCAAAGAGAGAAAATGAAGGGAGCAATCTTAGACTCGCTGTCCTAACCTTGCTGCCTCCCACGGTAAACTAGGCTGTGTGTGCGCATCTGGGGGTGTCTTTGCGCAGGCACAAGCGCATGTCTTCTGTTCGCTGTGCACATCACGTCTGAGGTCTTCGTAAACAAGCTCTAAAGCCTTTGGCTTCCTGCTTGCCAAGTTCAGCTACGTGTAGACCCTGGTGACCACCAGAGGGCAGTGCTGCGCATGAGACGGTAGGAGGCTGGTAAAGGCCAGCACCAGCCTGAGCTGGGGATGTGGCTCTAGCCTGGTGAGATGTGCGCTGGCTGGCAGACCTGGCTTTCAGACCCTTTCTTGAGCCAGGGATGAGCAGGGAGGTCGCCTGTCCCTGAGGCGGGGCTTCTCTCTGCAGAGCTGGTCCTGCCTTCACCGTAACTGCAGCCCAGCCACGGGAGTCTCCTGGGCCTGAGCTCCCCGGGACGTGGCTGGGAGAGTGCCCTGGGTGGATGGAAGTCACTGCTCTTCCCCTCTGGTCTGTCTCTGCAGCAGCAGCAGGAGGGATCGGCACGTTTGCACAGGGGTAATGGAGATGAATGAACGGGACGTAGTTCCTGCCCACGAAGATCAGTCTTGATGTGGACACAGAGAAGTTTAGAGGTGGTTACGCTGTGGGGTTAGTGTCCCAGAAGAATTGAGCTTTATGAACTCCCCCAGGCTGTTTGATATACTGACCCAAGTGTGGGGGCATCGCTCACTGCTCCCTGCCCCCTTCCCCTCATGCCAAGCTTGGGCGTCACTTAGACACCAGGTGACTGCTCAGTAAATACCAGGTCCTGATGATTACCAGGTGCGAGACCTTGGTGCTGTCTTTTAGTCTTTCTGGGCTCTGTTTCTCCCTCAGAGATCCCCACGTAAGTTGACGGGCCCTGCCTGGACAAGCTGGTTTGGACCGTTTCCTTTCTGTGAGTACTTGGCTATTTTCTGTCTGTTCTGGGCAGTCTCATATTGAGCAGGCGCTGTCTGGCCCCATTTGCTAGTTGGTCCACACGTGAGCCCTGTCCCACTACTGTGGTTGTCGGCTTTGGAGATGAGGTCTTCTGCTTTCGTGGTGGGTGTTCAGCTCACAGAGCCGCGTCTTGCGATGCTGTCCTGAGACCCATCCCTGGGCTGCAGATGGGACCCTCTCTGTTGTGGTCAGTCTTTCCCCACCTCCTCGTTTCTGACACTTTCTTGAGGCTGGTACCTTGAAGAGCAGGGGTGAAGCTGACGTTCATGGCCCTCCTGCTAGATTGGAGGTTGTCTGTGTATGCAACCCTGCTTATGTATGGCTTGAGATCACAACTCTGCCTCTTACCAGCTCTGTGACCTTGGACTGGCTACTTTTTCGATCCTCAGTTTCCTCACCTGAAAAACGGAGATAATGCTAATAATGCAATGATGCTATTGTAAGATTTCACGAGAGAGTGTGTATGCACGCGCGCATGCGCAGTTCCTCTCATTTTCTTCCTCTTCTCATTACCACACTCCGGAACTTCATCCCCACGGGCACAGATACTTCCTATGGCTCTCATCTGTTCTTTCTGCTTCCAGTCTTTTCTCCTTCTAGCTCAGCACGCTCACCCTGACGGATTAAGCTTCTAATCCAAGGCCTTCTGTTAGAATAATTCTGGCGCCCGAGATTTTCAATGGCCCTTTTGTCTGGGAGGCAGCTCGGTGTGGTAGGGAGAATAGTGGCTTCTTTGGCCACGCGGCCTTCAGTTTAAATCCTGGCTCTGCCCCTGTGTCAGTTTACCCACGTTGTTTAACTTCCCTGAGCCTCAGTTTCCTTCTCTGAAAGATCAGGCTAACTGTGTCCATCTTTGTAGAGTAGTTGTCGGGATTAGACGAGATTACCGTAGGTGCCTGGCGCGTGACGGGTGCCCAGAGGCCAAACTGGCATGTAGTACGATGGGAGTCTCACAGAGGTGATAGGCAGTGACATTTCCGGGTCCTTGAAGCATGGGGCTAGAGGGAGTTACGTGGGTGGAGGTAGCACCTGGGCCAAGCTGAGGAAGGCAACAGAAGGACCAGGATGGAGTATATCTGGAAAAGGTGACAAAGTGACTAAGGCACATGTCTTTCAAAAGAGCAGGGAGATAGCTGGTTCCCACTGATAGACTCAGTTGGGGGACCAGGGGGCAGAGTGTCCCAGGCGCTCTGGATGTGGGGAATTTCTATGCAGACTAATTCAGGAGCACCCAGCCTCTTGCAGATGGGGTCCCATGGAGTTTTACTGCTGTTCTTGCCCGGGGTAGCTCCCCATTCGCTAGATGATCCCCTTCGGGGCTACTGTAATTGACTAAGCCTGTCAGCTACAGATGGGGCTGTGGGACCAGTCCTGGGAGAAAGAACTTAGGAATCTAGTGGGAAGGGGGTGAATCCTGAATCCTCCAGTCCACCCTCAAGGGCCTCCCATTCACGTTCACTCCAGTTCCACGTTGAGCCACAAGAGGGCACTAGACCATGAGGTCTGCAGGGAAGGAGGCGCTGGTTTGCCTGCCCTGTTGAGATTGTGCCTTTGATCGAAGCTGGTTTTCTCACAGGTTCCAGCATCACTGAGGGTCATGGTAAAGCCATTTGATTTAACTAGGGCCCGTAGCTCCATAGCTTAGAGTCTGATATCTCAAGGGAGGCTAACTTGGATAGTGGAAAGGTCATAGAATTTGGCTTCAAATTCAGGTTCCAACACTCGCCCTCCCCCTTGCTTGTTTTTTGTTTTTTGTTTTTTGTTTTTCACTTTGAGTAAGTTGCTTAACTTCTCTGGATCTCATTTTCTTCATCTGCAAAGTAAGGTGCTTTGGGAGGTGTTGCTGTTGTGAGGATTAAATTATATGATGTGTGGAAAATGTCCGGAACATGGTGTTCACTCCATGGTTGGCCATCTGTCTCTTTCTGGAAGAAAGATGAAGTTAGGATACAGGGCAAGAGTTATTTGCGGGATCACGTTGGCCTGTTGGGGTCCTTTATACTCACCAAGGAGGGCTCTATGGTTCCAAATCACTGGGGGGCAGCAGTGACACCCAGAGGCTGGAGTGGAGTACAGCAGTGTGTTCGGCTGGGCTGGGGTGGCAGTGGTGAGCACTGTTGGGGCAGGCGACATTGAAACTGCATCATGGGTGATTGGCTTCAGGGGGTCTTCGAGTGCTCGTGGCCACAGATGATTCTCTCAGGTCACGAGTGTGATGGTGGCCATTGGAAATCTTTGTGGCCTGGGCCGATGCTATGAGGTTACGTACTGTGGAGCACACGCGTCCAGCTGAGTGACCTTATCACAGCCAGCCGATCCTGGCATCAACCACCCAGACCCTTCTGGTGTTTTCGGGATTGCTACTCTTTGGGAGATGCTTTAATTCCAACCACTGTATCTGGTTAGCCCTAGCCACCGGCCACAAGACTCAGGATCTTGGAGGCTCAGTGTGTTTACCTGGAAAATGGCAAGGGGAGAGGTTGCTGGGCTAGTTGAATGGGAGGATTTCGTAGCTTGGATCTTTGGATATGAGTATCAGGAATTGTTTCAGGCTGTGTGCGTTTGCGTGTGTGTCAGGAGTGTGTGGGATCACGTGGGAAAGGGGGGGGTTAGTGGTAACCGCTAAGCTTCAGGCTTTACTGGGAGAAGGGAGGGGCCTTTCCCCAGCAGAGGTGAGGCTGGAATCGGGGTGTGACTGGCTCCTTACCTTCGGTGGCCTCTTCCTCATGCACCTGAGATTCAGCAGGGAACCTTGGCAGACGTGCCAGGCTCAGAAAGTTATTTAATATCAGCTTTGCTCCAGATTGTGTTTCTGACTCCTTGCCACCTCTTAAGTGGCAGTCATTTTAACAAATGTGGCGGTAAGACACCAAGTGGGAAATAACATGAGAAAGTGAGGAGGGGGCCAGGGGCATGGAGGAGGGGTGTAGTTTCATTCCCTTGGCAGAAACCTCGTCTTTGAGGCAGTTGTAGGGAGAGAATAATGGAAGAGGAGGTGGGGCTCCTCAACGCCCCTGGCAGTGAAGGGAAGGGCCTGACTTCCCAGCGTGCGGCCCCGTGGCTGCAGATTTCTCTCCTCTGTGGGAAGGTCCTGTGCCCTATGGGGTGGCTGGCTCCTGTCCCTGGGGAGATGTGCAGGGAGGGCGTGTATCTGTTTTTCAAAGGCCTGTCTTCCAAGTGCATAAGAGACCGCTGATGGGGGCTGGTGTTGGGGCACGTTGAGTCCACTGTGGGTGCTGAACTGCACGTGCACCCGGGCTGTGGGGTGCCCAGCACCTGCCTCACTGCCTGCCGAGGCCCATCCCAGCATCTGGGCTACTGGGGAAGGGTGGGCAGGGGCACCAGCAGGGCCAGCCTGGCCCTTCCTCCTGTAGGACCCGGAGACGAGGGAGTCCCCTCTCTGTCTTACTAGTTCCAGCCTCCAGCCGTGCACGGTGCTAAGCCCTGGGACACTACACAGAGAGGATAAAGGGCCATGCCTTCTTGGAGCTTACAGGCTTTTTTTTTTTTTTAATTTTTTAAATGTTTATTTGTTTTTGAGAAAAAGAGACAGTGCGAGTGGGAGATGGGGAGAGAGAGAGGGACACAGAATCACAGCAGGCCCCAGGCTCCGAGCTGTCAGCACAGAACCTGACACAGGACTCCAGCTCAGGGACCATGAGATCATGACCCGAGCCGAAGTCAAATGCTTAACCGACCGAGCCACCCAGGCACCGCTACAGGTTTTCTGTTTTTTTGTTTTTTTTAAGGTTTATTTATTTACTGTGAGAAAGAGAGCGAGAGTGTGAGCATGAGTAGGGGAGAGGCAGAGAGAGAGGGAGAGAGAGAATCCAAAACAGGCTCCATGCTGTCAGCGCAGAGCCTGATGCAGGGCTTGGAACTCATGAACTGTGAGACTAGGACCTGAGCCACCACCTTCTGAGCCACCCCGGTGCCCCCGCTCTTGGAGTTCAGAGTCGAGTTGGGTGGTGAGCCTTAGTGAAAGGAGTGACAGCTGAAAAGGCTGTTTCAGGAGAAGCAGGGGCAGGATTTTAGAAAATGCACGTGATGTGAAGTTTAAAGAAAAACGTACACGCATGAAAACGTGGCTTCCCCGAGGTGGGCAGGGTGCAGTGTTTCTAATTGGAGATTTACAGATTCTGGATTCCCTTGTTCTCAGGCCCATCTAATGTCAGAGGAAGCGGGGGAGTTGGCCTTAACTTGTCAGGGTTGTGGGCCCTGGTCGTGAGGTCGACATTGGCCTTGCTGTTGTCCACAAGGGGCTCCGTGGTATTTTCGGGGAAGCCATGTACGGAAGGCAAGAGGGGGGCTGCATTTCTGCTGCTGTCACTTTCTGACCTTGGGAGACCAAGATTGGAGCAAGGTCACCGCTATTAGGAAGGTGACCCCCAGCAAACGAGGGGAGAGGGGCAGGGAGGCAGGAAGGAAGAGTGCCACGGGCCTTGTGTCCACCCGCAGGCTGCAGGGTGCTCTCCCCAGACGCTCGTTCATCTCCCCAGTTCTGCATTTGTTCAGCGTGTTTATGTGAGAGCCTGTGAGGGGCCAGCCCCTTTTGTGAGAGCTCCCTGGACCTTGCTCGTGGGAATCTACCTCCAGGCTGCAGGGAAGCTGGGCCAGGTGTGCTGAGGGTGCAGCCAGATTCCCTCTGACCCCCTCACAGGCCAGGTTCCTGGGAGAAAGTCCCATCAGAAGGTGATCTGGGTGGAGGAGAGCCACGGGTGGGATGAATGCCCAGTTGGTACACAGAGATTGGCTTCTGTGCTGGTATAGGGTCAGCCGCCTGCTTCCTCCTCTGGGCACCCAGCAGACACTGTGCCCAGGCCGTTCTGGGCCTGCCCCCCCCCCCCTCCCCGTGGGGAACACGACACTCCCCCTCCTCTCTGCTCAGAGTGGTGCCTGGGGCCCCCAGGGAGCAGCTGTGTGACCTTCTCCCTTCCTGACTCTTGTTCTGGCTTCATCGTCCGGAGTAATTTCCTGTCTCCGTGCAAATGACTGGTACTCTTTCCTGCCTCCCCACCCCACCTGCCCTAGTCCCGGCATGCAAGCTGCCTCCCCACCCAGCCGATGTGCTGGCCTGCCTGCCTTCTTTCCGTCAGTCACTCACTCAGGGCTGCTGTTGTCTGGACTCTGGTCTGGTGTGTGCAGGCCTTGGTGTTCCCTTTTCTGGTGTCTGTCCTTACCTGCCCCAGGTGGGTCAGTGGATGGAAGAGGGTGGCATGGCTAGGGTCTCAGTCCAGCTGAGACTCTTGGGTTCCAGCCACATGCCCTTTATGGCATCAGGCTCCTTCGTGTTTTTGTTTCTCTACTGTGCTGTGAGCATCAGCAGCTGGGGATTGGGTTGCATTTGGCTGTGTTCCCAGTAGCCAGGATCTAGTAGGTGCTCAGTAAAGACCTGATGAGCAGGATGGGGGTGCTTCTGGCAGAATGTCTCCCAGATCTAGAACAGATCCCAGCTCGGTGACCTTGCACACGCCTCCACCCAGAGCACCGGGCACCTCCTTCTCCTTGCTCTTCGAACCTCTGTGGGCCTGGGGCTTTGCCCTCAGCAGAGCAGACTTCTAGAATGCAAACCCTTGCAGTGACTGTGTTCCAGCGGCTGTTGTGAGGACTGGCTTATTTTAATCCTCCGTCATTCTCAGCACAGCCCAACGAGGCAGGTACTATTACCAGCCTCATTTTATGAAAGCACAGGGAAACTGCAGCACGGGGAGGCTATTGAACTTGTTCTCGGTCGGCCATTTGGCTAGTAAGTGGCAGGGCTGGGGTTTGAACTGGGCATGTTCAGTCCCAGGGCCCCCCTCGTGCCCCTGGTGTTATCGGTGCTTCTCTCTTTCTTGCCAGCCCTTATTTCCTTTAGTCTTGGGCCCCCCCCCCCTGAGTCCCTGCAGCTCCCAGGTGCCCCTTGGCATACAAGACATAACACCGTGCTCATCTCTGATGTGTGAAGGGGCCTCTGGGACCTGGTGGAGTTTGAGATTCCTGAATTTTGTGGGCGCAGGTGTTTTCAGCCACATCCCAGAGAATGTCTTCTGAGTGAGGACACCGGGGCAGAAGACAGGGACTTCCTGGGTCCTATCAGTGCCGCCAGCTTACTGGGTGAGTCCAGGCAAGGCGCTGGCCATCTCTGGGCCTCCGTTTTCTTATACTTAAAACCAGGAGTCCCGCCCAGGTGATCTTGGAGGGCCTTTCAGGCTCTGACCTCTGACACTCTGAGTGGCGTGGCTGGGGACTGGGTAGAAGGTTGGAGAGGGCCGAGGCTGCATAGGGGTGGTCCTATGTGTGTGGAAGGCTTGTGGGAAAGGACCCTGGGGGTTCTCACACCTGTGCGTGCATCCCTGGCCCCAGGAGGGCTTGCGGAAGCACAGACAGCTGGGCTCCACCCCAGAATTTCTGATTCCCATTTGTGGTGGGGCCTGAGGACTTCCTTTCTAGTGAGTCTCCAGGTGATGTGGGTGCTGCTGGCCCTGGGACCACACTTTGAAAATGACAGCTGTGTTGATGGCTTTCGGGGCGCACTCCCTGGAGATCAGAGCCGGGATAGTATTCTGCATACGTTTTGTATGAATTTTCCCAGGCCATGAAAAGTTTGCATACCTCCGTTCTACAAGCACACTAACCCACTCCCGAGCATATTTTGATGGGGCCCACCCAGGTGCCGGCTTCTCTCTCCACTCCCCTTTCTTCTCTCTGCACCCCAACTGTGGTGCCTGGCTCTATTCCGACCCTGGCCCCCACTCTCCCCTTTTCCCACCGGGCTGGACTTGCCAGAATGTGCTCTGGTCCACGTGAGCCAGTATGTAGTTGGGAAATAAAAGCACAGTTAACGTTTTTCATAGTACGTTTCCAGACTCAAAGTTGATTTTTAAGAACTATCTGGAAGGCAGGGAAATAATTCTGTAATTGCAGCTCAGGAACCTTAGTTGGGTCCTAATTGCTCCCAGGGTCAAGTTCGGACTTCTCTGTTCACGTCTAGGCTGCAGCATCTCTCTGGCCTCCTGCCTCCCGTTATCCCCCCCCCCCCCCCCCGCCCCCCATGCCTTCCCAAAACATCCCCATGCATTTCCAACTCTCAGTCTTTCGGTCAGGCTGTTTCCTCTGCTCACCTGAGCCCTTCTTGTCCCTCAGGTCCCACCTTTGAGATGTTCTTTGTTGTCCATCCAGACCTGTGTTTATTGATTGTTCTGGCTTCCCAGTCTCTGGAGCACACAGTCCTCGCGGCTGTTGCTCCTAGAGGACTTTCTCCTGGTCGGGCAGTTTCTATGGCATTTCAGCCATATGCATGGTGGCTGCTCTCATTTCCCAGATGAGGAAGTCGAGGCCAGACCGTGCAAGAGCTTGCCCTAAGGCCACGCATAAATGGCACAGCTGGGTTTCAAACCCAGGCTCACTCCGGATCCCACCTTCTCCCATTTATCGAGCAGCGTGTGAGGGAGTGAGATGATTGGCACGAGCTCCCATGTCCTCAGGAGGGGAGGAGATCAGGGGACCTGGGGTATGTTGATGTGCTACAATGGCACGTAGCTGTTACAGTGAAAATCTTGATGTCTGTGCAGTAACGTGGCTACGTTTTGAAAATCTAATGCTGATGGAAACCCAAAAACAGAAAACAAGCTGCAGAATGCTATGCCACAAGTGTAATTAAAAAAAAAAAAAGAAAGAAAACACGACGACCAATGTAACGTGTTGGATACAGATAATACAGTAAGAAGATAAAATTGTGGCACAAATTGTGTGGTACAAACCGAATTCATGACAACCTTGGTTCTAGGGAGAGAGGAAAAGGAACCGCAGGGCTGTTAACTTTATCTGTGATGTTTTCCCTCTCTCTCTGTGTTTTGAGATTAGCATGTGACAAAATGATAATTAGGGAATTAATTAATGATTGTTCATTTCAGGTGATGGGTAAATGGTGTTCAACGTGTGATCCTTTCTGTTTTCTCTTAAAATGCAAGTTTAGAATAACCTTAAGCCATGAAAGATGATCATCCTTAAGCAGATTTATAATTTATCTATTTCTTAAATTAAAAAAATTTTTCTTTAATGTTTGTTTATTTTGAGAGAGACAGAAAGCGCACAAACAGGGGAGGGGCAGAGAGGGAGGGAGACACAGAATCTGAAGCAGGCTCCAGGCTCCCATGTCCCTCCCCAGCCAGTCTCCGCCCTCACGTCCCCAGAGGCAGTCTCAGCATTCTGATTTTTTCCCTAATAGATTGCTTTTGCCTGATTTACAGCTTCATGTAAACGGGAATCGTATAATACATACTCAGCAACATGTTTTGGGAGGGTCCCCCTGCACATGGGGAGGGTTCCCAGAGGAAGAGACCGGGTTCATGCATCTTGTTGCAGGTAACAGAATCTGTTTCTTTTTATTGCTGGGCACTATTCCGTCTTACGGAATCCTTGAGTTTGTTTATTGAGTCTCCTTTTTGTAGGAACCCTGGCTTTTCCCAGTTGTGGACCATTACGGTCCAAAGTGAACGTTCTCGCACAGCCTTTTTGTGGACACGTGCTTTGATTTCTCTCGGGTCTGGACCTAGGAGTGGAATTTCTGGATGGTGTGATATATTTATATTTCACTTTATGAAACACTGCCAGATCTTTTTCCAAAGTGGTTGTACCAAGTTTACACAATAGGACTGCTTTTGATGAATCTGGGTTAGGATAGACACAGGGTGCTGTCCTGTCTTTGTCTTTCAGATGAGGACATTGAGGGGCAGAGGGTGGCGAATGTGTGTGATGTGACGGGGGTGGGGGGCTGCCCCCGGAGGGGAGGCAGGCAGGGCTTACCTGGAGATACCAGTGCCAGCCCTCACCTGAGGCCTGAGGGAGAGGAGGTGCTTCCTGAAGCTTAGAATGTGGAATTTTCCAGCATGTGTATGTGTGTGTGTGTGTGTGTGCGCGCGTGCGTGCGCGTCTTAGGTGGGAATGGGGGAGAAGGGTGTTGGGGAGAGATAGCTAAGAGGCCGGGGCAGGGTAGAGGGAATGGAGTGGGGTGTGCAGGGGCCGGGGTGAGGGTGGAGAGGTCGGTGTGGGAAGGGATTTAGATTTTAATCTGAGGACACGGGAGACCCTGGAATGTTTTTCCTCTCAAACAGGAGATGATCCAGTTTACATCTGAAGCGATGGGCGCAGTAAATGTGTTCCGGGAAGCACACGGGCTTGTGGGCCTCTGTGGTTGGGGCACGTGGGGAGGGTTCCCAGAGGAAGAGACCGCTAAGAGGGAGCAGGCACCAGCCTCCTAGGAGGGACCAACGCCCCGGGGGGCTCTTCTAGGTGGAGCGACTCTGGGAGAGGGACATCTGGAACCCTTAAGGAGCCGAAGGGAGTTCCCTGTGCCTGGAGAAGTAGGGAGGGCCCAAGCCATGCCAGCCCGAGGAGATGGGCTTCCAGAAGGGACGGCTATGAGCTCCTTGAGGTGTGCAGGGTGGCGGGGGGGGGGGGGGGGCCTGGGTATCCGTTCTTTCTGGTGCCCAGCATCTGCCTGGCTGAGTACACCTGGACCAAAGTGCGTGTGCGTGAATGAACGGAGGAGGAGAGGGCACGCTGGGGATGTGGAGGCGGTGGGGGGGACGGTTTGAAGGTCAGGGAAGACCAGAGGCAGCCGTGGGTCCCGAGAGGAGCAGATTTGGTTGGAGTGGGGTCGAGTCCATCACCCCCTTGGCCAGAAGTCCAGCCGGGCTGCCTGGCCCGATGGCCTGCGAAGGGGCAGTCCACAGAGACGGCCTGGCCTCACCTTAAAGGCCCTGAGGTGCACGGTGGCAGCGTGGAGCTCCGACTGAGGAGTGCCACTTGCTAAAATATATTTGTTTATTCAGAGATTTAATTAACATGTTTAAATATTAAAGAGTAAACAACGTGTGTCTAGTGGGATTCAACATTTACCAACAGGAGTTCTGACTTATTTAATTATTTGTGCTTTCCTGGCCCTAAGAGCCACGTTTCCGGCTTTGTTCTGGGGAGGCCCCGGTGCTCCCCTGGAGGAGGCAGGGAAGTGGGCCAAGGAGAAGGGGAAGTCAGGAGGGAGGAGTGGAGTGTGGGGAGGGATGGTGGGGGGAAGGGGGAGGGGGAGGAATGAGAGGGGATGGGAGAAGGGGAAGAGGGAGGAGGGAAGGGGAAGAGGGGGAAGAAGAGGGGAGGAGAGGGGGAAGGGAAGGAAGGGGGAGGGGAGGAGGGAGGAGCGATGGGGAAGGGGTGGGGATGGGGGGTTGGGGGGTGGGGTGGGGAGGAGGAGGAGAGGAGTCTTAGGAAGAAAAGGAGGAGCTGTCCAGGCGAAAGAAACCGAGATGCTGTATTTGGTTTGTGTAGAGGGAAGAGAGAGTTTCAAGTTTAAGGAGGGTAGGACCAAGTTGCAGATTAGGAAGGCAACTCGGGAGTCCTTGAAGGAGTGGATACAGCTTGGGGGAGCGGAGGATGTCGGGGTTTCCTCTTGTGAGGACGCCTGTTTTCGTGCGCTAAGGGAGAAGGACTCAGCTTCTCACCTCCATGCCTGAGGGACCCGCAGTCTGATCAGAGCAGCCCATTCCGAGGCATCCGCAGAGAGGGAGGGGCCTGGGCAGATAATAAGACCCCAGCCACCACTGCAGGTGGAACTCTGAAACCAGGGGTGTTTTACAAGTGATCTGCATTATAATATCTCCGCAAATGAAGTCCTGGATGCTGAGAGATTACACTGGGGGTTATTTATTGGCAATGCGCTCTACGGTTTTAATTTTTTCTTTTTGCTTATTCAGGCTTTAGCTCCAGAGGAAAATAGCCTGGGGTGGCTTCGAAATAGATTGTCTCTGCCCCATTAACTTATTCAGTGAGTTTAATGGTCCTTTTTCCCCTCAGCCTTGAAGCCGTCATTAAAAGGCAGAGATTTATAAAAGCAAAGACGCTGAGCCTTAGTCAAACTTTCACTCTGGGCTGGGGGTTGAGGGGGAAGGGGTAGGGGGCAGGGGGACACGCCCTTGGTCCTGGCTCTGTGGGTATAGCCCGAGAGCAGGTCCTCATCCTCAGAACACCAGCTCGCGGAGGCTGGGCAGACGGTTTGCTTGTTGCTTGGGGGCCGTGACACCACCCCACAGACGCTTTCCAGGGGTGAGTCTCCCCAGCATTTCCCAGCTCTCACAGGGCTCGGGTGTCTTGGAGTGTCTACAGTGTCACCCACCCCGGGGCTGTGGGGAAGCTCCCCCTGGTCCTCAGCAGGCCTCTGAGACCATTTCCTGGTACGTGTCGTTGTTAACACACCCAGATGCCTCCCTTCTGCTCAGGACTTTACCAAAAACCAGAAGACACTTTGCAGAGGGTCACCTTCTCAGAGGCCAGTTCCCCACGAGCCAAGTGACTTAGAGGCCCAACCGCCCAAAGGACCATTGAGCAAGTGGCCAATTGGCCTTCAAGCAACTCACCGGAAGCCTGTTTGCCAAATGCTCAATTTGCCAAATTTACTAAAACTTTGATTTAAAGAATGCAGTGATTGCATCAAGCCGAGTCAAGCCAGGGCTGTCCAATTCAGTTCAGTCTAGTTCACCCCACTTCGCTTCCTCCGTTATCTGAGCACCTGTGGTGTGCAAGGCTAGATACCCCAGAGGCTACAGCAGAGGAGCAGACCAGTTCCGGCGGAGGTGGGACAAGTTCATCCAGAGAGTGCAGGTGGTTGTGACCTTCCGTGAGGGTCTGTTGCCACAGAAAGATGTGTGGTGGGGGGGGGGGGGGGGGAGGCTAGGCGAACTTTGCTGAAGGAGGTGATAAGGGGGGTGTCCTTTGGTGCCCGGGTTGGATCTGGATGGGGAGGGAGGGGAGGGGAGGACATTTGGGGCAGGAAGTGCAGCATACAGCAGAAGAGCCTGCCCAGCCCAGTGCCTTAGAGGAGACCAAGGCCCCGTTAGCCTGGAGGGTAGGGAGTCCAGGGCCCTGAGGGCTGAGAGATGAGCCCCGGGGCTCTCTTGGGGAGGCTTCGACTGCTGACCCGAGACCATCTGAACTTCACCTGACACAGAATCCCAAGCAGGCTCCAGGCTCTGAGCTGTCAGCGCAGAGCCCGATGGCGGGCTTGATCCCAGCGACTTTAGGATCATGACCTGAGCCGAAATCAGACGCTTAACCAACTGAGCCACCCAGGCGCCCCTGAAGATTTTTTTAAGTATGGTTGCTAATGGAAAATTAGAAATAACAGTAAGTGTGGAAAATAGACAAAGAAATGGCTCGTATTCCCAGAAACCTGGAAAAAACCCATCCTTTGGTGGAGTTCCCTCAAGTCCTATAGTAGAATCAGTGTGTAAGGCAGAAAGCGATCTTTGAAAACTCTGTGCCCAGTGGGAGAGGCCCCGGGGGGCTGAGACTGGCTGGGGGGACAGCAGATTCACAGCACGTCTGTCCTGCTTGTGCTGGCAGATGCTCTCATTGAGTGAAGTGGGGGCAGAAGCACCAGTGTTTTAAAAATAGTTACTATTTTTTCCTCTTTCTGGTTGCACAGAGCTAAATTTGCATAAATTCGATGTATGCATGAAACCTTACCTGTGAGTGAATGTGTGTGTGTGAGAGAGAGAACATGTACGTGAGAGAGAGAACATGTACGTGAGCTGGTATTGAATGTCAGTTGCATGTGGTCTGAGAAGAGAAGCATACAGTAGAGGAAGACAGCAGGAGGCGATCACAGCAGCTCAGAGGTGGGGCGATGTGGGTGGGAAACGAGGGGAACGGGAAGGATATTTCAGAGACTACGCAGAAATTTCAAACCACTCTGATTACACCCGTTGAGTGTGAGAGATGGAGGTGTTAAGAGGGACTGAAGTTTCCAGAATTTGGGCGAGGGGAAAATATTTCTGCCTTGAGCAGGTATAGGTGATGGGGGACAGGGTGACTTCTGTCTGGGACACAGAGTCTGTGGTGCTTGTGAGAGCTGATTCTCATGCAGGGTAGAAAGTGGCCTGGAACAGGACACCTTGTCTTTGATGGGGCCCTTGTTCGTGAAATGTCCCTAGTGGAGAAAGCACCAAGGATTCTTTTTAAAGAAGGGGGCATATCCTGGATCTCAGGACCAGCCCGCCTTCTCGATGGTGTCCAGGCTTTTCTTTGGGAGAGGGACTTTCGCTTGTGAGAACTTTGTTAAACGTTTCCAGAAACATTTTACCTTTGTCTTTATTGGCAAGATCTTTTCGGCTTCTCTGTCCCTCTCCCCCCACCCCTCCCCTCACTACTTCTGTAGGTGGGACGGTGCTCTTGCTCTAAGCTCATCTCTAAACAGGTATGCTGCCAGGTAATAGAAGTCCAGATGCCAGCATTCTGGTGGAGCCCAAGATCGGTTGTTGGATGGTTAGTAACAGTAATGGGGAATGTTAAGATAAGTGTTCACCTACACTCAAATGCTGCTCCACAGTAACTTTTCACTGCCCTATGAGGAAGGCCAGATCTCACTGTGCCATTTTTAGAGAAGGCAAATGACATGTCCAACATCCAGCTCTCTGCTAACAGAGCAAAGGACCCTTTGCACAAAATTTAATCTTCCCATGATCAAGATCTCTGGCTCCAGAATGGGGACATGGGAACATCCTTGGAGGAACAACAGGTGTCCGTGCATGGATTTGGGTCGTCTTGGAGAATGTAAACATGCTCTGATCCTTATCCCCCTTCTGGCTGCAGAAGTCCTGATGCAGAAGGAAGGATGTTGACGATGACGATGGCAGCAGTAGTAATGGCATCACTAACGCTGGGTGCTTACTCTGTGCCAGGCTGTGTGCTGGGCACCTGTGATTCAGTGACTCTTAATTCTCACATAATTGAACTTAGGTCGTGTGCCCGAGATCACCCAGCTAACAAGCAACGAAGTGGATTGGAGTCAGGGAGTCTGTGCCCAGAGCCTGTGCTCTCACGCCCACAGTCAGTCGTGGACACCAGTCCAGGCTGTGCCTGGAGATCGTGGGGCCATCCCTCACTCCTCAGCCCTGACCATCAGCTGGATAGAACCTGGTTAGATTTTCCACACTGGGACAAATGTTCCCGCTGTCAGTTCGGTGAGAAATTCCGTTCCATGCTCCCTGGTCTACGTTGATCCATTCACCTCGAATAAAATAACCATGTGGGGAACTAGATAAAATATTTGTACCATTGATTGTTTCATTTTGTGGACGATGGCAGCGAGCAAGTGCCTGTGAGCAGGGGAGGGGGGCCGTACCTGCCCGTGTGCAGAGGGCGGCTGGGAGCAGAGCCACAGGGCTGCTGGGGTGCCCAGCTCTAAGCTGGTGCCTGGGCACCCAGCTCTAAGGCTGACGAGCCAGCTGGTTTGGCTGGCAGGCTCCAAAAGGGGGTGCCTCGTAACAGCTCTGGGTACCAGCTGTGTTAGCCGCTGACCAGGGCATTGTCTTTCGGAAGGGGAGTGCTCAGGGCACCCAGCCTGAGGAGGGTGTAACCCTTCCCACATCTCTAAAGGGTCATACAGAAGAAGATTTAGTAAGTTCAGGGTCTTCCTTATTGAGTCACCCAAGGAATGCTGGGATGTGTCACAGTTCTAGAAGCAGATTGGGAAGAGCTGGGGTTTGCATCAGGCAGGCTTGATCCTGGTTCTCTGGATGTTGGGCAAGTCACTTAACCTCTCTGAGCTTCCGTTCCTCATGGAACGAATACCCTCCCCCCACCCCCCCTCCCCGCCCCAGCCAGGGTGACTGTTAGAGTTCAGTGAGATTGTGTATGTGACCACACCGCCTTGTGTTTGGCTGCAGGTAACCGAAAAGGGAATTTGGTCATTTAAACACACGGGGCTTATTTTCCTGGTGTAAAATTAGACGGCAAGAGGTGGGCTGGGGTTGGTCTATCTAGCAGCTTGAATTGTATCAGAGGCAGCGTCTCTGTGATCTCTTGGTTTTTCTGTTATGGTTGCAAGGTGGCTGCGGTCCATGTGTACTTGTAAAAGGCAGGTAGGAAGGGGGAGCAGTGAGGAGTGTCCATCAGGAAAGGAAGAGGTTTCCAGAGGTACCCCTGCACCCAGACCCCTGCATGTTCCAACCGTGGCCATCTCTGGCTGCTGGGGAGGCTGGGTCAGTGAGCATGCGGCTTTCAGGCTCCCAGTGAGCAGAGGGGGAGCCAGAGGTGTGTGCCACAAATGCTGATGTGGTAGCTCTCCTCTCTCGCTCTGCGGGAGGTGTGCGTGTGTGCGTGTGTGCCGTGCGTGTGTGTGTGTGTGCGTGCGTGCGTGTGTGCGCGCGCGCGTGTGTGTGTGTGTGTGTGTGTGTGTGTGTGTGTATCACAGTGATCCCCTTAGGGAGGGTGAGCGAAGAGAGCTGGGCTTCTGTGCTGTGGAGCTCTTGGGTGGGGGGGCTCTGGACCTGCCTGGGGATAGGGGTCAGGGAGGACCTGAATGCTGAGTCACTCTGGACAAGAGGAAGAAATAGGGCAGGGACAAACAGCCACCCCAACTCTCAGGGGATTGGGTGCAGGCTGTGACCTTTTCTCTGTGTACCTGGGGCCAGACTGGGGCAGTGGGGTGATGTGGCGGGCTCTGTGTTTCAGGGAGATTGCTCTGATGGCAGTCGGAGATGGATGGGAAATAGCAGACACCTGGGGAGGGGGTGGGCAGACCCTTGGGAGACAGAGTCACCTCCAGGTAGAGGGACAAAGGGCAGAGTTAGGAGGAGGGCAGTAAGAGTGCAATTGAGGGGGGCATTGGAGAGGGAGATGGCAGGGAGGCCAGGCTGGCCAGACACGGTCCCCGGGGTGGGGGGGGCATGTGAGGAGCCTGTGAGCTGGGGTTTCTAGTGAGGAGCCTGGGGTGGGAGGAGCGATCGGCAGGAGACAGAGGCGGCTCAGGCCTCTGAGAGTGGGTTGGGAAGGAGAGGGATGCGTCTGGTTTCACACAGCGGGTTTGGGTTTTGACTTGGAAATCCAGAGGCCTGTGTCTGGCCCGGGAGTTGGAATTTCAAGGCTGGCCTTGGGCATCAAAGCCAGCCTGGAGATTTGTGAATTATGTGCCTGGAGGTGAGAGCCGAAGCCAAGGGTGCAGTGGACAGTGAGAGGGGCTGAGAGCCAGGGAGAGCCTCCATTGGGAGGCAGGAGTGAGGAGAGAGGGCCAGGAGGGAGCGAGCTAGGGGGGAGAACGCCTCGTGCTGCTGCCAGCAGGCTGCAGCCTCTAGGACGAAGGGGGTGGTCAGCCAAGCCCTGGCCAAGTGGGGGTGGGCTGGAGGGGAAGGGCAGAGGCGGGCCCAGTGAAGCAGTGAGTGCAGACTCGTCCCTCCCGGCTTTGGCTACCCAGGCTAGGATCAGGGGCGGCCAGTGGTGGGTTGGTGGGAACACATTTTTTTAAGAGGACAGAGGCAGTGGGTCACACTCCCCTCCACTGGCACTGGAACCAGAAGGAGCCTGCGGAGTGGAAAAGCTGAAGGATCAGGAGATGTGGCTCAGGGTGGAAATGGGGCATGTGGAGCTGGAAGAGAGAGGATGAGGGACACAGACCCAGAGGCCGGGACAGCATCTCGTGCCACTGAGTTGCACTACCTTGCATGGTGCTGGGTCTTTGGATGATTAAAAGAGGGACCACCCTTCTCTGCTGAAGGAGCAAAAGTGGAGAAAGTATCCAGATGGCAATAGTAAAGAGGAAAGAAGACGGAAAGACCCGAGTCAGATATCTTAGGTCATCTCAGTGAGCTACTCAACCCCCGAGCCTCAGTTTTCTCATATGCAAAATGGGGATAGTCACGGTACCTTCTTAAGGAGGTTACTTAGAGGATTACGTAAGGCAGCGCCCATAAAACGCTTGGCGTGTGTGCTTTCCATACGTTCTGTGGTGTTGTTGTCGTTACTTTTATTGGTAGTGGGATAGTACGTCAAGTCCTCTGCTGAAACGTGTGTGGGCCCAAGGGCAGGGATGGGGGTTCCGTGGAAGAGGTTTGCATGAGCAACAGGTGATGCAAAGCCAATGGAAGCATGGCCCAGTGCTCCACCTGGGGGCTGAGTCAGGATGGAGGTTGTGGGGGGAGGGTGCTGCAAATGGGGAGGAGGGGCTTCTGAGGCTGAATATGCCTGGCCCCTAGGTCTCCCTGCCCAAAGGGGCCCTGGGGTGCCTGACAGTCTCAAGGAGCCTCTGCCTGCCCACCGCGGGCCCCGTCTAGAACAGTTTGCGTCTGAAATTGCCTGGACCAGATGGTTCATCTGGGACGGGAATGTAAACCTTGTGGGTCTGCACCCCAATCCCCAGCCTTGCGGAGAGAGTTACGTTAGAGGCGTGCAGGGGGCTGGGGATTGGGGGACGGGGGCAGGGGAGGGAAGAACACAGCGCTGCCCGAGAGTACCTGGCCTGTGCCGCCTTGGTTTTAGGACTCTCCGTCTCAGAGCGGCAGGCCAGGGGGGCTGGGGGCTTGGGGGGCTCATGTCCCTCATTGTGCAGATGAGGAAACAGGCCCAGAGACAGAGGTGTTGTCTGCAGTCACAGTGAAGACTCACCCCCACACCTTTGACTCTGTGTCCAGTGCTCTCTTGGCTTCTAAGCTGCTTCCTGGAATTGCCCTTGGCCTGTCACATCGGCCTTTTGCAAGGGCCTTCTGTCTGGGGCCCGGGGTCTGAGGAGTTCGGGGCCAGAGGTGGAAACAAAGTGTGGGCTGTGTGTCAGGGCTGCGAGTGACCACTCACTGACTGCAATTCATGGTGCCCCCAGGATGGCCTTGTTGTCCAGGCCCTTCCTGTAGGTAGGCTCCTCCCAGTTCCCCACCCCTTCTGACCCAGCCCGTCAGGGGTCCTTGCATTTCTCGAGGGTGCTTCAGATCCGTGCGGGTGGGGAAGCATCTGCACTGTCAGTGCCTGGCCACTTCCACTAATCACGACCCTGCTTTATGAATCAGCTGGGAGTCGAGGAGAGAGACCTTCCTACACATGGCAGCCTGGCCTCAGCTCCCCCTGCCTCCTCTCTCTCCTCTCCTCTCCTCCTCCACTCCTCTCTGCCCTTCATTCATCTCCCGTTTGCTCCGGGTGCCTTCTCTGAATAGCATCTGGGGCCCCTCCTACAGAAACCGGAGTGTTCCTGGGGTTTGCAGAGAGGAGGTGGGCAGTAGAAGCTTGTGGGGCTCTTACGGTCTCTGTAGGATCAGGCTGAGGGTGTGGGCTCAGCACAGCACCCCCATCTGCTTGAGCCCAGCATTTGATGTCTTCTGGGCAGAAGTGGCTTCTCTTACTCCAGCAAAACCTTGACCCGCGTTGGAAGGAGACCCAGGGGCGGGGGCGCGGGTGGAGAGATCCACTGGGGTTTCTCCATGGGTCTCTCTTCGTTTCATCTTGAGACGCTCTCCCTCTGGTTCTTCCTGGCATTGCCCTTTGGTCGAGGAATGTACGGCCTTCTACACCCTGCCATGAGAAATGCCATGTTTCTTGCACCCCCTTGGTGCTGGTTGGCATTCAAGTGAAAAGCAGAATACTAGGAATGAATGAAATGAGATAATTACAGGAAAAAGCAAATATTACTGTAATGGCTTTTCAAAGTCAAGGGCTGTGTTTCTGTGCTTGCTAAGCCCTGCTCCCGGACTTGGTTCGACTCCAGAGTTCCTGTAGAGCATGGGGGCCGGTACACATCTCCGCCACCCTGCCCGCCTCCCCACTGCAGCATCGCCCATAGAGCAGCCTCCCTGACGAGGCGGGGACTCCTCAAGGTCAGTGGCGGGTCTCCTCCTAGCAGCATTGCCTAAGCCTGACAGCACTCCTGGCACATGCCTGGGCCATACGTTCCTGTTGAAGAAGGGGTGTCACCGGCCTTGAGAGTAACAGTGGCAGTCCCGATAACTCCTGTTCATCGAAGTCCTACTATGTTCCGTGCTTTACAGAGGTGATCTCAGGAATAATGACAGTGTTTGTCTGAAATGGGCGTTAACACTGCCATTTGCTCCGTTCCACAGATGAGCAAACTGAGTCTCAGAGCACTTTGTAGGTCGTGGGCCCAAAGTCATGCCACAGGGAGGTAGAGGAGAGCGAGTGTTCGGGCCCTGAAGGGCAGACCATGCAGGGCCCGTCTGCCTGTGCCCACAGGTCCTTGGAGATTCCTAACTGCTTGCTATTTGGACCTCAAACTCTGACTTTCCAACCTGCCCTGGACCCTCCCTGTCAGTTCTAGGGGCTGAGCTGTGGTCCTGGGCCAGGGATGGCTCCCCGTCTTGCAGGCAGGACCCTAATCTGAACTTGGGGCCTTGTTCCTCTCAGGCTTGATGCTCACACGGGGACCTTCCAGCCGTACCCTCCACAGGGTGACAGGTGCAGGGCTGTTTCTTACAGGGTCTGTGCTGCCCAAGAGGTGGTGTCTGAGACCTGTACTGGGAGGCAAGCTCCGGGCCCTCCTAGTTCTGTAGTTACGTGGCTGTTGCGGCTCCCCGGAGCACGCAGAATGAAGGCCATCCGGCCGCACCCCTCCTGCCCCAAGTCTACTCCTTCTGCCTCATTGCTCCTTGTCCCTGTGGTCCTCTGCCCGTGTGTGTGAGGCACTCACTGCCTCTGTCTCCAATCTCCACTCTGGGCCATAAGTTTCTGAGTTTCTGCTCACCCCCTGTTCATGACAATAACGGCCACCTTTTATCAAATGCTCATTTTGCGCTAAGAGCTATTAATGTGCAATCTTCTTTAACCCTTTCCTGGCTCAAGGAGAATATTATCATGCTCATTATATATGTAAAGAAACAAATAGAGACCCGGAATGGTTGGGCACCTAGTCCAAGAAAGCGTGGGATGGGGGTGGTGATGCTGCCTCTGGCAGAGCTTGTCCCCAGGTTGCAGCTGCCTCCTTGTGTGGGGGTCTCCCCAGCTCTGCTTCAGGGCAGCCCCACACCCCCTGCCCTTGCTGCCTTTGCCCTCTTGTTTCTGGTGCATCCCTCCTCCTGCCAGCTGCTCCAGTGCCTGTGGACGCGCGGGCAGAGAGGGGCTCTGGGGAGGAAGGGGGCAGCGAGGCAGTGGTGGCACAGCTGTGATCGGCCGCCGCCCCCACCCCCGGCACTCATGCATGGCGACATGGGCCACTGAGTCCTCCTGGGTGGCCTCCCCGTGATGCTGTGTCCGGGCCAGCTGGTCAAGGACAATCCACTTGGCTGATGCTAGGGAAGGAAGGTCACCGTCTGCCCTGGGGCCCGTGTACTGGGTGGGAGGTGGTGTTCCAGCTGGAGCTGCTGACATCTGCCTTCTGCTGAACCCCCGCCCCCCTCCCTGCAGCTCCGGCTGGAGGCAGAAGGGAAGCGGGGCCTTCCCTCCCCTCCCCCCGCCCTGCAACCGCACACCCTCCAGCCAGCTTCCCCTCCTCGCCCCAACTGCTCCCCCAGCCACCGCTGGCCCACCTCACCCCGCTGCTTGCATTGAGTTTGGAGGCCACTCAGTGCAGGTTGAGAGTCCAGCATCCCCAAAAGGATCCTGTGGCCCCATAGTGACACTTAGTCTTAGGCGGCCACTGCCCGACTGTGGGACATTGAGCATCATGAGGTCCCCTCAGGCTTCAGTTTCCTTATCTGCTGTTAATAACAATACTTCCCCCACAGAGTAGTTGTTGGAATGCCAGGTACCTAGTCCCATCCCTGGTACTCCAACATCCCGGAAGTGAGCCCTCTGGTTCTAGATCATGGCTATTCCCTCCAGGAAGTGGTCAGTTCATGTCAAAGCGCTGCCTTTGGTCTACAGTAATGGCAGTTTTATATATTTCAACCTGATAACCGGACAGCCTAAACATCTGGGGCATGCCTGTGAGCTCTAGGTGCTTGCCTCAGTTTCCCCACCTCTCAAACACTAGTCACAGGAAATTTCGCGGGGTGATGACTGAGCTCCATGTGCAGTGGTATATTGAGCGTGAAACGGAAAGTGGGGAGTCAGAAGAGGGGAGTGTTTTGTTCTATTATTCTTTTCTTATCGAAGAGCGGCTTCAATGGGGGTCGGAGCACAGACTAGAGTTCGATTCCTGCTGGAGTTTGAATCCTAAGGCTGCTACTTGCCAGCCGGTGACCTTGGCCAAGTTATTCGCCTTTCTGTGCCTCCGTTTCCTGACCTCGAAGAGGCGTCATGGTGGTGCCTGCCTCGTGCTCGCGAGGGGAGAATATGCAGATTCACGTGCCTGTTAACGCCAGGCTCCTGCTTCCGTATCTATGCCTGTGTGATGGACGAGCTCTGAGTTCAGACCTGCTCTCCCACTGGCTAGCAGACCGACCCTCTGTACTGCCCCACCCTGCATGGGCTGAAAAGTTTGCTTTCTGGCTCATTCTCTGAGGCATGGCCTGCTTCTGTGGCCAAGATTCCAGTTGCAATCAGGTGAGCAAGGAGCCCCCATTCAGGCTATCGTCTCTCCCGTGTCACATAAGCTGTATTGATAAATTAATCTTATATTGTTGGGACCAAACAGCCCTGTAATTTTTCTATTGTGCGGCCTAATCAGTCTCGACAATGTGTCATTAGTTTCTTTTTGTTTGGAATCCGACTCCCTGGGCTGGCCCTTGCGAGCCATTGAACGGGACTCCCGCCTTCCCCAGTCACCGTGACTGGGGGGCTGGGCTCCGTGCCTTGGAGTCCTGGCCTGGACGCCCTGTCGAGGTGTGCATGTCTGGTGGCTGGTGGGCTCTCCGTGGACAGAGCGGGCACAGCACCAGGGTCAGGTTATCTGGGGTCCACTCTCGGCCCTGCCCTTGGTATTCGTTGGCTATTTACCTTGTTTATTGACTGTGTTTACAATCTCTCAGTGTTTTTTTTTTATCATTATTGTTTTTTTCTCATGAATTTGCCATGATGTGTGAAGCAGTTAAGATGAAGCATATGTGGCAGAAATCTTGGATTCAAGCTGTGCCCCCATCTCATCATCGCTATGGCCCGAGAACGAGACGGGAGGAAGTGCCCCAACGCGGAGGGTGGTTATTTCTTCGAGACGGGATTATTAGTGGCTTCAGTTTTCTTGGTATCTTCTCATTTTTCCCGAACTTTCCATAATGAGTCTGTAGTACTTTCCAACCGGGGAAAGAGTAATTGAAATGAATCAGCATTAAATCTACCGGCAATAGCTTTCCCCATTTGTAAAATGAAAGGGTTGGATGAGATCCCCAACCCTGGCCATGCACCAGAATCCCTGGGATAGTTTGTTAAAAACACAGAGAGCGGATCCTGGTCTCCATGGTGGGGGTGGGGGGTGATTATCCTGTAGCCTGGGATCCGGCCCAGGAATTGGCATTTTGGACAAGTGCCCCAGCACTTTGAGATGTTACGTCTCTCGGGTTTGGATCCCTGGAGGAGTTGATCCGTTGGGCCCTTCCTGCCGTGCTCGTTCCCTAGGGCTGCACAGTTTTAGACCGTGGGGTGGAAGCAGGGAGGGCAGTTCTGTGGCCTGCCACTCCCCTGGCTTGAGGAAAGAGTCTTCAGACGGCTCCTGCTCCGGCTGGGAAGAAGCCAGCCGCCCACATGTGTGGCCGTGTGCTAGGAATGGGTGGTCCAAAGATGGGTGGGCTCCAGGAGTGCCTGGAGAGGGGCTTTTATCCGACCGTTTCCTAAGAGGCTGGCAAGGCTGGGTCATTTCCCATCTCTGGTCACATGTCATTCTAGGTAACTCACACGCTGGGCCCTGTCCTCCCCACTGGTCAGGTAAGAGGTGCAGAGGGGCTAAGCGACTAGCACAGCTGGATTTGAACCCGGCTATCTGTACCTTGCACATCTGTGGTGGCATTTCCTCCTCCAGCAGGCCTCCCTGGGGGCTCTGGCTTGGTGGTCTTCGAGGTCTCAGTTGTTCCTCTGGGTAGAAGAAACTGGGGTCTTACTGTGTTCTGGTGGGTCATCCCCCCCGTCCTCACCTCCAGCTGTACCCCTGCCACAGAGACCACTCGTTCCCCCAACACGCTTTGGCTCTTCATTTGCTAGAGAAGCTTTTGCACCGTGTCCGTGTGGCCAGAAGCCCGTGTGGTCATCGTCCTCCCTGCTGCTGGCATTCTTTCCCTTTCCTTCCGTTTAGTTGATTTTTTTTCTTACTGTATGTTGATCTTCTGATTGCATCTTTTCTTAAACCCCAGCCTATTACCTTGTAGCCAGATTGACTTGGGGGTTTTTCTGCAGGCCTTTGAAAGCCCATCTCCCCTGCCAGCCCATAGGTCACACTAGAGGCCGGGCTGGTGGGGGCCAGGGAGGAGGTGAGGGCACGCCTGGGTTCGGACGCAGGCTTCCCAGTGTGAGTTGTGTGATCTCAGGCAGGTCTTGATGTCCTCAGATGTCATCCTGTGAACAGTGGGGATAATGCCATTCATCTCAGAGAGTGTGGACAGCATGGCCCAGCACCAGAAGTGCTGGGAGTGTGTTCGTCACTCCCATTAATGCTCTTCTAGTCTCGGTTTTCACCCTAATCACCCCTGGAAGCCTGGACAAATCCTACTTCAGTTTCTCACCAGGATGAACTGCTTTGCAAATGGAATTGCCCCCCAACCCCCACAGCTAGGCTGCTGGGGGCCTGGGCTCAGTGGACCTTGTCCTGGGACAAGGATGTTCTACCCACTGGGGGGTGGGGGGGAGCAGGAGTGGTTCTAACTTCTAGGCTTTTGCTGGGTTCTGTTGTTGATGGGCATCTGAAGCCGAGAGGCCAGCCGCCTGCTCTGGGAGGCCCGGCCCTGGCTGGCGAGGGGCTCTGGGATCCCCCCATGTTGCAGTGTCCCAGCTGCCAGCCTGGGCTTCTCCTTGAGAGCCCTGAGCAGACAGCACAGTTGTAGCTGAACGGCCACACAGCTGGCTAGAGAGGATTAAACTTAATGTGCTGTCAGTCCAAGGGATTTCCAGCTTCCCTGTCCTCTTCCCATTGATTATTTCGCTTTGATGTTGAAAGGGGAAGTTGGACTCGGCTAATGGGCTTCCCTCTGTGCCCAGGCAGGTGGCATTCTGCATGCGTGTGCCCCCCCCCAGCCCTTGCTCCCTATGTGGTTGGTGGTGGTTGACGTATTTCCCATCCGTCTGGGTCCAAGAGGTTGTCTCCTGTCATCGTTGCTAGGGCTGTTGCTATGGCATCTGTCATCCAGGCTGTGTTGTGAGAGACACCAGGTGGGTGATCTCATGCCCTCTTCTGTACTGACTGTCCCCACTGCTGGGATGGAGAAAGGCCTTGGTGGGAACACAGACTGGGTTCACAGACAGGTGGGTTTGGATGAGAATGAAGAACCGGTCGGCTGAGGGAGTCCCAGGCCCCCTAAAGCTCCTCCTTCCACAGGGGTTAACGTGAGATCAGAACCTTCCATGAGAGGAGCAGGTGCGAGGCTGGAGGTGATGTCATTGAACTCTGGGTCCTGGTGTGGGAGCAGGAGCAGCAAAGTCACTTGTGGCCTGGGGGGAAGACCTCCTAGGGACCCCAGACCCCCAGAGGAACGTGAGCCTGACAGCTGGTACGCCGGGGCTCCAGCTGACCACTCAGTCCTCACCATCTTCTCGCTTGTCGAGAGACTTCTCTGCCAGCTGCATAGGAAGAATCCTGTCCGATCCACAGAATAACGCTAGTTAATGAGCATTGCTCTCCTGTTTTACAGAGGAGAAAATCTGAGGTCGGAAAGACACAGCAAGGCACGTGGGGTCGCAGAGCTAGGAAGTGGCAGAGGCAGCGTTTGGATGTGGGTCTGTCTGGCCCCGCGGCCTGCGTCTCCTCCACCAGCCACCACGGCCTTGCAGCAACGGCCTGATGATTCCCCCATGGGCGGTTTTCTGTGGAGGCCTCTTAATACCGTCCATGAAAGGCCTCCACAGAGGGCTCCTGTTTAGGCTGAGGGCAGACGCTTCCCTCATTCTACAGGCAGGGGTTTGTGTGACTTACCTGCTGACACATAGTGGGTCAGGCTAGATTAGACGTGGTTCCTTGAAGCACAGTGACACCCAACCCCGGGGGAGCGGAGGTGTTCTGGGGCCCCCACTGGCCTTTGGGAAGAACGGAGATTCCTGTCCTCCAAATGTTCTTCCAAGATGGCGGCCTGAAGAATGGGCACCAGAGTCTGTTGTGTTTCTCTTTTCTAGCTGTGGTAAAATACATGTCAGGGAAGAAGTCTGCAGTTCAGTAGTGTGAAGTACATTCATATTGTGCTGTCAGTCCCCAGGACTCTTTGTCTTGCAGACATGAAACTCTGTATCCGTTAAAAAAACTAACTCTCCCTTCCTCCCTCAACTCTCCCAGATCCGGCAACCGCTTTTCTACCACTTTTCTACTGTTGTCACTGTGAACTTGACTACTCTAGGTATTTTGTATAAGTGGAGTTACAAAATATTTGTCTTTGTGTTACTGGCTTATTTCACTGTCCTCAAGGTTCATCCTTCTTGTAGCATGTGTCCAAATCTCCTCGGAATAATACTCCATTCTATGTATATACCACACCTTACGTATCCACACATCTGTTGATGGACGCTTGGGTTATGGCACCATGTGGGTTCTTGGGAATAATGCTGCAGTAAACACAAGTGTATACATCTCTCTTTTGAGACCCTACTCTCAAAGTTTGGGGGGGATATATACCTATAAGGGGAATTTCAGGGTCATATGGTAATGCTGTGTTAAATTTTTTGAGCAACCACATGGTTTTCTTCAGTGGCTCTACCAACAGTGGACAAGGGTTCCAGTTTCTCTGCATCCTTGCCAACGTCTGTTGTTTTCTGATTTTTTGGTAGCAGCCATTTTAATGGGTGTGAGGTGGTACCTCGTTGAGGGTTTGATTTGCATTTCCCTACTCATTAGTGATGTGGAGCATCTTTCTTCATGGGCTTGTTTTGGCCACCAGAGTGCTTTTGGGAAGACCTGTTAACCTCGAGCCCCAAACTGTTCTGTTCCTTCACTGCCCTGTGACTCCACCCTTTGGAGTTCCGACCGAATGCAGCCCTTTATTTTGAAGGGATTTGTATATAGAGGAAGTGGGGCCGAGAAGATGCCACAGACAGCTACAGCCAGGCAGGATGGGCTACGTTTCCTGAGAATGGGGCAGACAATAGACTCCGGAGTTCTTGCGACGGGAGGAGGGCGTGCATTTGAGAGGACCCCGGGGTCCCTAAAGGAGGGGTGATTATAATTTCCCAAGCCAATAGCCTTTGCCATCGTGAGCCATCCAGGGGATCTTCCTCATGGAGTCCCGTTCTAGGGGAGGATGGATGTGGTGACAAGGTGCTTCTAGCTGCTGAGCCTAGATTACAGAGACCGCACTCCCTCTGGCTGTGCCCACATGCCACAGCCCTCTGCCAGGCCTCACTGCCAATTTGGGGCTGTGCAGAACAGCTTCCCCTCTGCTGGCCTGGTGCTGGTGGGGCCTGGTGCTCGGGCTGGGCTGGTCAGACCCCAGGGGAGGGGCTGTTGGGTGCATTGGATTCTCTAGCAAGGTTTCTCTCCTTCCTAGGCTCGGGTACCCCAGGATGGTTTCTGGCTGAGTAGGAACAGGTAGGTGCCTGGGACCGCCGTGTGCGGTTTTTAATATCTGGCCTTGGTGTGACCTGGACGTTAGACCTTGAGCTCTAGGGGCAAGATCTGCTACTTGACTTCAAGAGATAGTCCCAGTACAAGCCAGGTTGAGCTCAGAATGCCCTTTTGACATGGTGGTTTGTCCCTCTGACCTTCCTGCCCACACCCTTCATGTGATCGTCGATTAAACAGAAGCGCTGTGGGATGGGGCCACTAACGTCCCTGCGCACCGACTTGGGTTGATGCTGTGTTTTACGCCCTGTGTTTTACGCCCATTTCTTATGTGAGTCTCGTGATGACCCGATAAGGGTGGGGGCGGGGGGATGGTTTCTTCCCTTTGATGACCCATCAGCGTAGTGCAAGGACCCTTCGCATTAACGTTTAGATTTTCTTCTTTTATTTATTCTTTGCATGTGTCACTCTCTGTGGCTCAGTATTGAAAAGGTCCAGTGAAAGTTGCCCTCCCAGGTGCCAGTGTCCCTCCCCTGAGGCCCTAGATAGCACGTGACTTCCCAGAGGTGGCCCACCTGCGTTCGTTTTGTGGCTTGCCTTCCTGATCTCCGTTCTAGAATTCCTTCTGCCTCTTCTCTTTCTGTCTTTCATCCCCACAGCAGCCTAACTGCTGAGAGCTGCCTTTTTTTTTTTTTTTTTTTTTTTAAATTTTTTTAACGTTTATTTATTTTTGAGACAGAGAGAGACAGAGCATGAACGGGGGAGGGTCAGAGAGAGAGGGAGACACAGAATCGGAAGCAGGCTCCAGGCTCTGAGCCATCAGCCCAGAGCCCGACGCGGGGCTCGAACTCACGGACCCGTGAGATCGTGACCTGAGCTGAAGTCGGAGGCTTAACCGACTGAGCCACCCAGGCGCCCCGAGAGAGCTGCCTTTTGACCTTCTGGATTTCTCTCTAGCAGCTCCTCCGGCAAGGCTCAGTGCTAGGTGGCTGTTGCCTGTGACGCCAGGGAGGGCCTGGGTAAATGGTGGTGTAACGTAGGCACGAATGTGTGCCCGCGGAGGGAATGACTGCGGGAGGGCGGGCGTGACGAAGACCGGGGGAAGCCACGAGAGGCTTTGCTGCCGTGGCCCTTCCCTGGTGACAGCTTCTCTTCTTCACTGACCCCCTCCCTCCCCCCCCCCCCCCCCAAAAGGATGACATTCTGTTTGAGTCTGGATTTGTCAGGGAAGCTGTTAACACACTTGAATGTTTTCCCTCTGATAGAGTGCCATCGCTGAACTTTAGAACTGCTTCCTGAGCTTTAAATGCTAGATGCGGGAGGAATCCAGGCACCGGAGTGGGGGAGAAAGAAGGGAGAAGACTCCGAAAGCGTTTTGTTCCTCAGCCATCTGCTGAGCACCTGTTACATGCCAGGCACTGCCCTTAAGGAGCTCGTCTCCTAGAGAAGGGGGAGCCCTGGGCCCAGATGGTTATGAGATGAGATGGCCAGTGTCCTTCAAGCTGGGATCATAAGGGAAGGCAGCGCACGATGGAAAGATGCAGAGTGTTCATTTGGGTGGGTGGGGGGGCTCATTTTTCTGTCTTGATTCTCTATGCTTTCATTTTCTGCTTTATATTTTCCTGGCTCAGAAGAGGTCCTGGCTCTAGTTACCTCTCCTTTTCTAGAAGCAGTATAGCATCGCGGCTGTCTTGGCTTGGATAATGTCCTCACAAAAGTCCCATGCGTCCAGAAACCCAGAATGTGACCTTATTTAGAGATAGGGTCTTTGCAGATGTAATTAGTTAAGATGAAGTCGTACTAGATTCTGGCGGGTCCTAAATCCAATGACTAGTGTTTCTAAGAAGGCCATTTGGTGGCGCCTGGGTGGCTCAGTCGGTTAAGCGTCCGACTTCAGCTCAGGTCACGATCTTGTGGCTCATGTGTTCAAGCCCCGCGTCGGGCTCTGTGCTGACAGCTTGGAGCCTGGAGCCTGCTTCGGGTTCTGTGTCTTCCTCTCTCTCTGCCCCTCCCCTGTTTGCACTCTGTCTCTCAGCAATAAATAAACATTAAAAAGAAAAAAAAAGAGGCCCTGTGAAGGCCCAGACACACAGAGGGCAGAAGGCTGTGTGAGGATAGAACAGAATGGGGTGATGTGCCTGCAAATCAGAGACCGCCAAGCGTTCTCAGCAACCACCAAGAGCCGGGAGAGGCCAGGAAGAATTCTTCTCTAGAGACGTCAGAGGGCGCATGGCCCTGCTGATGCCTTAATTTTGGACTTCTAGCGTCCAGATTGGTGAAAGTGTTCAAGTGACCAAATTTGCGATACTTTGTTACGGCAGCCCTAGCAAACAATACAGTGGCCAAGGGCACGGATGCCTCGGCTGCATTGCCTCAGTTCACATCCCCGTTAAGCTGTGCGACCTTCGGCAAGTTACTTGGCCCCTCTGTGCCTCAGTTTCTCTTCTGTACAGTGGAGATCGTGGTAGTATTTACCTCAGAGGGTTGTGCGAGGGTTACAGTAAGTTCCCGAACATGAGGCATTTACGGTGGTGCCCGAGCAGGGTAGGCCCCGGGTACGTGCTGTCGTTTGAAGTCCACCTCCACTCGCTGCTGAGCCACACGGCTCTCTTCACACCCCGAGTGGTTCCAAACTGCCTTGTCTGTCTGTCTGGACTTCACAGTCTCAACTTTTCCAAGAGAAGGGCTAGGACCAGCTCGAACAGGAGCTTGTCCTTGTCCCTCCCATTTTACTCTAATTCCAAGGATGGGAAGGAGGTGAGGGAAGGAACCCAGGTAGCTCTGAAAGCAGACCGTTTCTGCCGGCCAGCAAGGGCCGTGGACCTACCCACCGGGAGACTTTGAACCAGTTGTGCAGTCTTTGCGGGCCTCGGCCTCCTGTCAGAAGGGAACAGGCTGCAACCTCAGGATTTACCGCTCCAGGTTGTAGGTGACCAGTAACTGTTCTTCTCGTTGCCTGTATGTCTGAACGGGGTCTGTGTGAGGAGATGAAAGGCATGTTTTCACTGTGGTGTAAGCCTCAGACAGGTGCTGGGGGCAGGGTACCTCCCAGCTCCATGGAATTGGCTGTGTGCATCCGTGACCTGCTTCCCCTCAAGCGGGGCGATGCTTCTCACCCCGGGAGGGGGTTGAGGACAGAGTTAGGCCCTGCCCAGTCCAAGAGCCCTGACATTGGACCTTCAGCCATGGCTCTCAACTGGAACATTGGAGGTTTGCCTGGTGAGCTTTTTGGCCCACAGCAGCCATGGCTGGAACATGGTGCTGGCTTGGCTTTGGGAGGCCTGGGATGTGAGAGAGAGAGTGTGTGTGTGTGTGTGTGTGTGTGTGTGTGTGTGTGAGAGAGAGAGAGAGAGAGAGAGAGAGAGAGAGAGAGATGGTGCAAGCAAAAGTAGGTTTAAAAAAATTTTTTTAAGTTTATTTATTTTGGGAGAGAGACAGCATGAGTGGGGGAGGGGCAGCGAGAGAGGGAGAGTGAGAATCCCAAGCAGGCTCTGTGCTGCCAGCACAGAGCCCAATGTGGGGCTCAAACACACGAAGCTGTGAGATCGTGACCTGAGCTGAAACCAAGAGTCAGACGCTTAACCCACTGAGCCCCCCAGGTGCCCCCAAAGTACCTTTGATGAAGCTTGGACCAGGTTGAGAAAGCAGCTTCGAGGAGCCAGGAGAAGGGAGAGTCAGAAGTCAGCACAGCTCAGCCCTCAGTAGTTACATTGATGGGAAGGAGGGGGTCCATCGACACAGAGGTGGTTCATAAACCCCCCAGCCAAATGCCGGCTTTCCCCCCATGTCCCACGTCTGACCTTAAGGCTCTGCCTGTGACTGGCAGCGTGAAAGGGCTGCATCAGGAGCATGCGTTGAAAGACCCAGGGACGTGCTGAAGAAACGAGCTGTTAGACTTTCAGTGGATGCTTCGACTATTCTGTCTTGGGGGTTCTTCACATTTGGTTCATCTATTAAAATTGGGTATTTAGAAAGCGAAGTGTCTGGGCTGTATTTTCTTGCTTTATCCTACAAAATTGACTTCATTGAATTACAGTTTATTTATTTATTTATTTTATTTTATTTTTAAAAATTTTTTTAATGTTTATTTATTTTTGAGACAGAGACAGAGCATGAAGGGGGGAAGGGTCAGAGAGAGAGGGAGACACAGAATCTGAAGCGGGCTCCAGGCTCTGAGCTGTCAGCACAGAGCCCGACGCGGGGCTTGAACGCACAGACCGTGAGATCATGACCTGAGCCGAAGTCGGACGCTTAGCCGACTGAGCCATCCAGGTGCCCCTTGAATTACAGTTTAAATGTGTTCATGATCCATATAGAGTTGGTTAAAAAGAAAAATTAAAACCGCTCATTTGGAGAACATTTTTGTCTCTTGCAGAAATGTAAAGACTACGCTTTTCACAATGTCGCTCACTGTCTTTGATACAAGTCTCCATGTTACAGATGCGTTTCTGGATTGAGTGCCCGGGAAAGAATGTTTATCTTGACAAATGACAAGTAACGTGATTTATTTCCCTTTTCACCTTAGCTTCCAGGAAACCCATGGCGAAATTCAGTGGCTGATTGTGGGAATTAGTTCATCTTGGATTTTTGTTGGCATACATTTCTCTGTTCCCTTTTAAGAGTCTGTTTTGTTTATGTGCCCGATTTTGCTGTTTTATATTATGTCTACATTATATGTTCCCTTAAGTCCTTTAAAAATGAGTGGAACTCTGGTGTATATACCCAGAAGATTTGAAAGCCGGTACTAGAACAAAAACTAGACATGAATGTTAATAGCAGCACTATTTAAAATAACTGAAAGGTGGAAACAACCCAGGGGTCCATCATTTGGTGAATGGAAACTCAGAATATAGTGTATCTCCACAATGGAGTATTGTTTAGCTATAAAAAAGAAATGCAATTCTTTATTTTTTTTTCAACATTTATTTATTTTTGAGAGACAGAGAGAGACAGAGCATGAGCAGGGGAGGGGCAGAGAGAGGGAGACACAGAATCTGAAGCAGGTTCCAGGCTCCGAGCTGTCAGCACAGAGCCCGATGCGGGGCTCGAACTCATGAGCTGTGAGATCATGATCTGGGCCAAAGTCAGATGCTTAGCCGACTGAGCCACCCAGGTGCCCCAGTTATACACTTTTAAAATGGTTAATCTTATGTTAGGTGAATTTTGTCTCCATTAAAAAATTACTGCGTTGAAATAAAAAAAAAAGGAGTGTAAAAATTTGTATGAAATCCTCAAAAGGATTTCTTTTGAAGACAGAACGCGTCATTGTCTGTCTTGGGACCCGCCCCTTCTCTGAGTTGCTTGTGTCCTGGTTCTCCCGGGAGCTCTGCAGAGTTCAGTGGTCTGGGGCTGCCTCACCTTGTCAGGCCCTCCCTGTTCGGGGAGAAAAAGGTTCTCTTCCTAGGGGTGGCCTGCCTGCACTCTGTCTTCCTCAGCATTTTCTGAGAGTAGTGTATCGCACACATTTGTACATCACCGAACACAGGGATTGGTAATGTTGGTGTGGCGCCATGGGGATAAACGGAGCGGGTGTTTGCAGCTAGAGGTGACCTGGCCGGTGGCCTCCTCAGGTCCTGCGGGGACAGTGTCTGTAGTACGTGGGTTGGGGAGCTCTGCCCCAGGCCAAGTAGAGGTTTAACTGTAGGGAAAAGGGATGTGTGGGCGCATGCTCAGTCTGCCTTTGCCGGAAGGCCAGAAGGAATGTTACCTCCTGTAGGTGCTCCCATCCATCCCTGCCCTTCCGGGCCTGACTCCTGCAAACTACCTCTTGCAAACTACATCTCCCAAGCTCCTTTGCTAACCGACTCCTGGCTGAGCTTGGGAAGGGAGAAGGCAGGCTCCCACCCCGCTATCCGGGCATCGTCTTGGCACCTTCAGCAGTGGCTACACCTCTTAGCAGTGCCAGCGCCTGCCGCACACTCTCCAGCTCTGACCCTGGGCTTCACAGCACTACCTCCTCCTTGTATCTCTTCGACCCGAGGGCTTCCAGATGCTGCTAACCTCTGGGTTGTAGTGTGGGTCCCTGTTCGATCTTCAGCATCTCCCGCAGGTCACTAATTTCCCCTTCAGACTTCCTCTCTCGGGGTACAGGGTGTGGACTCCATCTTCCTGATTGGACTCTGACTTACATGACGTCTTGGCCACACCACTGGCCTTTCAAATTGCACCGACCGCTGACAAGAGTGACCTTGATCCTTGTGTGTACATCTTTCTCCTGTACCTGGGCAGCCGTGGGCAGCTGGTCCCAGAATTCAGGACCCCAAGTCCTGGCCAAACATCATCTCCGTACAACCGATAATGGGGAAGATCCCAAGTTCGGGGTAGCTACTTCCCTTGTCTGCCTAGAAAACTCCTATTCATCCTTTAAAGCCCAAATATCTTTACTGCTTGATTGTTCTTCTTTTTCTCATTTCCTTCAGGCTGGAGCAGTTGCTTCTTCATCTGTATTCCCAAAACAGTTCATGTAAATAACGTCTTCTGGTACTTTTCAGTTAGAGTCGCTGAGGACCTGTTTCTCCCGTTGGCGGATATGTTCACTGCGGGAAGGGACGTGGCCTCACTCAGTTCCACGTGTCTAATGCCTCACTCTGGGCCCATAGCTGGCAGTGAAACAGTTTTACCAAGTTCCCTGGTACTCTAATCTGGCTGTGTATTAGGATCACTTGGGAAGCTTTTAAAAAATACAGATGTCCAGGCTCTCCCTGAGCCCAGTGAAGTCAGAATTCTGAAGTCTGTGGAGCCCGGGCATTGGCATTTTCCAAAGGCTACAGTTGGTGATTTCAACGTACGGCCGGTGTTGCGAACCATTGATAGCGGCGACTGCTTTGACTCATCACTAGCTCTTGTTCGTGTTTCCTGCCATCAAAGTCAGCATCTCCTGCAATTTAATTCAACCCAGCAAAGACTCTTGAGTGCCTGTCTATGCTGTTGTCGAGCGTTGTGTAGACAGACCCTTGCTACTCAGAGGGTATTCCGTGGACACCAGCAACATGCGTATCACCTGGGAGCTTGTTAGAAATGCAGAATCTTAGGTCCCACCCCGGACCCGCTGAGATTTTTTTTTTCAGTTTCACCAGCTTCCCAGCTGGTTTGCAGGCATGTTACAGGCTGAGAAGCAGTGATGTAGATATCATACAAATGTCAAAGTGCTCATAGTGAATCTCTTTTCCTTTCTTATCCACTCTGTTTTGTTTCCCTTTGTTGGGGGGGGGGATCATTTTGCATTCCTTTCTCAGGCTACAGTTGCACATCCAAAAGGGGTCAAGACTAGGCAGGAGACGGATGAGGTGATGGGTCCCTCAATATGGGAGGGACGGGAGGGATGCATGGTCTTTGAGAAATGGAAGTCTCTCTGGGCATATCGAGTACCAGTGTTTGGGAGGCCCCAGGGATGGGCTGTTTGGGAGGAATGATTCCTGTTTCTGACACTGCCATTCCTTTGGGAGTGATCCAGGCTTGCTGGAGGGATGCCGTGGCTGTGGCTGTGCCGGACGGAGGACTGCGGTGGATCCACGTGGCCAGGGAGCAGCTTGGCATTGATGTGAAAAAAAGCAGCCTTGCTTGTCTCATGCTTCTGGGGTCTGAGCCCGGTAGGGAGGAGTTTCTGCAGGCCAGCCTGTCAAGACCCACAAGGTTACCTGTTGTTCACGTTCAAGTGGAGCATGGTGACCTGTGTCTGTGCACGGGAGTCGTGACTTTCAAAGGCAGCCTGGATGGGGAAGGACTCCTCGTGTGTCTGACCACATCTCTGCCATCTCCCCAGAGCCGGGCGCCTCTGGCCCTGAGTGTGTGTTCAGGCCAGATTTGCCGGTGATGCTGACGGTGTGGCCAGGAAGCCAGGAGGGGCGATGGCCTGTCTGGGAGGGCGGTTTTGGCTGGGGATCTGCCTCTTGTGCCTCTGGCAGAGGCCTCTGCTGTGTGCTGTGGCACAGTTGGTAACTGGATCTTTGAGAGAACGTGGAGGAGGAGGGAGACCTTTCTCCGGAGACCACTCCTGTTCCCCAACACGCTTCTTTGCTGCCCAGGCATATGTGGTCGGATGAGGCCACGGAGGTAGCACGTAATTCAGAAGGACAGTGGTGTGCGTTTCTCTTGAGCGCCTCAGATATGTTGGAGATACACTTTCAGAGGAACCAGGATTTCATCTGAGACATGATGTAGTAAAGGGTGTGGTTGGGCTGTGGGTAGGGATCAGAAAGTTGGGGTACAAAGGCCAACGTCTGGCGGGAGGCTCAGTTGTTAGGACTGGCCCAGCAGTGAAAAGTGGGACAGCTTCCCTCCTGTGATGTGGCTGTGGGCTAGCGGGTCAAGGCTGTGGGAAACCTCTGTTTAGCCGGGTGCCCTCCCGTTGTCATACTATCCTGGATCCTTCTGTTGCAGTCAGACCCTGCACGCTGTTTATTCTGGGCCTGGAGAATCAAATGGGAGTAAGAGGGCTGACCCTGGAGTCCACCGGTTCGGGGGCTTAGGGTGGCCATTTTCCCGAAAGGCTGCGTGTGGCTGCATCGCATTTGGGGGCTCAGGAAGTTGAGGCTCTTGCTGGATATGTTCCCTGTATCTCAGGTGACTGGCTGTACCAGAGCTCGGGTCTGTAGCAGTTCGTAGCCTCCTAAGAAGAAATCCGTGGCAGGGAGGTGTGAGTGTCCATGGGCATCTCTGCCTTGTTGGGCTCTCAGACCCCACGGAGACTGGGACAGGGGCTTGCGTGAGAGTCTCCATGGGTCCTGGTGGCGGGGCTAGCTGGGATGGTCTGTGAGCCCGGGTGCACATCAGCCAGTCTGAGCCCTGGACAGGCCTTGCATGTGCTCCCTTGAGCCAGAGTGGTCTGTATCTCCCCCCACACGGACGTTGAGGCATCAAGGCTTCATCTGAAATGTGTCTTGCAGCTGAATTAACATCTTTTGTCCCCCCGCCCCGTGTACAGAAAACCATATGCTAAGGCAGCAGAGGGGAGAGAAAACCCCTTTTAATGAACGTCACGTGTCAGCCCTGAATTGCTTTCTGCTTCCCTTCCAGTGTCCAGGTGCTTCTGAGGCCCTTGTTTCCCCGTGAGAAGGGTGGGCATTGGGGGTGGGGGGGGGATGTCGTCCACACCTCAGGCTCCGTTTGTCGCTAACAATGATGTCTCAGAACCGCGTGGTCTCTGCCTCCAGTTCCCATAAAAGCTGAGTTGGATCTGACGGACCCCCAGCTTTGCCACCTGGCACAGGTGTCCCGCCTTACTGAGAGGGAACGCTCGGTGAGTGCCAGAGCCAGGGACTGTGCCTGGCGGGCAGCGGGCCCTCAGTGAGTGTTTCTCCAGTGTCTGCAGCTTGCTTGCCTTGCCCAGCAGCTGTGGATGCGTGCAGCCACGGCACGTGGCTTGTGTGGGCTCCCAGCCTCACACCTTCGTGTCATTGATTAGTTCATTCAGCAAGAACTGTTAGCACATCTTGTGGTGTAACCAGGGTGCCAGGAAGGGGGCCTTCCTGAGGGGAGAGGAGATACGCCCACAGAGAGCTCCCATGCTAAAGGTGAGAAGGCTTGAAAACGAGAAGCTCGGCCAAATGTTAGGAATTCAAGGCAAGACTGTAGAGTGAGTAGCATTGAGGGATAAGTAGATCAAAATATCACTCCCCCACATTTCCATACTGTGTCGTGGTTTTATGTGGGTTTTTCAATAGTTGTCACGTTAACTGTGAAAGAGGAGGGGCCTGGGGTAGCCCGGGGAGAGGGGAAATACCAGCAGTGGCTAGAGGGGCCAGGGTGCTGAGGGGCCGGCAGAGCGTCGGGAAGAGAGCTGCTTCAGAACTCAGCCCACGAGAACCTGCGTGACATTCGGGGACGTCACCCAACCCCTGGGAGCCTCCGTGCCTTCATTTATGGACAAGAGTGAGAAAGCACTTCTGTTAGGGTGGCGGTGGGATTGCAGTGAGGTTCCGGGGGCAAGCGCAGGGCCTGGTACACAGTAAAACACCAAACCATGTGGCCCTTCATTCTTCGAAGTGGATGGTTGGGGTCTGAGTCGTGTAGTGGGAGACAGTGGCGGAAAGGCAGGCTGGATTCCCTTTGTCTAGTAGCCGGTGGGCAAAAGGGTGTCATAGTTTGGGAACCCCTAGCAGCAGACTCAGAAACCTGCTCAAAGGCGGGTGGTCTTATGTCTATTTGGGACTTAATCCTGGGAAACCTAAGTAGGTTGTGGGGAACTGAGACGGGAGGCCAGAAAGCGTGTAATAGCAAACCAGTGACACGACAGGACACCTGGCGATCAGTCCCGGGGGAAACTCTGGGAGGTGGTGTAGAACACCGGAGGGAGGGCCTGGTGGGGCACCCCGGGGTATTTGTTCGCCGTCATCCGAGGTGCTCCTGGGGTGCTCAGTCCCGTGGGCGCTTGGCCTGCCCCCCAAAAAAGCTCTCAGGCCAGTAATTAACAAAAGTTCAACTGAATAAATTTATTTATTTAAATGTTTATTTTTGAGAGAGAGAGAGAGAGAGTGCTAGCGGGGGCGGAGGGCAGAGAGAAAGGGAGACACAGAATCGGAAGCAGGCTCCAGGCTCCGAGTTGTCAGCACAGAGCCCGACGTGGGGCTCAAACTTAGGAATCGCGAGATCATGACCTGAGCCGAAATCAAGAGTCGGACGCTTCATCCACTGAGTCATCCAGGCGCCCCTCAACTGAATAAATGTAAGGATCAAATTCACTTTGTTCAGTGATTCATGAATCAGGCAGTACCCCATCTAGCTCTAATGAGCTGCAGGAAAGAAAGTTTTTTAGAGGCAGGGAGGGAACAGAAAAAAGGAAATTATTAGCAAAGAATGCATTGTGTTAACATTTTTTTTTTTATGTTTTATTTATTTTTGAGAGTGAGCACGCATGCGCACAGGGTGAGGGATGGGCAGAGAGAGAGAGAGAGAGAGGGAGACAGAATCTGAAGCAGGCTCCAGGCTCCGAGCTGTCGGCACAGAGCCCAACACGGGGCTCGAACCCACAAACTGCGAGATCATGACCTGAGCTGAAGTCGGACGCTTCACCGACTGAGTCACCCGGGCGCCCCAAGAATGCATGATTTTAGGCCATTATTTTGCCCTCCTAAGGGAAACAGAAGGGGTCTGTCAGAGGATTACCTGTTAATGCTGACCAGGAAATCCCAGGTTGGCTGGTTAAAAGTCACATTCCGGGCGGGTGGAAGCTGCAGTTAGATTTCGTATTAAGTCTTGGTTTGCTGACTTTGGGGCTTGGGCCAAGCCACCCCGTTTTGGGCTTGCCGTCTTAATTTTTAGTAATTGCTCCCTTTTGATCAGACTCAGCCTGACAGAGAGGTGATCAAGATGTAAGGCCAAGCCCCGTTCTCCGCGATCGCTCCGTAGTTCTTACGGCTTCTGTGGATCCTCTGTGTGGTGATTCACGGGTCGTGACGTTTCTTGCTTTGTCCCCGTGATACCCCTGGGCCACGACCACAGGTTCGCGATTTTTAAGTTGGCCATATTCTTCGTTCCTTTTCTGACATTCCGGTCTCAGGGAGGTCATTTGCTTGGTGCTTAGTGGCGATGGACATGCATTAAAAGCTTTTGAGAGGATACAGGGCACCAGGGAGATAATCATGATTATTGTCAGTAGGATAATTTCCAGTGTTTGGAGGGTACTTCAGGGCCATGGTCCCTAAGACCCAAACTAATCAAAATCAGATAAGCCAGAGAAAGACCTCATTGAGGGAATCACCTTTTTATGCTAATTGGCTGGCTCAGTGATCTTAGTTCACAGAGTTTCAACTTCCCCAGGAGTGTTATTCCCGGTGCGGCCAGGTGGTGTTGGCCGCGGCACAGATAACTCCTCGCTCAGCTAAAAGGCCATCAAGGACTTTGTTATCGACAATGACGTTGGCTTGAGAGTAAGGATATTTTTTGGGCATCTACTGTGTTAGCAATGGATTCTGCAGTATTTTCAAGACGTAAGGAAAGGTTTCTGATTGTATTCTCATTTACATTTACTCCTAACTAGGGAACATATGGCCTTGCCAAAGGAGGCAAACCCTGAGTCATGAATGCCTCCTGGCGATTCCTTTCTAACTCAATGATGTAAATCCAAGAGGAGTCAACCAGTGAAGTGTCTTCGTTCATTTGCAAGAAGTTAGAGGCACAGTCAGATAACCTGAGCGACAGTGCCCGGCTCTGTGCCAGCCATCAAGGCGTTCATAGGTCCAAGGAGAGTAGTAACCGCCACCGAAACAGATCCTCTGGGGGCACAGACTGTTTCCTGCTAAGGTGGCACTGGGAATGCATTAATTCACAGGGACTGCGGCGGGTCGGCTAAGTTTTCTCTGAGCCTGAAATAAAAAGTTCTAACTTCCAGAGTCTTCCCCCCACACTTCACAATGGCCCGAGATACCCGGATTGAGGGCGTTAATCTTTCCGGGCCAGTGCCCGTGTCCAGGAAAGAACGGGAAGAAGAAAGGGTGTCATGTTTGCTTCAAGTGTGACGTCTTGATCTGGCGTCTTGGGAGGAAGCTGTCTACCTTGATGTCGGCTGCCCCTCTTCCTAGGCTGTTGAATTTGGAGGTCTCCGGCGTTTGTACGGGACCACGTGGCATCTGGTGCGTTCTTCAGCTGTGAGATGCATATCCAAGGGTTAAGTCCGTGAAACATGGCTGTCATGTGGGCAGTTAAGGGAACCCGGTATTGGTGCCTTCCAAGGACATTCAAGGATCATCTTTGTCTTTACTGACTCCCAGGTCCCAAGGGTGGGAGAAAATTGGAAATGTTAGTTTGGAGAGTCATGGCCAGATTTTTGAGGAAACTGGAAGAATTCAGCTGTATGACAGAACCTCAAAGACAATTAAGAAGATTAGAAACAAATATAGATAAAGGTGTAAACATAATTTCTTCTCTCTACAATTACTTTCATTTTTTATAGTAAAGCTAATTTGTTTGCATTAAACTTTGCCTAATTATTTACATAAGTGCAGCAGGAATAGTGCTTGACTGCATTAAGCTCTTTTTTAAAGATTGCTTTGCTGGAACATTGTAAGCAAGGGAACAGGCCGATTTTTTTTTTTCCAAGGGGCTTTATTTGGTCTGTAAAGTCGACCTTAATTCCTTAAAATGGTCTGGTCATATCTGAGTCTATGTATCTCTCTCTCTCTCTGAAATATGACATTTCCAGTCAAAGCCTTGGTAACATAACCAATGTTTGTAATTGTGTTCTGTTAAAAGGAGAACCGATTCTTACTGAACTTGTGTAAATACCTAATTATTTTGCCATGAAAGGAATACTGAAGGGGTTTGGAATTCTGGAGGGATCAGTGTGGAGAAAAAGTAGATTTTTTTGTTGTTGTTGTTCACAAAGGTGTATCTTAACCAAATTGTTGGCAGCTTAACAGACGAGAGATGAGGATTTCCCAAAATCTGGAAAAGCAAAACATTAGAGAACCAGCAGTGTGTTAAACAAGAAGCCATAAAAATTATAATCGTCTTCCTCAGGTCATTCAGTTCCGTGTAATTAATTCTTGTTGGTCTTAATCTTCTGTGCAAAGTTTTATGAAGCTACCAGTTTCTCCATTAGTGTTCTGTAAATTCCTACTCTGTCCAGCGGTGGGGTCTGTTGTCAGAACCTGTATCCAAGTGATCAGAAACCTGTATTGTAGAGTGTTTGTCAGATGCCTTTGCGTGAACGTCCCTGAAACGAAACACATTTGCGGGAAGCTTTTGTAAAGCATCTGAGTAAAACAATAACTGCCTGTAAATGATAAGACTTAAAAATGGCTCTGGTGAGAGTTTGTTATGATGCATTTGACAAGGAAATTTGGTGATTTTTGTAACCTACAACATTTTGAGATAAGAACTGGAATTGTAAGTGTTTACATTCCGTTAGGACGTGATAGATCTTTAGGAGTTTCATACAATTTCTGGGGCACCTCTATCAATAACCTGTATCCACACAAATATGATCTAAGAAGGTTTACTATCCCTTATTTGACAATGTTTCCCACGTAATTTATCATACTAAATTAGCGTAATTAGTTTAAGATCTTTCTTTTTGTAATGAGAGAGAACAAATCATTTGAGATGTCCCTGGATCTTTTGGAAGAATCCCAGAGTTAGTTCAAAGTCAAAAAGAATTTTATTTTTGAGGCGCCTGGGTGGCTCAGTCGGTTGAGCGTCCGACTTCGGCTCAGGTCATGATCTCACGGTTCGTGAGTTCGAGCCCCGCGTCGGGCTCTGTGCTGACGGCTCGGAGCCCGGAGCCTGCTTCTGATTCTGTGTCTCCCTCTCTGCCCCTCCCCCATTCATGCTCTGTATCAGAAATAAACATTAAAAAAATCTTTAAAAAGAATTTTATTTTTGGGAAGTTTGTCAAAAATATCAAAAGGTTTGGACGCTTGGTCAAATAAGAGCATGGGTCTCTGTGAAATAATACTCGGTTATTCATTTAACCAAAGTAACAATTAAAAAGTAACAACTAAAAACTGTGTTGGCAAATACAGAAAGTTAGTTGTAAAAAGCTTTACCTGTTTTAATAGTGAAAAGACTCAGTTTTTTCCCCTAGGTAATCAAAGACCTGATAAGGCCAGAATATAGAATGTTTTACTTGACAGATTATATGAAAGGTAAAGAAAAACCTTGGTTTACAGTTTCTTACTAAGAGCAGACCAATAATCTGAGAAGACCTCTGTCTTTTTAACACAGAGCAAAGCCCAATTTTAATTTTGCCCCAGTGTACTTTTAATATTAAAACTCATTTTTAAATAAATTCATTTTAGTATCAGCCAGCTGGACCACACATTAAAATTCCTTTTCAAAGATTCCTTTTCCACCAACCTTCTCTAACTTTGTTTTTTACATTCAGATTCTGTCCTTTGTTTTTCCTCTATTAAATCACCAGCCTCGCTTTAGGGCAAAATTACTTTCTTTTCCCTCAACAAAAATGCATTTCCATTCCTCATGCCTTCTTTTACTGAAAGCACACATTCTAATTCCTTGCATATGGAGGTGTTTCCCTTACTGTTTCTAGTGGCTTTAAATATATATGTGTCTATATATTTGGCATACAATATCCTATTAGTTTTAGGTGTCTGTTGTAGTGATTCAGTATTTTTATACATTAGAAATAATCCCCATGATCAGTCTAGTTATATCGTCACCATGCAAAGTTATTAGAATATTATTGACTATATTTGCCATGTTGTACATAACGTTCCAATGACTAACTTATTTCATAACTGGAAGTTTGTACTTCTTATTCCCCTCTCTGGTAACCCAACAGTTTGTTCTCTGTATTTACGTATCTATTGAGTCTGTTTCTGTTTTTTGTTTTGTTTTGTTTTCTTTTCGATTCCGCATATAAGTGAAACCCACACTATGTGGTATTTGTCTTTCTCTGACCTATTTCACTTAGCATAATACCCTGTAGATCCATCCACGTTGTTGTAAATGGCAAGATTTTTCTTTTCATGGTGGACTATTATATTACATGCACGCACGCGCGCACACACACACACACACACACACACAGAGCACATTTTCTTTACCCATTCATCTATTAATGGATCCTTAGGTTGCTTCCATAACTTGGCTTTTGTAAATAATGCTGCAGTGAACGTAGGGGTAACATGTATCTCTTCCAGTTTGTGATTTTGTTTTCTTCAGACAGATACCTAGAAGTAGAATTGCTGGATTGTAGGGTAGTTCTATTTTTAATTTTGTGAGGAACCTCCATACTACTTTTCCTAGTGGCTGCACCGATTTACATTTCCACCAACAGTGCACAAGGGTTCCCTTTTTTCCATGTCCTTGCCAATGCTCGTTATTTTTTTTTTTTATCTTCCTTATAATAGCTGATCTGACAGGTGTAAGGCGGTTTTTATTTGCATTTCCCTGATGATGGGTGATGTTGAGCATCTTTTCATGTGCTTGCTGGCCATCTGTATGTCTTCTCTGGAAAAATGTCATCAGGTCCTCTGCCCATTTTTTAATCATATTTTTTTTGATATTAAGTTGTGTAAGTTCTTTATATATTTTGGATATTAACCTCTCATTGGATGTATGATTTGCAAATATCTTCTCCCATTTAGGAGGTTGCCTCTTTGTTTCATTCTTGGTTTCCTTTGCCGTGCAAGAGTTTTTTATTTTGATGTGATCACATTTGTTTATTCTAACCTTTATTGCCCTTGCCTGAGGAGACTGGTCCAAAAACAATATTGCTAAGACTGATGTCAGAGAGCTTACTGCCTGTTTTCTCTAGCAGTTTTATGGCTTCAGGTCTCAAATTCAAGTCTCTAATCCATTTTGCATTTATTTTTATATATGGTGTAAGAGAGTGACCCAGTTTCATTCTTTTTCGTGTTGCTGTCTGTTTTCCAGCACCATTTATTGAAGAGACTGTCTTTTCCTCATTGTATATTCTTGCCTCCTTTGTCATGGATTAAGTGAGTATGTAAGTGTGGTTTTATTTCTGGGTTCTCTATTCTATTCCACTGATCTTTGTGTCTGTTTTTGTACCAGTACCATACTATTCTGGTTACTGTAGCTTTGTAGTATAGTTTGAAATGAAAGAGAGTGATAACCTCCAGCTTTTTTCTTCTTTTTCAAAATTGCTTTGGCTAATCACATATGTTAATTAGAATTCTTAACCCTTAGGAACCTTAACTAGGGAGTAAACAATTGTGAACTATCTTTTACATTAACATTCTGTGAATTGGCAGGTTTATGAATACTTTTTATGATTTCTAGAAATGTGCTTTTTTCAGAGAAAAATTTTCAGTGTGCATAAAACACATTTGCTAATGGACTCAAATATCTTTGTTTCCTCTGTATAAGAAAGCAAAATATGGATAAATCTGTTTTCAGTAAGTAATGTTTCAGTATGTTTATCTTATCTGGAATGATCTGGATATTCAGTGAATTTAGCTTAACTCATTCATTATATATTAGCAAAACTTTAAGGTTTCAGGTTACCAAAAAGATAAAGGGGAACTATTTAAACAATTTACCTAAAACATTTTTATCCTACTTACATGTGTTCAGTTTACTTTTTTTTTTTTTTTAAAGTTTATTTATTTATTTTGAGAGAGAGAGAGAAGAGAGTCAGTGGGGGAGAGGCAGAGAGAGAGGGAGACACAATTCGAAGCAGGCTCCAGTCTCTGAGCTGTCAGCACAGAGCCCGACGTGGGGCTCAAACTCACAAACCGTGAGATCATGACCTGAGCTGAAGTCAGATGCTGAACCCACTGAGCCACCCTGGCGCCCCCAGTTTACTTGTTCTTAACAACTATTTTCAAATTCCCCACAAAAACTTTGTGAGACGTTAGACAAAGTCAGCCATTGTAAATGTTGACAAATTTTGTAATAGAGGTAACGTGAACTTATTTGATTATAAATGTGGGTGGGATAAAAGTATTAAATTAGATGCTGATAACTGTAAGACATGTCTATATTAAACCAACAAACTTAAACTAGCTTTAATACTGAGCCTCTTTCCACATCATGTGAGTCTGAAAAGCAGTTGGGTTAGTTTCTATTGTATTTCTGAGATTTAGAAATACTTGATTTGTGGGGCACCTGGGTCGCTCAGTCGGTTAAAGTGTCCGACTTCGTCTCAGGTCATGATCCCGCAGTTCGTGGGTTCGAGCCCCACGTCGGGCTCTGTGCTGACAGCTTGGAGCCTGGAGCCTGCTTTGGATTCTGTGTCTCCCTCTCTCTCTGCCCCTCCCCTGCTCATGCTCTCTCTCACTCTGATTCTCAAAGATAAATAAGAAACATTAAAAAAAATTTTTTTAAATAAAAAGAAATTCTTGATTTGTAAGTTCTTATAGTTAAACCAATTAAACAGAGCTTTGATATTTACTAGAATTTGGCAAGGATTTTCATTAATTTCAATTTTAGTTTTCCTTAACTATTGAGGGAATAGCATAGCAGTTTACCAGAAAATCCCTCAGCATCCTGTCAATTTGGGGAGGAGCCCATACAGGGGTGGATAGGGGGCCTCTGGAGTTGGTGGTTAAAAAATTTGCATAGGGCCTTGGAGAACAATCTCTTTTATAGTGTCCCAGTTGATTACAACTAACACATTGATTTCTGGGCCTGTGGTTTGCTGAGGGGCCCCTAGGAGAGTGTGACGTGGGAGGCCCAGGCGTCATTTTATGTGCTGGCCTTGTAGCTGCAAAGCTAATGATTTGGTGGACGTTTGTTTATGATCTTGTGTCTTTAAATTTTCATTAGCCTTTCACAATGAATTCTTTAATGAAGTTGCTTCAGACTCTTGAAGCCTTTTGGAAGCTTCTACGTACCAATTAAGATAGATATCCCATTCTGTTTGCTTGCTATGGGATCCCTGATTTCCAAGCATTCTTCTTAAGTAAAAAGATCTTGTCCAACTGGAATGTACCAATAAGGCCATCGTAGCTCTTAGTTGCCTTTAGTAAGATTTTCCCATTTGTGTAGGTATTTATAGCATCTGAGATGACAGGTTTTAGACATAAAATAAGCAGGTGTCCCATTTTTATTATTACAGTTGACCCTGAACAATGCAGGGGTTAGTGGTGATGACCTACTTTGCAGCCATAAACCTGCATATAAGTTTTGACTTCCCCAGAACGTAACTGCTAATAGTCTGTTGATCACTGGAAGCCTTATCAATAACATAAAACATCGATGAACACGTATTTTGTATCTGATATGTTTCATATAGCCTATTTTTACAGTAAAGTAGGCTAGAGAAAAGAAAATGTTATCAAGGAAGTCAGAAGATCCTTTTACAGTACTGTACTGTAAAATACCTGAGTATTAGTCAAGCCTGTGTTGCTCAAGGGTCAATTGTATTTGTTTATGATTATCATTTTTTTAGTCTAAATTTTGGGTTTCTCGGAGTCCCATCAGTGCCTAAGAGGGATGGGCCTTGAGGTGGGGGATTGTGTGGTTTCATCATGCACCTCATGACGTGGACATTTTTTGAGGTTGGCAGATTGCCTCCTGTCAATCTGACCGGTTCCGTGACCAACTTATCCTCACAGGGGAGCCTTTGGGTTGGGTGTGGAGCGCTCTAACAGCTTTTAAAAGCTCAGCTCATGCCCACCAATGTTGTGGCTCTTTGGCCTCTGAGATCCCCATTAGCAATTAGCCTTTACCTCCCGTGCGCATTAGCAGAAGCCAGCGGCGACTGAGGAAACGAAACTGTGGACCTCAGCAGTAACCCAAGAACTAGGGTCTGGGGAAAGGATTGGACCTGTGGACCTCAAAGAATGGGATTGGTGGACAGATTCCACACACGCAGAGAACGGCAGCTGCTATCAGCAGTTCCCAGCGTGGAATCTGGGGAAGGATTTCAAACAAACGGGAAACTCCGGATGAAAACACCAGCAATTCCCGGTTGGAGTCTGAGGGCAGAACGCAGAGCCGGGGTTTTGAAGTTACCATGGACTGGCCAGTAGCAGGCCCCGCGTGCACCCCTGGCACTTCCTGTGGAGCCTTGGACTGGGGAGAGATCTGAACCAGCAGACCTCAGCAAATGGGGACTGTGGCCCCCGGGGCCCCACATGCTTTGGAGTTACCTACTGGCCACCGATGGTTCCCACATGAATCTTGGGACAGAATTAAGCGCTGGGGTTTCACACTCAAAAACTTGTGAATTGGGAACTGAAAAGCCAATTAGATCAGGAGCTCCGCGCAAAGAGGGCAGAGCTCAGATACAAGAGGGAGCTGACTCCGGCCCTTGGAGATGACAAGGAAGATCGTAAACTCAGAGGGTTCCCAGGGTACCATGCTTGTGTTTCTCTTTGTGCCCCAAACCGTTGAAAGTCTTCTTCAGTCCTGGCGCTGGCCCCAAATCTGTTGAATAACAGAAATTTGGCTGAGTAAATTTGAGGATCTACTTGGCTTTGATGTTCGGTGATTCATGAGTAGGGCAGCATCCCGGCTAGCAAATAGAAGGGAGCTCCGAGGAGCAGCAGGGAAGAAGGGTTTTTAAAGGCAGAGTGGAATGGAGAAAAGGAAATTACTAGCAAAAAAAAATGCACTGTTTTAGGCCAGGGTAGAAGGTGTCTATCAGTGGATTGCTTCCTCATGCTGACCGGGAAGCTCCAGGTTGTCTGGTTAAAAGTCCTGTGTGTGGGGACTGAAAGTGCTGTTGGGTTAGGCATTGAATCTTGGCTTGCTGGTGGGGGGGTTAGCACCAGTGACTCCATTTTGAGCCCTCTGTCTCCTTTTTAACACGACAAAGAGATGCAGGGACCAGGCACGGGGAGTCAGCCGGCAGCGCCACGCGGACTGGTGTGAGGGAGATCCGTGTCATGCGGGTAAATGAGGGTTTGCACTGCCTCGTCCAGCCTCAGCCTGACCCTGTTTTCCTGCCAGCCGTTTGCACGTTTCCTTCCTAGGGAATCAGCGATACTAGACTCTTGTCTTTACCTTTGAGGTCTCGGGCGTTGGTCGTTACAGGTTCCCACCTTTGTGCTGAAACCAGGCCCACGGGGCCTGCTCAGCCTCTTGCAGACACAGGTCACCGCCTGTAGTTGGTACTCACACGAGTACACGAGTACACGAGTGAATGTCTGCTCCGCAACAACCTCTTCTCTGGAAAAAGCGCTGTGCCCAGGTCGTTGTGCGGAGGTGGGCTGGACCAGTGATGGAGAGGTGGCCTCTGAGGACTTCTGGGGCAGGGACAGGTTCGGGGCCCAGCCTGTGACTCCCCAAAGACGAATGTGAGTGAATCTCTTAGCAAAACGTGCACCTTTAGTCCTGTAACTCCCCCGATGACTGTCCGCGGGAGGTTGCCGAGGGCTGGATGGCCTTCAGAAACACTGACTCACTGGGTTCTTGGAGGCTTCTGCTTTAGAGAAATGGGGCATTCTGTCTGAAGCCGCCAACTGTGACTTCAGACTGCACAAATCCGCTGGCCGGAGAGGAGATGAATGACCGAAGGGAGAGGCAGGGAGAGAAAGCCAACGAAATGGGGGAGACAGCCAGCGGAAGTGAGGTTGGAAGAAACTGAGCAAGACTGCACGGAAACGGGGATGGTGGTGAGGAAAAGCTCCCCGCTGCCTCCCCACCCCGGGTGAGATTAATTAGGAGAGCACCGGGAGGGCAAGAGATGAAGTCCGGGCGGAGAGTTCAGGAAGGTTTTGGGCAGCAGGAATCAACCAGGGACAAGCCATTAGAAGTGTTTGGGAATGCTGATCTGTGGACCCCTGGCCCCTCTTCGGAAGCAAATAGATTTGCAGTTCTCAGCCCTGGTGGAGTCCCTTTCCAGGAATCCAGACTTCTTGGAAACGTGTTACCTTTTACAAAGAAAGGAGAAAGGGAACAGAGGAGAGAATATTTAGAGCGCCGCTCACGATTATTGCGTAAAGCTGTCATCCACGAGAAGAGCTTGGTGTACTCTTCCAGGGCATCCCCTGTTGAGCAGACCCAGTGGGCTTCAGTGAGCAAGCAGTTTCCAGTAAGAAAAAGCCCAGCATCGTGGCCTCCTGGCCTCCTCTTCTGACGTGTTGGGACCCCAAGATAACCTGTATGCAGTGGCTTATGTCTCAAAGATCGGAGCACCGTCTCTAACTCGGTGGGCTGGCCAGAGCCACCCGGGAGCGCAGATGGTGTGAATCAGGAGTGTTTTCCTTGGAGCTCATTTGCACCTTGACCCCCTCTGCTCACGTGTAGCTTCTAGAAAGGGAGAGTTTGGTGCCATACTATTTCCCCAACAGTCTGTGCCGATCTTAACTCTTCAGGAAACGTGCAGGCAAGTGTTGTGCCACCCTGGGCTCCACATTCCTGACTTGCACGTGGCGGGGTGGCTTGAGTGCCCCCCACCCCCCCATTAGAGCCCAGGGACCCACCGGTGGTAGGTGCAGCTGTTTAGGCATTCTGAATTTCCAGGGCTGTGCCGGTAGAGAACAGGAAGAAAGCTAGGGAAAGGCGAGCTCGGGTCTAGGGGAAATGGACCCAGCTGTGCTGGGCCCCAGGGTATAGTCAGCAACCCTATTCCAGCGTATTTTGGTGGGGAGGGTATGGGATTTGAGTCCGGTTGGGGCTGGTGTGGCTGACCATGACCTCTAATATGGGGGGTGGGTCTAGGCAACAGTGCTATTATGAACACAAAATTGATAATTCTGTGATTCAAAGGGGGGTAGATAGGGGCACACCCAGTTTGAAATTGTTCCCATCAGTTATCAGAAGTTGGCGATGACAAAGCGTGAGCAGGATCTGGGCCTGGCCGCTGGGAGGAGGCCAACATGCGCTGTCTGGGTTGGTAGTACTCCACTGAGTGGCTAGGATTTGGGCAGGACCCCCGTCCCAGCACTGCACTGAAGTCACGTTGGTGAATCCCTCACCGTGGGTACTGAAGGGGGGTGTGCCGCGGTGCCGTGAGAGGTCACCCTGGCACATAGTAGGTGCTTTACAAATGACTGGATGAAGTGGAGTTGCAGAACTGACCTGCCTCCGAGGGGAGGCCCCGACTGGGCAGCCCAACCCAGGCTTGCGATGAGCCTGTGGGGTACAGGCGTTTTGGGTTGACAGCCAGGAGGCAGGCCGGAACCACGACAGGCTTCTGGCCTTAAGTCCTTGCTCATGGTGAGAGTGGCGGGTCGGGGTGAGCTCAGCAGCCAGAGGCTCACGCTCAGCACTCAGTAATGCTGCCAGTTGACTCCCTGTTCCACCCCGACAGCCACGGGCTCTGTGTCTCTTTCTTCTCCTGGATGGTGCGAGAGGAGAGCTGGTTGGGGTGTGACCTGAAAATCCCATGTGTTCTGGCCCCAGCTCCCCTCTCCAGCTCATGGGCTTTCCCTTTCACTTAGCCCTTGGGCCCCGGCACCACTTTTCCTCCTGTGCCATTTGCTCTGGGAAGTGGGGCCCTGGCAGTCCTGCCTGCCCAACTCTGTTCCGGGAGCTGGCTGTGGGGTGCCACATTCCCAAGCCCCTCGGTTCCCTGAGGGGACTGTGCTTAAGCCTGCGGAGGAGGAATGTCTGCAGGATGGAGGCCGAATGTCCAGATGTCCCCAGGTGTTGGGGTTGGAGACAGTGTCACCTTGACCTTGGGGTTTCTGGTACTTCTAGTGTGGAGAGCCAGCCTCCAGTGGGTGTGCGTCACCTGCTCCCCTGAGAGGGCGTCCCTCGGTGTCTTTGTCGCGTTTACCTTTCTTGTCCCGCCAGGGGGACTCCCCAGACGGGGCCTTGGGCCTCTCTTTGCTGGTTGCAGGAGAGTAAATGCTCTCTCTCCAGGGTGCAGCCCACAGCTCAGGAGAGGCGAGTGCCTGCTGCGTGCCTGCCAGATATAGTGAGCGCTTTTAAGGAACCAGGTGCCCTGTGGGGGCTCTGCGGAGGCGGAGATAAAAGACTGTCCCTGCCCTCAAGGGTCTCAAAGTCTTGTGGGGAGACAGGCATGTCAAAGAGTATAAGACAAGATCCCCAGTGTCCTGTGGGAAGCACAGTCTGTTTGGAGCTGATACTTGCCATCACACACCATGTAGGACCAGGAAGTTAAAACGGTGGAAGCATTTCACAGCAGCGGGGAAACAGCTGCCGTCCTGAGCCCCCTAAGCGACCACACCCAATACCCCAGACACGCGACTCTTCTGGAAACTTCTCCCCCACTCTTCTCCCCGCCCCCCCCGCCCCTGGATCCAGGAACTAAGGATCAGCCTTAGTTCAGCCTGAACAGCCTGATCCAGCCCTTTGGCCAGAGTCCATTTGGAGTTTCTGCTCTGCCAGGTGCTACTTAGGTCCAGCATCAACCCTGGTCTGTGACAGCACAGCTGAGGCATGAGGCGCTCATGCCTTAGCAAGGGGGCCTGAAGAGGACTCTTGGAGGGAGGGAGCATCTGAGTTGAGTTGAAGGAGGAGGTCTGAGGCGCACGTGTCAGTCTGCATGCGTCCGTCTGTCTGTCGGTGGCTCCGTGGTGTGTGTGCCTCTGACCCATGACATTGGACTTTGGCCGTGCTCCGCCCCCTGGACTGCTCTTGCCTCCCACAGGACAGAACCCACCTGGTTCCAGTGTTAAGGAGGAGCTGCCAAGAATCGCTCAGGATTCAGGAGCACGGAGCGAGCACAGGGCAGGAGGAGGGACCCAAGTAAAGAGAATGCGGCGGATTCCGTGGTCAAGGAGTTGACGCTCTCCTGAGGGAAGCCAGGCACGTGATGCCTGGACACGGAAGTGACAGGGTCACATTCATACACCAGCGGCCACACAGGAGTAATTCCCCAGTAACTGGAGGGTGAGGCCGGTGGCAGCTGACGGCAGCTGGGTGAGGGTGGTTTGAAGAGAGCTTGTGGAGGGAGGAAGACGCGATGTCAGGACCCAGAATATGGGGCTCCACCAAGCCCTGGCGCCCAGGGGCCGGCAGGGAGAGGCGGTGGCTCCGAGGAAGCCGGAGGGAACCGGCCCTGGCAGCGAGGGCTTCGCTTGGCTGTCTTGTGAAGAGGAAGCCGTGGGGAGCGGGCAGGAGGAGGGTCTCCCGCTGCAGCCGCGTCACAGCCTCGGCCACTGCGGCCACAAGCGGGATCACTCTCCTGGCCAGGCAGGCCCCGGTGCGTGACCTCAGTCCCTGCACAATCCAGCGATTGCTTCAAAGGAAGAAACTCACTTCTTGCCCCCGTACCGACCAGTTTTCCAGATCTCTGCAGACACCCAAGTGGGTGTCCTCCAATTCAGTTGGTCGTGATGCCATGTGCCGTGAGTTAGTGTCAGTCCCCGCAGTTAAGGGCTCAGTCCTGCAAGACCGCACCACCCCTCTACTTAAGATGCCAGTTGCAAGTCCAGATGGCCACCTGCGCTTCTGACCAACGAGCTAGAGGTCGAAGGTTCCCAGGACTCCCTCCTTGGATTCAGTAATTTGCTTAGAACGGCTCACAGAACTCGGGAAAACCATGTATTTGCTAGATGACCAGTTTGTTATAAAAGGATACAAGTCAGGAGCAGCTAGATGGAAGGGATACATGGGGCGAGGGGTGGGGGAGGGGCACGGGGCTCTTCCATGCCCGTGCCCTTCCCGGGTGCACTGACCACCCCTTCTCTCTGCCCCGCCCCCTGCATCCCCTGCATACTTCCCTGTGTTCACTAATTGGAAGTTCCCTGAATCCCGTTGTTGGGGATTTGTATGGAGGCTTCTTTATGTGGGCATACTTGATTAGATCATGGCCACTGGTGAGGAAGTCAGCCTCCAGTCAGGTGGGGCTGACAGTTCTAACCCTGAGATTGCAAGCTTGGTTCCCCTGGCTCCCCGCCCCCAGCCTGAGGCTGTTCAGGAGCCCCTAGCTACCGGTCGTCTTATTAGTAGACAACGAGACACTTACCACTTTGGAAATTCCAAGGGTTTTAGGAGCTGTGTGCTAGGAAATGAGAGCAGAGACCAAATATATTTCTTACTATGTCACACTGATTGTGTTTTTGGAGGGGAAATAAACATACTTTAAGCTCTAGGGTGTTCAGACAATGTGCTAGGTCTTTAATAAGCACTATGTAAAAAAATTTTTTTAAATGTTTATCACTGAGAGAGAAGAGAGACAGCGAGAGGGAGAGAGAGGTGGGGAGGGACAGAGAGAGAGAGGAAGACACAGAATCCGAAGCAAGCTCCAGGCTCTGAGCTGTCAGCCCAGAGCCTGACGAGGGGCTCAGACTCACAAACAGTGAGATCATGACCTGAGCTGAAGTCGGACGCCAACCGACTGAGCCACCCGGGCGCCCCCACCGCCGTACAAGCACTGTTTTAATTTGTCTTTTGACTCCTCCATGAAACTGGCATCAGGATCATCTCTAGTTTATAGATGTAGAAACTGAGGCTGTGGGAGATTACCCAGCAGGTCAGTGGCAGTCTGGAGATTCAGAGCCCCTTATTTTTTGCTACGCCAAATTCCTTCCAAAAGTTGAGGGAGGAGCTATGGAGGTGGGGGTGTGACGGAGCTTAACAGGCTGGCTCTCTGTTGATGGGAACGCACCTCCCTGACACGGCTTGGCTTTTTGCCTTCTACGACAGAGGGATGAGGGAAGCAAGAGTCCCAAAAGCCACTCATGTGGGTCCCACTAGCAAGTCCCCTTTGCTCTCTGCTTCGGTCTGGGTTTGAGCCTCAGGGAAGCATTTCAACAGGGTGAAGGATTGGACACAGGGGGTAGTGGAGAAGTGGTTTCTGTTCTCAAAGGATCTGTGGCTCTTCATAAAACCTCTTTCTCCTCAGTGACAGGCTTCTCTGCAGTGTTGAGGCTTCCTAAAGGAAGTTTTAATTTGGCACGAGAGGCATCGGTTAGCCCCGAGCCTATGAAAGACACGGTCAACCCCGAAACAGGTTAGAGCTCACAGGCTGGAAACTGAAAAGTTTCCTTCTGGGTGTGAGACTCTCTCAGATACAGGCTGTGGAGATTAAAATAAAAAAAGGGAAGTTAGTTACTAGGGATATCATGGAGGAGGGATTGGCGGGTCTTGACTCTAAGAGAGAGCGAGAGCTAGAAAGAGATGTCAGAACGCATCTTGGACAGACGTGGTTAATAGATGCTACTTGCATGGCCCTTCTCTGTGTATTAGGCCCATGGCAGACATCACTAATCGATCACAGCTCTTTCCTGCTTACCCCCAGATTCCTTCTAAATGTGGCCATCTGTGTGAGCTGTTGCCAGCCCACCGGTGCTGCACATCGTTTGAAATGTGCTCACCAGCTCCGCTGTAATGTTTCAAGTCAGGAGGACTCAGCAGAGGTCGTTTGGGAGAATCCAGGAGGTTGAGAATGAGCTGTTCTGTCTATGCTTGCTCTTGGGAGTCCAGGGGAATAGGTATTGTGGGAACAGGAACTACAGGACAGGGGCAAGGTTGGGTGTCAGGGGTAGAGCCGAACTGGAAATAATCTCTAATTAGGCAGTAATTGAAGTCATGCGAATAGAGAGATGCCTTCCAAGAGAGGGAGGATATGGGGAGAGGAACAGACGGCTTGTGGCCGGAGGGAAGGAAACTGCTCGCGATGCTGAAGCAAGACAAGAGGAAAATTAACAAGAGGAAAAGCGGAATTTCCTTCCCTGAGTGAGGAGGACCATCTCTGCAGCCCCCTAAGTGGAAACCTCTGGAACCCTTAAGGAACTCCAGGGCTGGTCTGCGTCCAGATCACAAGGGCTGATGCTGTTAATGCGTTCTTTTTAGGTCTCAGTTGTAAGCCAGCGTTTCTTCCAGTGCCCATGTCTTTCAAGGTGGCTCCCCCCTTCCCGCAGCCTCCCACTGCACATGCCTCTTCCAGGCCTGGCCCAGCCCACCCTTCCTCCTCCACCCTGCACCTCCTCCCTTCTTCTCCGTGGCTTGCTCATGTCCCGGCGCGCTGTGCTAGGCACCGCCAGTGTGATCTTGTCTTCCTGATGGTTACCTTGACTAATCACTCTGACACCCTCAGGTTGCGGAGATCATAATTCCTTCAAAGTCAAGGACTCCCTTCTCTCCCAGGGACCCGGAATTACCGTCTAACAATCAAAATGCCCCGGGCCTTGGAGCGACGTTTCCGCATTAACTCGGAGGCAGAGTTGCAGTAAGGAAATCTGCCCTTTTAATAGGGGAAAATATTGCCCTCATAAGTCTTTATGCAGTGCACTTGAGCTCAGTGTTCACTTACCAATTCGCCTTTATAACTTCCATATTGAGTGAATTAAGTCCTCCATGTGGGTAGTTATTAAAGAAGTGATAAGTGCTTTATAATTCAGTAAAGGGTGGCCTGGCCATTTCATATTTTCCTAAGGAAATTGGCCACCCGAAGGGCAGCACTTTCCGGACCCCTGGGGCCGGCTGATTTTAGGCATAAAGCTTGCACTATTGGATCACTTTCAAGCCAGCTGCTCTGGTCTGGACCAGACTCTACCTCTTGCTCAGACTTTTCTTCTCCAAGGCCCGTTGGGGAGAAAGGTCAAAGTCGATGCGTCTCTCCCCGCCTTGGGCTGTTTCTACGATTCATCAAAGACCTCTTCCTTCTCTTCTGCTTCAAAGCTGAGATGTCTAGTGAGGGCTGGAGGTTTTATGATCAGTGTGGTTTGACTTTTCATCTGTAGACAAGAGGAGAACGTCTACTAGAGTCCACGGGGTTCTGACCTCCCCACTTTCTACCCCCCAGCCCCATGGGTACAGCTTGTTCTTTATACCTCAGCCTCTTCAAATGGTGGGGGAAAATACGAGTCCTGTCCAGACGTCGGCAACCATAGGGTTTTCATGACTTGGCTGCAAGGTCCTCAGGTCGCAAGGAAGGACAATCGTTTATTAATTTGTTCATTCGAATTTTCTGCCATGTACGGGGATCAAGTTGTGGATACAACAGTGACCAAGATAGACAGGTTGCCTCCCCTCATGGAACTTGCATTTTGTTAGCAAAGAAACACAGTAAACAAGTCAACACATACGTGGGGTAATTACAGATTTTGCCAGGTGATCTAAAGGAAATAGCATCTCTCAACCTTGGCACTGTTATCATTTTGGACTGGAATCATTTCTTTGTTCTGAGGGGGCTGTCCTGTGTCGTAGGATATTTAGTCACATCTTTGGCCTCTACCTGTGGGACGTTCCCAGTCGTGACCATCAAAAATGTCCCCAGTCATTGCCAGATGTCCTCTGGGGAAGAGAATCCGCCCCTGGCTTGAGAACAACTGATCTAGAGGAAGGTTATAGAGAATGACTTTGGCTAGGTTGGTTAGGGAATGCCTCTCTGAGGAGATGACATTTAAGGAGATTTCAATTACTTTTAAGGGTGAAGCCAAGCGCAAGGGCCCTGAGAGGAGGGGGGAGCTTGGTGTTTTGGAGAACAGAAAGGAGACCAGTGAGACTAAAGCCGAGTGAACAGGGTTGGGTTGAGCCGAGGAAGGAGATGCCTGAGCCAGACACGTGGGGCCTTGCTGGCTGTGGTGGAGTCTGGATTTCATCCCAAGTGTGGGAGGAGCCACTGGAGGTCCGTTTTTGGAGGGTGGGTACAGTGGGGGAGGGCGACGTGACCAGATTTATGTTCCAAGAAGCTCATTCAAGCTTCTGAGTGAAGGACAGATTTTTAGGCCAGAATACAAACAGTGGCCCTGTCTTGGAGACAGTGGCCTTTGGGAGAGGTGATGATGGCCTGGGCTCAGGTGAGGTGGTGGGAGACGGATGGAGCTGATGTCTCTCGTGGAGGTGGACTTGCTCAGGTGCAGATAATGCAGGAGGGGCAGGATCACCCACTGATGAAGTTTGGCTTAGACACCTGAGTGATGCCACTGCCGTTTATTGGGACGGAGAGGCCCAAGCAGGAGGAAAGCAAGGGCCGATGTCGGACCTACTGATGTATCAGGAAAGAGCCTAGGGAAGTGTGACCAGAGACATGCATTTGGGCGCTCTCAGTGCATAGATGGTGTTCAGAGCCAGCACGTGGGTGAGATCACCACGGCATGGTGGGGCGAAGGGGGCCCCTGGGGCAAGACCTGGGAGACGCCAACATTTAGGGATCAGAGAAGGAATATGGGCCCTGCAGAGGACACTAGGAAGAAGTAGCCAGGGGAGGAGAAAGAAACTCAGGAGAGAGGAGAGTCAAGGAATCCGTAGAGAACAGAATGTTTCAAGAAAGAAAGAGTGGTTATTAACCGGGTAACATGCCCCTGAGAGATTGGGTAACTGGACAGCAGAGAAGAGTCTGCTGAATTTGCCAGCATGGAAATCACTGGTGACCTTGGCAGTGCAGTTTCAGTAGAGTGGCGGGGGCAGAAGACTAATTGGGATGGAGAATCCAGGGGAGGTGAGGAGGGAAGTGGTTCCTCCCACTCCTGTGGGAGTAGACAGATCCTCTGAAAATATTGGCTGTAAAGAGATGTAATGACATGGGTTCGTAACTGGAGGAGGACGTGGAGTGAAGGAGATTTTCCTTTGAAATGGGATCTCCTAGAACATGTTTGTATGCTGATGGAAAAATCTAGTAGAGAGAAAGTGAGGGTACAGAGAAGAGAGGGAGAGACAAGGAGAATGAGTCCTTGAGAAGGTGAGAGGGGTTGAGGGCAGGAGAAGGTCTACGTGGGGAGCTGATGGAGCATTGAGTACATTGTGGATCATTTTGTGGGCTCCCTAATGCATGCATGCATTCATTCACTCATTCATTCATTCATTCATTCCCTCAGTTGTCACTGGAGACATATACTTCTGGTCGGTACCCTCGGAAAACTGATCTGGTGAAAGTCAAAGTCATGTAGGAAGGGGAAAGATGGAAAAGATGTGCCAAGGTGCCAAAAGCCCACCTCATCTCCTCCTGTGTTTGGCGAGAGGGGGCCCTGCCCACTTCAAGTCCCTCTCCTGACACTGATCGTGAGCAACAGACCTGAGATCTGGTCCAGGGGCCTCCAGAGACCGTTTCTGGGCCCTGTAGTGATTCTCTAGGATGCCGACTGGGATGTTGAATGGTGTGCCGTGGGCCACATCCCTGTTCAGAGATCAAGTTCAAGGTGCCTGTGGGGTCTGACCTGTGGGCTCCAGGATGCTCAAGGGGTCCAGAGTGGGGACTGTGTGGGTGCTGATTATGGCAGGCCCCAGGCACGAGGTGGCTGCTGGGCACCAACCTGGATGGCTTCCCAAGTACGTACTTTCCCGGGGGTACCTGCCCTTATTTGAAATTCTGGAGGTGAGTGAGTGGTGAGTAAGACAGATACGATCCCTGTTCTCATGTGCCGTAGTTCTAGCCTATGGACAACTGACGACAGCCACATAATCAAATAATCAAATAAGACAATTACGGATGGTTATTAAGGGCTGTGAAGGACATGAACAGGGGCTTGTGTCAGAGAGCAGCTGGCGGGGAAAAGGAGGGGGTGAGCTCACATAGGGGTCAGAGCAGGCGTCTCTGAGAAGGTGACCTTTGCAGGGAGCCCTGAGGGATTACAAGGAACCGCAGTGAGTGTTTCATGGAAGTTCTGGCTGGGAATAAGTCTGGTGTGTTTAAATACAGGCAGGAGAGGGTGGCAGGGGCCCAGAAAACAAGGAGAAGGTGTTAGGGGAAGGGGCCATAGAAGTGGCCAGCGGCCAGTGGCCAGCTCATGCAGGGCCTCGGGGCCATGGCACAGTGTTCCGATCTTGTTGTAAGAGCCAAAGAAAGCGGTTGGAGGGTTTGGGGCGGGGGAGAGTGTGACTGTGCAGGGGTAGAGACTGGTCAGGGGGAAGAGTGACAGCAGGGAGGCCAGTTAGGAGGCAGTGTCTGTCCGCAGCTTAGAGGTGCGGCTCCACGTGTGCCGATGTGTGGGCATCCTGGGGTCTCCAGCCTGCACCCACCTGCCTGCCCAGCCGGCAGCAGTTAGACTGGGGAGAGGCCGGCCAGTCTGGTCACAGGCGAGGCAGGGGGTGGGGGGCAACCAGGACAGCTTAGATTCCCCAGTGAACCAGCCAAGTGCCAGATGAGAGGCCTTTTCTTAGCCAGGGTAGCAGAGGGTGTGTGCCCTTGTCCTTTTCCCCGTTAGCAGACACAGCATCTCCGCACCTGAAGAGCACAGGTGTGTGCCCAAACGTTCCCTGTTCCTGGCAGGAGCTTTGGAGTTGATCAGGAAGCCGACACAGATGCTGTCGTTTCCCATCTGTTCCCGGCACGGTCTGAATGTTCCTTTCTGCAGTCCCGGGGGTCCCAGATGCTGGGCTGGTTCACCGTGGTCCTTGGCGTGCAGCTGCTCGGAGAGCTGGTGCGCTAATGGGCTGGCATGCTGGGGTTGCCAGCCCAAGAAAGCTCTCTAGGCTCTCAGGCCCAGCTCCCCAGGCATCTTGTACCCGCCCCCCCCCCCCCCCCCGCCCCTCCCCGACAGCTGTCAAGGGAGACAGAGCCTGGTGACTTGGCTGGTGTGATCCAGTGCGGCTCTCCCCAGCCCTCTTGGTTCCTCAGTGCCATAGAGCTCTTGCTCCAGACGGTTTGTTTATGATGCTAAGCATATCAGATAATTGAAAGCTAATGCTTCTGTCTGGATCACTAGACATAATATGCCTGGATAACAAATCAATTTCCTTATTGCCCTACAAGGCTTCTGAGTCAAATGCGCGGCACATTCGTTGTGATTGTGCATGCGTGCGTGCGTGCGGACGTACGTACTCGTGCCCATGCGTGCGTGTGCTCTGGTGCTGATTTGTTAAGGAATGGAATCCCAGGCTGGCTTCCCCTAGGTACTCCGCTCCGTACTTCATTTCAGGCCCGCATCCTGGAGTCAGGGTTCGGAGAAGGGGGTGGGGGCCTCAGGTCTGACCCGGACCGTCCGGCGAGAAGGGACAGGTGTGCAAAAGCCTTGTTCACTGAAGCTTTTAGGGTCTGTGTTGGAGGAGTGGAATACTCAGATACAGGAACATCTGAGAAATGCCTGTTTCAGCTGCCGCCTGCCAGGATACACCTTCCAGAGCGGATATACGGAACATGGTATTAGTGTGTCCACTTAGGTGCCCCCAGGAAAATGTCAATCGACTACACCTCTCAGAATACTTCACTTAACTGTTCACCTTAATTATCCAGAAAGGAGATTAGGAACAAAGAAAATAGGGACAAACATCGACCTATTCATGTGTGTGTACACACGCCTATGCACATGTGTGTTTATTTTTTTTATATTTTCTTAGATTTTTTTTTTTTTTTTTTTATAGCTCAAGCATTTAATTTTCCAAATCAGGAAACTTTGTTTCTCAATGTGTTCAGTAGAATTCGATTTTTTTTTTTTAACGTTTACTTATTTTTGAGAGAGAGGGAGACAGAGTACGAGCAGGGGAGGGCAGAAAGAGAGGGAGACACAGAATCCAAAGCAGACTCCAGGCTCTGAGCTGACAGCTCAGAGCCTGACATGGGGCTCGAACCCACGGACTGTGAGATCACGACCTGAGCTGAAGTTGGACGCTTTACCGACTGAGCCACCCAGGTGCCCCTATTCTCTTAGATCTTTACTCAGATTCTATTTACTTTTCCTTATGTGGTTCCAACAGTAGTGATGGAATTCAGCTGTTAATCACTCAGGTGCTATGCGTCAACACTGAACTGGGGACTAAGACATTTGCCTCATCTAATTCTCACACCAACCAGATTTCCTGTGAGGACACTGAGGACGGGAGAGCCTTGAGTAAGTGGCCCAGGGGCATCCATCTTCCAAGCGCCAGAGCTGGGTGTTGGCTCCTGGTCACCCTGCCTCCAGGGTGCCCACCGCTCAACCTCTGTGCTCCAAGGGGCCGCGGAGCAGATCGGTCGCAGTGCGTTTCAGGGGAGGAAAGGCCAACACCTCGGGGAGGTGTCTAAGGGGTGATGGCCCACGGCCGGATAGCAAAGAAAGAGCCAGAAAGCTGCTGCAAATGGATACAATCACCATTAAGATTTAGGAATCATGTCTGGGTAGGGCCATTTGGGTAGAGGTATAAATCCTGCATGCTTCAGGAACCTCTGAAGGTGTCACTGTGTTATAGCGCAGCAGACTAGTTAGCTTGGTCATGATGATCCCAGATCATCAAGAAAATGTAAGTCATGTTCTGTCTCCTCTGCTTAAAAAGTCAAGGAGGTGTGTAATGCATTTTCGGGCAAAAAGAAACATCTAGCAAGGAGGTTGAACATGCAGAGGTTTTGCATTTAAATTTAGTTGTCCGGAAAATTTGGTTATGAAGAACAGATCATTAATAGCAGTGAGAAATCCAGTGCAAATAACAGCGGTCTTAGTGCAAGGGAGGAGAGAGAGAAGATTGCAGAAATGAGGTAATACTGGCCTGCCATGTGTAGAGGAAGGAAGGATGCTGTCTTGTGCCACCAGCTAATCCCTTGTCTTGCCCAATGTCCAGGTGATGAGGAGAGTTCTGTCAGGTGAAGGGAGACACCTGTCTTGGCCTTTGCATGAACTTCAGTCCCGTCATGATGGAAGGGGGTAGATGTCTCCGTGTTCTAGAGTTTTCTATGTATAGTACTTAAATATTGGAATTCTAAACAACTCTTAAACATATCCACATGGCATGTTTTTAATTAAAATATGGACCACACAGTCTGTACCATCTAATTTTTATGTGCCTGGAGATTGCCAATTCATTTCCATATTGGCTCAAGCCAAACAGAAGGAAGAAAAAAAAAAAAGCTATGGTACAAAAAGCACAGTCAGATTTATTCTAGCACAAAGGCTTTTTATATTTTCTGTGGATATCTTAATTAATATTTCGCTTGTGCCCTAGTTCATCCCCAGAATGGGTGTGAAGCAGCTGTCTGATTTCAGGACTGCATGCTGTTGTTGTGAATTGCTGGGGGTGACTTCATTTCTGATAGTTTTTCTTCTACTCCTGAAGAGGCCACGCACACACCCAACCCCAGTCCACCGGACAGCAGCGTGTTCTTTGACCACAGAGGCTCACCTAGACCTCGTTGAGGTTTTCCAAGCTGCACCCCTAAGCCTTTCTCTGGCTTGGTTGCTCAACATTATCATGAATTAAGCCTCACTTCCTCCCTTCTCTCTGGAAGAGTGTTGCACATTTGCTCTTGGCAAAGCGTTGGGATTCTGGGGTGTCCAGGGAGGGTGGTGGCCCGAGAGGAGGGACAGGGCCCTGAGCTGATTCTCAGGCTGGAGCACTCCTATTTCCATGCAGGACTAAGCCGTGCAGAAGAGGAACTCACAGTGATGGAGAAAGCTCTTGGCTGGTGGGTTCCAGGCTGAGCCGGGCAAGAGGAGACCGTTATTGCTTCTGGGATGTGTAACTGCCCCTGGTCCAGTGTGCCAAAGAGTCCCTTATTTCCTCAAGTAATGCCCTTGACTTGAGGGGGTCTGGGAGCCATGGCTTTTGATTTTCTCCTCTCACCTGGACCCAGGGACCTAGAGGCAAGCTTTCTGGTTTTGGCCTGGGGCCCCTTAGTATTTGCTGCAAAGCAGCCATTATCAAAGTTGTTGCTGTTTTAAGCTGTGGAATGCATTCTTCAATGGTGATCTCAAGACAGAAGCCTTTATAATGAAGCAGGGCTTCCCAATATGGACATTTAGAGCCAATGATTCTTTGTTGTCCTGAGTGTTTGTGGAACATTTAGGAGCATGTCTGGCCCCTGCCCACTAGATGCTGGCATCATTCCCTGCCCCTTCCCCCCCCCCCCCCCCCAAGTCATGACCGACAGAAATGTCTGCAGACGTTGCCAAATATTCCTTGGGGGTGGGGGGCAGAATGACTTCCTGCTGAGAGCAATGGTATAAAAAGACTCCCCTGGAGGTAATTTAGTCAGGACGGGAGCCTAGAGTCCATCATCTTGCCTCCTTTCTGCCCCCGCCCCTCGCTGCTTATGATGGAAGCACACAGATTGAGCACAAGGCTACAGGTCTCTTCAGGGCCAGCCACCACCCTGTACTCGAGCGGACAAGCACTGAGTCTCGTAGTCCCACTGACTCGCGTTCCTGGCAGGGCTCGGAGTTCTTCCCACAGTGAGGTGGGCTCCTGGGATGCCTCCGTAGGGATTGGCTGGCACAGCAGGGGGCCCTGGAACACAGTGACCGGTGACTGCCCCGCACAGGTTCAAGTGCCTCACTTTCCTTTAAAAAATGATCATTATGGATAGTTTTTCAAATGGTAAAATAAGCGCTCAGGGAAGACATCCTGGAACCCCAGAAAAACACAATAAAAGGAGAAGCCACATAGAATCAATCGTACTAGGCCCAGGTCACTACTATTTACCACGAACAAAAGCAAACCAAATTTGCTCTATTTATCCATTTGTTATTTTAATTGTATTTTTATTTATTTTATTTTTAGAGCCTACCTTGTCCACTCAAACTTTTAACACGTGGCAGCCAGCATAGTTACCGTAACTGACCCCCCCCCCCCCCCCCCACCCGCCGGGGGCTGGTTCCTAGCGGTGAGTCATAGGAGAACTTGGCAGGTGCCCGGCCCATGTCATGCACAAATGTCAGGCTGCACCTTTGCCGCCCCCGCGTCCCTCGGAACCTGCTCCGAGCTGCCGGCTGTGCATTCCCTGAACCTGTTCATAATTTCTGCTTGAACAGTTTTCCTGGAGGTCATAAATGACAGATTTACTGCCCCTCCATTTTTCTGCCACATGGAGTTTTTATCAATGACTGCTGAGAAGTGACAACTTCCAGCAGAACCATGATGATGCCGTTTTTAGCTTGAAAAGACTTCTCAGCTTCAGCGAAGCACAGGGTTAAAAATAACCATCCAGGCTAGCATTCCCCGAGGACTTACTGTGTGTCCCGAGCTGTCGTACGGGGCTTCTAACCTCGTCTTTTCCATCCCCTTCTCATTCTTATGCTGGAGGTATTTTATTACCCCGTTTGACAGATGAGGAAACCGAAGCTCAGACAGGTGGAGTAACCTGGACAGGGTCACATAGGCAGAGGCAGCGACGGGGCCAGGCTATACGTCCTGGCAGCCTGGCTCGAGGCAAGTGGATGTGGTTTTGTTGCAGCTGTGGTTTTGTTGACCTGGCTCTAGAGCCTAGACTCCTCACCACACCGTGGCGCCGTGGCTGTGAAAATGCTCTTCCCCCTTACAGGGAAACTCAGACCCAACAGAGGAAGCAGGGGCCATCGCCTCATAACCGGGGAACCCTTTGCACCAAAGACTACACCCATTGCACGGCCATATCTCAGTGTGTGCGTATGTCGAGGAGGGGTCAATGTGTGGCCATAAGGGTAAGTGTGGCCGTGAGGGCCAGGAAGGGCAAAGTGTTAGATTGCGCTGATGATTGCCAACTCAACCATGATAGAGACACATTTACGGATTTCTAATGTGGCCTAAGAGAAATGGTTTCGTTTATTTAAGCAGTTGATGGACAGCTGCTTGTTGGGAGCAGATCCTGGCCTGCAGCTGGGTTCCTGTGAATGAATGGTTGTCTTTAGGAACAGTGTGACCTACTGGGGGGTTTACCTGGACTGATGGTCCAGTGAACACACCTGGGGGGCACTGGCACAGGTCATTTTATTCCTTCTGGTATTCCTTTTCACCTGAAACGGAGCCAGGGTCCCTGCCCTGGCAGGACCAGACCCAGCAAACTGCCCTGGGGCCGTGAGACTTCCAGGGAGAGGACTTTGGAGTTGGAATTCGGTCCCGACCTGGCCACCTGGTCCATGTCCCCAGCAGATGCCAGTGTGTCTGGCTGCTCAGCAGGAACCCCGAGAGAATGTGGTACAAAACGGGCTCTCTGCACACCTTGTCACTGTGCGGCTTTGAAATGCTTCCAGAGGCCCTGGCCACCGCCGCCCTGCGGCCTTCCTGGCTCTGGCTCTACTTGATGGCAGACGGAAGAGCCACGGGTGGGGCGGGGCCGGGGAGGAGGTGTCTGGGGAAGGTGGCTGCCACTTTTCTGGCCTCAGTGCGCCTCGGATAGCGGTGTCGAGGGATGAGCTGAGAGGGTACTTTGACCTCGGGGGCCCTAATGGGGGGGGGAGTATCAGATCCCAGGAGGGTGGGTGGGCCCCAGAGGGCCTTCCCCTGAGGCCCCTCGCAGCTCCTTGGGGCAGAGAGGTGTATGAATGGTAATTTCTCGCACAACCCTAGAGTTGGAAAGAGTCTTAATAATCAGTAGTTGGATGGCTGAGTTGGAGGATGTTTGTCTCTGGCATTTGGTCAATATAAAAAAAAAAAAAAAAAAAAAAAAGAACAGGAATCAAACTTAGGACAGGCCAGCCTCCTGTGCTTACAGAACTTCCCAGTTCCTTTGCTTTGGGTTGGAGCTTATCTACTGGACGAGTTAGTGCTGGTTTATGTCTGTTGATAAAAAGCTCTGGTTAATGGTAATTTATATCTTCGATGAATAAATCGGAGAAGATGAATTAATTATTACTTAGTAAGTGTAGTGTGCCTGCTCCATGCAAGCCTCCTTAAACATGAGGACCCTTGGGAGAAAGTTCTAAGCGGAGACCTTTGTGAGGAGAGAAACTGCTGATCTAGTGTAAACCCTCTCCCTTTGCACATGAAGACAAAAGAGGCCAAGAAAGGTCATATCTCTTGCTCACAGCCACTGGTCCTTAGGTCCCAGAGGTGAAGCCGGAGCTGGGCTCCTTGGTCTCACTTTCCTTCTGTGACGCCGTGGTGCCTCCCTGGTCCCCAGCCTGTCCCCTTTCTGGAGTTGGTTCTGCCCAATCAAACTATTAGTGTTCTTGAACTCCAGATGTGTTAGGCTGGGGTCACCGAAACGAGGCGGTCAGTGTCTGGACCCTGGGGGACCTGAATCCAGTGTGTGCTCCTCCTGGCCTCTTCCACTCGAAAGCCATGCCCACTGTCCAGCCACTCTCCCCCTCCCCCCTTTAAAAACAGTATCATTTGTATTGTCTTTCTGGACCGCTAAGGAAATGAGCATGTCTTTAGAAGAAGGGAAACTAAGTCACGAAGCCCAACCGGGAAGCTGAGTTTCGAGTCTTTAAAAAAGGAGAGCTTTCTGGAGCTGAGAGGGGACACTAGATGTTGTCCCTAGGCCAGGTGCTCTGGGTCCTGTGATGATCTCCTCAGGCAGGTGGTGTGCATAGCCCCTCACAGAGGGAGAAACCGAGGCTCAGAGACCCTTGGCCGCTTGGCAGAAGGCCTGGCTAGTGTGTAGGCGATCCGGGATTCGAAGCCGGGTCTCTCTGGCTCTGAAGAGGGCACCTTTCCTGGGGACCCCGGCCGACCTGAACCCTGTCTTTCCTCCTCCCCCGCAGACACATAGAGAACTGGCGGGGCCTGCACACGCTCAATGCAGTGGACATGGAGCTCTACACCGGCCTCCAGAAGCTGTGAGTGTGCCCGGTCTGGGTCTTGGCCGGGGCTTTGGGCTGCCTCCAGGGTTGGGTGGGGTCGCTGGGAAGTCATGGGTGGGGTGTGGGGGGCGGAAACTGTCAGGCTGCCTCCTGGGCTGGGTGGGGTCACGGGTGGGGTGATGGGTGGGTGTGTGTGTGGGGGGGGGGGGATGTCAGGCTGCCTCCAGGGCTGGGTGGGGTCACTGGGAAGTCATGGGTGGGGATGGGGGTAGGGGGATGTCAGGCTGCCTCCTGGGCTGGGTGGGGTCACAGGCCGGAGGGCGGTGGGGGGGTGCGGAGGGGTGCTGGGCACTGCCAGCTGTCCTCTGCACTTTGCTCCATTGTTTCTCTTTTAGTAGAGTCAGTACCACCTACTTGGGGGATGTCCTGGCCTTCAGAGCCCACGCCCTCCCCCTCCCCCATTTCCTCTCAGCCTAGAAAGCAAGGGTGTTCTGTGTTCTCACCAGTAGCTAGAGTTTCAGGGCAGGACCTGAACCCAGGTCTCCGGACTAGTGTTCTTGCCTCAACCCTGTGGTTGACTAATGGTCTCCCCCAAAGTGCCACATTCCCAGCCACCTCCTTCTGACTGTAGGTGTTAGTGGCTCTGGGGCACTTGGGGTTGGAGAGGGAGTAGGGACAGTCACTGGACCAGATTCTTGAGGAGGAGACCGGTTGTTGTTACCTGCTTGCCGACCGCTGCGGGCACATCCGGATCCCTGTCCCAGGTCCCGGTGGGGTGTGAGCCCAGATACCATCCCCTGGGCCCCTGGTGATGCTGGAGGATGAGGAAATGCATTCAGTTCACAGGGGCGGCTGCAGGTGCAGCCTTGGCACGACCTTCTGTCAGCTCAGCTGGGAGCAGACGTCCCGGTGCTCTGTAGGCTCTGCTGACCCTGTTTTTCTCTCTCTCCAGGACCATCAAGAACTCAGGACTTAGGAGCATCCAGCCCAGAGCCTTTGCCAAGAACCCTCACTTGCGCTATATGTGAGTAGAGCTGGGACTTGGGCTGCAGGGAGCGGGAGGGGGCGCGCGGAATTGGAGACCTGAGGTCTGGGCCTGGCCTCGTCGCTGTGTGCCCTGGGCCTCCAACTTTACCTCCTACAGTGAGGGTTTGGGATTTGAGGATCTCTAAGGTTCCTGTCAGAAGGAAAAGCCTAAACCAGGGCTTGGAGGGGGAAAGTCTCCTGACTCCCAAGTTTGTTTGTTTTTCATTTGCAATTTGATGGGAATGTAAATAAGATATTCCACTTATCTGTGATGTGAACGCTATGCTTCTGAGAGCATTCGTGGGTCCAAGTGTGTGTGTGTGCTTGTGCGGCTGTGTGTTGAGGCGGGGCTGGAAAAAGAGGGAAGGCAGGGGCAGACCAAGTGTTGTGTCTGAATAGGCTCTGGGTTCCGTGAAGAAGGGCTCAGAGAATGGAGACCCCTGTATAAGAGGTCACACAGCTTTGTCTGGGACAGTTTGCGGGTCGCATGGCTCTGGGTGGGATTCTTGTCTGTACCTCCCTCCACCCCTTCCTTCCCCCTGCCTTCCATGTCTGATGGCGGAAGGGCCTCCTCAGGGTTGGCTCTGGTTGGACCTGTGGCCACCTTGGACATCCACTGGGCACGTTCCTGAGAGAGTAGAGATTCGGCAGGAACCAGGTGGAGAGGCAGGAGTCTGTTGTATTTGGGGAGAAAATGGAGCAGTGACGTGCAGGTGAATCTTTCCTTTGGCCACAGGAGAGTTGTACTGGCGGAGGTATTTTGCATTTGATGAGAGGAGGGCAGTCCGCTGGATAGGAGTGTCCTCTGAAGAGGCAGAACATCCAGAGGAAGCTCTCAGAAAGTGGCGGGAAGGGAGGAAGGGAAAAAGCAGAGACCATGGAGGATTGTGGTGGTAGGGGTGGTTCCCTTTGGGGGTCCTGGCTTCACCCTCTGTTCCTCTGTGTGCTTTCTCAAGCACATAGTAAGTAATCAGTGAATACACACACACACACACCAGTTATGGCCACCCTTGCTTGGTGCTCACCTTTCTTTTCTCCATCTGGAACTGGCATGCTGCAAGGCCCTTGCTCAGGCCCTGACGTATTCGCTGTGGGGGACGAGACCTTCTTTCCAAATGTCCCATTTAGCTGTTGCCCCTTATCCTAGTCTAGCGTCTGTGGTGAGATTCTCCTCATGTGTGTTCTTTGCAGCTGGAGGCGTAGCTGCAACCAGAGGAGGGCCTTGGACCAGATGCTCCAGGTGTTTATTTTATTGGGGATTTGAATTTCAATGTAAAATATCCCAGGGGAAGAAGCTTTTGACCTCCGAGAAGTCTTTCTTTTCATGCTAACTCGTTCAGAGTTCACAAAGTTAACCGCCCATGGCAGGTCACGTGGGGACGGTGGAGGCTGGGGACCACATGTCCCCTCTGAAGGGGCAGCCAGCTGATGCTGCTGTTGCGTGGGGGTGGGGGCCTCGCGTTGCCAGACTTACTGTTTTTTCAAAAGGAGCTGGAGGTCCAGCGAAACCACTCAAGTTTTAAAAGCTGGCAACTGAAGACAAAACCCCTCTACCCCACGGGCCAAACAGAACATCTCCATGCGCAGAATATGGCACATGGAGTACCAGTTTGTGGTAGTCACACTTGGGGGAGGGAAGCTGTCAACATGGGAGAGGACAGAGGCCGGGTGCTTATGCCCTAGAGACTTCTAAGGCATTGGGTTACCTGCAGCTCTCAGGAAAATCGAGAGGGCTTTGGGATCCCTCAGTTTTCTTTGGGCCCCAGAAATGGGAGCAGGGGTGCATCTCTGAAGTGCAATGTACTGGAACATTCCTTTGACTTACCCTTGAGATCCTGCAAGAAAGGTGTGACCCATGGTCTCCTTGGGGATGATCTGGGGTCTGATGGGTGGTGGCCGTGACAGGCTTGTGGGGCTTGTAAGAGTCCCAAGGTTTGGTGGGCAGAACGGGTCTGGTTGGAGTGGTTCTGTTGATAACTGGGAGCCTGCCCATGACCTCGGGCCCTGTTTTCTCCTGGTAGCATCGGGCAGCTTTTGCCAAAGTGCTTGCTGTTGGCAAGAAGGATGGGTTACAATCAATCTACCCCCAATTTGGGCCTGGCTGTACATCAGAGGCCAGTTGGGATGCTTAGCTTGGTATGAGAGATTTAGCACCTGTCGAGAGGAAGCTACAGTGGACACTCCACAGAGGAGTGAAGGAGGTGGACTTCATCGATGGGCTTATTTGTTAACTTTTCCCACTTAACGAGGACACACCCCCTGATCCCAAGTGAGTGAATTTCCCAGCAGCTTCAGGACATTTTTCTCCTGGCAAACGGGCCAGGTTTCTCTGCTCTCTTGCAGCATCTTCTATTTCTGTACTCTAAATGCAGTTACAAGTCTTGGGCCCCAGCTGAGCAATCACAAGATGATCACTTACTCCAACACTAATTGCCGAGCCCTGGCTTGGCGGCTTTTTTCTTTTTTTCTTTTTCTTTCTTTTTTTTTTTTAGGTGATGGCTGAGAAGTCTTTTCTTGTCTCCTCTGTACGGAATAAGAAGCAGGAAGTGAAATCATCACCCTCTGTACTGATGTCAAGTTATCTAAATTGTCCTGATTGGCTCTGGTACCCCCCCCCTCCCCCCACTTCTAAGCTGCTGTTGCATCACTCAGGGTCTGCTTCTTCCTCAGGGCAGAAAAATGAACCAATGATGTTGAGGCCAAGTTGTGTGTCACGAAGAAGGCTGGAGAGGAGGACTCTTGTGTCCTACTTCAAGGTTTATGAGTGACTGACCACCTTTTCTTGACTGCTTCAGGTTTTTCTCTGTCCTTTATTGAGCCTGAGAAAAGGAAATTGTGATTCATCTATACCCAGGGAGAGCCTTTCTGAGACACTGGCATGTCCTTGACCCTTAGATCCTTTTCTTAGCTCCTGGATTAAAGATTCTTAAGGATAAAGATCTTCTAAGTGGATAATTGGAATAGCTAGTTGCTCATCTGTAAAATGGGCACACTTTGTGGATGGGATATGGGGAAGATGAGGTTAAGGAGGCACACACAGCACTTAGCACAGTGACCAATAAATGGTCAGGGTTCAGAAACCGCAGTCGTTAATAGTGATAGTAATTACCGTTACTCATGGTGGTGGTAATAGAACAAAAGAGGGGGGGACCAAGTGGCCTTGATGATTCTGACCGCGACTTTGTTCTGGAAAAGTCATATATCCTGCAGTGCAGTCCATCTGTCTGGAGCCTGGGATACTCCCCTCTGCAATCTCTCGTGTCTTTCTTCCTTGAATACTGATGAATGACCCCGGGAAGATTCTCTGTTCTTTCCATTTAGTCCCCCTGCTCTAGACTCCCTCAACACCCCTCTCTGATGACGTTAGTTTCAGAAAGGACCCAAACGATTCGGCTGATGAGCTTACCCTTGGTTTCCATCCGATTGGAGACCACATCCACATCCACATCTACCCGCACTAGTGAACTTGGATTGTTTGCCGAGTTTCCCAGCCCCGTTTCTGCAGCTGGCTCATCTCTTCCTTTTTGGGGGTTTGTTTTCTTTGGCGTGGCTCACATCGGCCGGATCTTTGCAGTCTGGGGTCCCCATAAGCCAAATAATGTAGATGTCTGTCTCTGAACTGCACTAAAATGGTGATATTTTCTTCCATCTGTGGAGCGCTTTAGAGTTCTCGAAGTGCTTTCCCACATTATCTCCTTGAACTCTCATTCCCATGCTGGCTGGGGGAGGGTGGTAGACAGCCCAGGAGGCAGGGCTAGAGAGGGTCTCACTTGTGAGTAGAAGCCAAACTACTGTGAAGTCTTCTGATTTTCTTTCCAGGAATCTTTCCGTTATACCTCATGGGCCAGAAGGGGCAATATTTTTCACTGAAGAAATTAAAAATTTTTTTTTCTTCTTAAGGTGGTTAGAAAATTGCATAAAAAGGCTAGTGTCAGGAGAGAAGAAGGAAAGGCTAGTATTGACTGAGAACTGACCCTGTGCCAAGGACTATGCCTGGTGCTTTTTGCAAATACGACCGTGTTCCTCTTGGTAACCCTAAGTTAGGGTTCCTCTACCCCATTTGATAGATGGGAACACTGAGGCACAGAAATCATAACTGACTTCTCCCAAGATCACACAGTAGTTAGCGGAACAGCCAGGACCTGGACTGTGATCCCCAAGCCTCTGAAGTCCGTGTATTGTTCTACAGACCAGGCATGTTTGTGTCTCTCCCTGTGGTTCTCCAGCAAGAACTCCTTATGAGAGGGGCGGGAATCTTTAAAGTTTTATAAGAGAGAGCTGCTGTTTCTCCTGGGGGTTTATCACCATCCATCCTCCAAGACCTCTGTTGAGAAAGTTCTGTTTGGTTTCTTTTCCTATTCAGGTCAAATCCTATAACGACAGTTATGTTACAACCTGAATATCTTTATTATAAAAGACTTCTTAGGATTAGCCTGTGGCTCCTTCATTTCCAAGAATATGCAATGTGAGATTCCAGCAAGCCAAAGGAATTTATTTAATCCCTTCGAGTTGTTGTGGTCAGGTTTCTCTGGTGTTCCGTTTCTTGCTTTTGCTCACAAAGCTCTGGATACCACTTTAAGTTGTCCCTCTCTGTCATAAGCAGATGCACCCTTGATCTTCAGCTGAGTGAGCCAGCCCTGAGCTGACCTGTGTGGGAGTGTGATGGGGCGACGAGGGGGAGAATGTCCTGATGGGAGCATGATTGTGTCAACTGTATTGTGTTCCCAAGGAGAGAAAGTCAATGGCCCTGGGCGGGTAGGAAAGAGGAATCGGCCGAGTCCCTGCCATTTCAGAACTTGACTGAGAAGGCAGTACATTTCTCTCGAGGTTATTGGGATGGAAACGTGGCGAGATCGATTCATTATGTATTGTAAATCACTCAATGCTTTTTCTCCTTGAAGTAACCCCCCATTCTGGGATACGACACAATGTGTAGATACTTTATCAGTAGACTTTTGCCTTCCTGCCTGCCTCTTCCCTCTGCACGGACTTTCCTCCAGGTCCCAAAGGGATTGGCGAGTGGTACTCTTGTCCCCTTACTGCTTCTCTCACATGTGCCCTACCTCCTCTGTTCCACATGGAGGACTTAGCCATTGAGCACTGTGTAGCTAACAGCATGGGTTTTAGAGAGAGAAGGGCCAGGGGTTCAAATCTGGATCCTTCACGTCTTACGTAGTAAGCTTCTATGTCTTACTTAGGCAAGCTGCTGAATTTCCGTGAGTTTTGAAGGGATTGTAAGAATTCCTACTTCATGGGATTGTCCCGAGCCTTCAATAAGATGATGCTTAGAAAGTGCTTAAGATGGTGCTTTATGAAAGACTTAGTATATGTTTTTGCTGTTATTAATGACTTCTTCCCTGATCATTGGTTTCTGATTCTCCATAATCACAGGTAATTAAAGCAGAAAGGGCTCTAGAGCTAACCCCCCAAATTTATATTCCTGTCTCTGCTCTCATCCATGCTCTTTATTTTTTTAAGTTTATTTATTTTGAGAGAGAGGAAAAAAAGAGCGAGAGAGGTGGTGGGGGGAGTGCATCCCGAGCTGTCTGCGCAGCATCAGGCTCCAATTCAGGAACCAAGAGGTCATGACCTGAGCTGAAATCCGGAGTCAGATGCTCAACTGGCTGAGCCACCGGGCGCCCTTCATCTCCGCCCTTTAGATTTCTTTCATATGTTAAACCACTTTTGTTAAATCTCCTGCTTGACATCTCCACTTGAGTGGCTAAGATTTGGGTCACACTTAACTTTGCGAAAATGGAATTGTTGGTTTCGGTCCACCTCCTCCCTCCAAACCTGTTTCCCTTGGTGGTTCCTGTTTTTGTAAGCAGTACCACCCGCTAGATCACTCACACGAGAATCTCCTGAGTCATTTTGCTGCTTCTCTTCCCTTCGCCTGCTTTCTTCTATCCTTCCACCGGTTACCCACCATATACCATCTTGGTCCAGGCTCTCTGGCAACAGCTTCCTAACTGGTTTTCTTACTTTTTGTTCCTTACATTTCGTTTCTAGTACCGTTGCCAGAGTGATATTTTAAACACAAAAATCCAGTTGTGTCATTCCACTGCTTAAAGCCCTCCAATTAGCTTCCCACGTTACTTAGAATAAAAGCTAAACCCCTTACCATGGCCACAGGATTCGGGCTGTTTTGGTTTCCTCTCTTTGTCTCCTTCCCTGGCACTTTCCTCCCTTGCTCTCTGCTGCAGCCCATTTTATTTTATTTTAATTCAGTTTTTTCAAATATTTATTTTTGAGAGAGAGAGAGCACACACGCGGGCGTGGGGAGGGGCAGAGAGAGGGGGCCAGAGGATCTGAAGTGGGCTCTGCGCTGCCAGCAGAGAGCCTGATGCATGACTTCAGCTCAGGAATCTCTAGATCATGACCTGAGCCGACACTTCACCAACTGAGCCACCTAGGTGTCCCTCTGCTGCAGCCTTATGAACTAACTCTCTTTCAGTTCCCTGAATGTGCCATGTTCGTTCCTCCCCTTGGAGTTTTTGTCCTTGCTGATCCACTGGCCCCAGATCTCTGCATGGTTGGCTCCTTGTCATCATTCTCTCTGATGCCCCTTGCTTCGCCCGGCCTCTCTGACCACCCAGTTTCCGTGGCCTTTCTTCTCTTCATGCACCTGTCACCCAATTACAACCTGTGGCTTAACAGTTTCCCTGGCCCTTGTTACTTTCGACTGTGTGGTCAGTTATCTGTTAAATTGTTTATACCCCATGTCCCCTGCGAGAATGTCAGTTTCCATGGGGCAGGGACTTTGTGTTGTTCTCTGCTGTAGCTCCAATACCTAGAATAACACCTGTCCCATAGCAAGTGGCCCGTAGCTCTTTGTTGGACATAGCCATTTGTTGGCTAGTCTGACTTGATCATTCTGTGGACGAGAGGGTGGATTTCTTCTATAGTAGAGAAGAACTCTGACCAAGATCTATGGGTAGGAACTGAGCCAGGACTGGAACATAGGTCTTGGTATTAGCAGCGTGACATTCTTTCCACCGTATCGTCCTGTTGACCATTCTCGGGTCCTCTCTAGCCAGAACTCCTCACACTCTGTGTATGGTGGAGAACATTGAAGCTGTGTTAAAAAGAAAGGCTATACAGGGCAAATAATGTACACAAAACACCTCTACCATAACACTGCTATAAAATGTGCAAATAAGACGTAATCCCGTCACAACACCACTCTGCTGAAATGTCACATGAAAACGTACAGCGAAGGCAACTTCTCTCTTTGAGATTTCTGCTCCTACAGCTCTGTCTGCTCAGAAGCCCCCTCGAACCTGGTGCTCGAGCTGATGCCTCTCACGAAATCCCATCAGCCAGTTTGGTTCTTTGGATGAGTAGCTAAGAGGTGCTCTCGCACCACACTGCCCGAGTTTAACTTCCAGCTCTGTTCCATATATCTGTACATCTTGGGCAAGTCACTTGACATAATCTGAATCAGTCTGTGCCTGAATCTCCTCGTTTGAAATACGGGGGGTAAGAGGGTTGTTAGCAAGATTACATGGATTAATGCATACGAAGTATTGAGATGAATATGTGACCCATAATAAGAAGCGGTATATGTCAGCTGTTGTTCTGTGATTCTTGAGGTTACACTGTGACAGTCACATTCTCAGTATGCAGCCAAATAACTACGTAGAGAACTACGTATTAAGGCTCTCCTGTGTTCCTCCCCTTCTAAGTGCTGCATGCTCTAGGGGATTTATCATGCACAAGACATGGTTCCCGTCCTTACAGAGCTTACCAGCTATTTGGGGGAATATGAGGCCTTGGCATAGCCAGGAGAGTGACTCTGATCCTTTTTTTTTTTTTTTTTTTTTTTTTTTTTTTGGAGAATATGGTTAAAGCTGCACAATTTCTCCTCAGAAAAAGTTCTCCCCCTCTGCCCAGCACACCATTTTGTACGCATTTTTGGGGATTTATAGCTCTCCTGTGGACCTGAGTTAAGAACCTATCCGAGGATGTCCTAGAGACAGGCGTGTGGTGGCTGGGATGTGTGGTTTATACCTAGCAGGTCACAGCCATTTCAAATTCTTTTTTTAATATTTATTTTTGAGAGAGAGACAGAGAGACAGAGTGCAAGTGGGGGAGGGGTAGAGAGAGAGAGGGAGACACAGAATCTGAAGCAGGCTCCAGGCTCTGATCTGTCAGCACAGAGCCCAACGTGGGGGCTCAAACTCACGAACCGTGAGATCATGACCTGAGCCGAAGTCGGCCGCTTAACCGACTGAGCCACTCAGGTGCCCCAGGGTGCCTAAAACTACTATTCTAGATGTGACAAATGAGGTTTATATTATGCCATATTCTCCTGGGCATAAAGAAACACTTTCGTAACTTACGGTCTTCACTGTAGTTAAGATAGGTTAGGAATAGACTGGGTATAGTATGGGATTTCTTTTTTGGGGGTGATGAAAAATGTCCTCAAAGTGGTTGCACAACCATGTGAATGTACCAGAAAATATCGAATCGTACGGTTAAGTGGGTGAACTATATGGTATGTGAATTATATATCAATAAAAACAATGCACGTGCGTGTGTGTGTGTGTGTGTGTGTGTGTGTCCCATGCCTCTCTCCACAGCTTTTAGAGCCTGTGTAGGGCTTTTCTGTCTCTTTGCCCTTTGTCACGGGACACAGGATGTTACATTCAGACAGAGGCTGCTCCATTATCCTGAGTCTCGCTGGGAAGCTGATGGGGACAAAGCCACAGCTGACCTTCTGTGGACATGCAGTATGAGAAAGAACTAAACATTGGCTGTAGTAAGAAAAGAAACAGATAAACCAGGGATAACGATGGCCGTAACCCGTGCATGGGCAGGCACGTACTGGGACCCTCTCAGTGCTTCCTGTCATTCTCTTTCTTTCTGTCTCCCTCAGGAAGGGGTCTCAGAGCACAAGGGAGGCAGATGCTATTGCAGCGATGGCTTTGAACCTTCTTGAATTTATATGTGTGAAGAAGTAAATTGTGAGCCAATGGTGGCTTTAAAAAAATTTTTTTTAACTTTTATTTTTGAGAGAGAGAACACAAACGGGAGGGGCACAGAGAGAGGGAGACAACAGAACCTGAAATCAGGCTCCAGGCTCCGAGCTGTCAGCACAGAGCCCAACGCGGGGCTCGAACCCACGAACCGTGAGATCATGACCTGAGCTGAAGTTGGATGCTTAACTGAGCCACCCAGGCGCCCCAGTGGTGGTTCTTTATAGAGGTTGTGTGTTACTCATGATACCACTCACGCCTTTGACACTGCACAAAGTTGACCTTTTCTAGTCTTCCAATCCAAGGCAGTGGAGGGGCCACTGGCTTAGACTCTTAAGTATGACTGTCGATCAGAGGTGGGCTGGAGTGGCTAGGAGGCTCGTGGAGCAGGTGACAGTGGGGTTGGGCTTTGGAGGAGGTGTGGGCTTGGATGGCTGGGCGTGGGCCCTTATGACACAGGGGCTGCCGCTCTCCATGGTGTGAGAGCCGCCCTTTTCCCACTTGAAATTCCTCCCGGAGCTATTGAGACACATGTTCATGGTTCCAGGCTTTGGGGTCTGGTCAGCAGGTCAGCTCTGAAAGAATTCCAAGGGAACAGGGTGTGGAAACGGAACCATTAGTCACTGGAGGAGGATTTCCCCAGATCATTAAGAGGCAGCACCGTGTGCCATGGTATGTCTGCTTCGTGGGCAGGAGGGAAGAAGATGCTGAAGTTTGGGCTCACACGGGTGTGGGGAGCCGTTTGATACCTGGATGGCTGTCACTTTGAGAGGTACCATTTGGCTGTCAGCTGGGTGATCACACCTTGAACTTTACTCTTTTTCTGCATTGTTCTGTGACCTTAGGTGAGCCGCTTAACCTATCCAGTCCGTTTCTACGTCTGTAAAATGAAGCGGTGTTGTAGATGGCCCAGACCTGGCCTCAGCATTTTGGGAAATTCTTCTCGGTGGCATCTGGGATCGTCAAGGGGCAGGGCCGGGGGAAAAGCTGCAGTCCTTCCCCTCTCCCTACCTCCCCGCAGGGCAGGCACTCCGATGCAGTGAGTCCCATGGACTTAACATCAGTGAAGCACTCACTGTATGCCCAGCTTTCTGTGCAGCACGCACTATGTGCCCGGCTTCCTGTGCACTTCCCACGTCACTTTATGGCAAGTGGGCATTGATGTCTCTGTTTTGCAGATGGGGAATTTGAGGCACAGACTTAATGACTTGCCTAAGTTGACACAGCTACTAAGTGGCAGGGACAAGCCAACTCTGGGTGGGCTGCCTCTGGGACTCTAGAGCCTTCCCTTTTATTTTTTTTTTTATTTTTTTATTTTTTTTAACGTTTATTTATTTTTGAGACAGAGAGAGACACAGCATGGACGGGGGAGGGTCAGAGAGAGGGAGACACAGAATCTGAAACAGGCTCCAGGTTCTGAGCTGTCAGCACAGAGCCCGACGCGGGGCTCGAACGCACGGACCGTGAGATCATGACCTGAGCCGAAGTCGGCCACTTAACCGACTGAACCACCCAGGCGCCCCAGAGCCTTCCCTTTTAATAACTCCACTCTCCATCTATTGTCTGTGGCCACCGAGGTCCAGCCTGGGCAGGAGTCCGTTTTCTGGAACCCAGCTGGGAAGGATGGTCAGGCAGTAAGCTTCAGAGTGGCACTTCTCAGGATCAGGGATGCTTTGGAAGAAGGACCGTGGGAGAATACTAAGGGGGTGTCCGAAACCAAGTCCTCGTTTACACCTGGCTGCCGGCAGGGTCTAGGTGGGTGGGCGATGCCCGGCTGGCACTCGGGGGGCCGTTAGCAGAGCATCACACAGGGTGGGTGTTCAGTAGAGAGAATGGAGCCTGGTGACGGAAGAGGTGGAGATAAACCCACACTTATGATGTACGGAGGCAGGAGAAGGAGGCTTTCAACTTGCCTGTTTTCGGACAAGGCTGCTTTGCATGGCCCCAGCCCTGGCTGTCTTTGGCCCCAGCCCCAGGAAAGACTATTTGCAGGTGGTGCAGTCCACTACAAAAAAAGTGGAAGGATATGGACCAGATTAGATGAGCTCTAAGGTCCCTGCCTCAACAGCTCATGGTTTTGTGCTGGGGTGTGTGTAGCTTCAGCACCTGACACCGCCTTGCACCACTGAGTGGTGTCATTTCTGTAGGTCTGCCGGGGTCTTCTTCCCATAGCCCAGCCTCTACAACATCTGGTGACACCAGACAGAGCATTTGTTGTGCCTCTTTGAGACGGGTCCTTCTTGCTTCCATAGAACCCAAGTGTGTTTTGTATCCTAGAATTCGCCAAGCTCAGGATTTTCAACCTGGAATTTCTTAGCCTCCACTTATTTATGTGCTGCTTCTGATTTCTAGTCAAGTCACACCCTCAGTCTCTGGGTGATTGCCTTTCTGGAGCCCTGGAAAGGATTTGCATCTTGTTCCCTAGGGAGGCAGGTAGCCGGCTTCCTAAATTGAGTTTCTTTCCTCTTGTCCATTTGTGTTTCTCTTGCAGCCTCCCTGTGGTCCTGGGATTAAGGATGTCCTCCCTGATAATTTCTTTCTGTTCACTTTGTTTTATGGACAACATTCTGATCCACCGAGGGCGGACCCAACGTGACCCAGACAGTGTGGCTGCGTACCTTGCCAGCCAGAGTGTTTGTGATGTGTGATTCTTTTCATCGAAACCCTGTGTGCGGCATAGAGCTTTTTCATTTCAGGTATCTCCATTCCCTAGGATCCACTGGACTGAGCTTTAAGGGTTTTCTTGTAACCTTGTCAGCTTTCTCAAAGCTCAGTCTGATGCTGAGTAAACACTCTGGCCTCCGTGTCTCCTAGCCTTGGGGATTAGACCATGTGCCCATGTTTTCCAGCCTTGATTTTTCTTAGTGGATTTTCTTTCCCTTTTTCCCCTCCCCTAAGGCTTCATTACTTTCCATTTGTCCACATCTCTTTTCTCCATTTTTCTTGTTAAGGACAGATTTAGAAAATGAGATTAGTCTCGTGGCTATTTTGGAGTCATCATTAATTCTCGTCCCTTTTCATTCCTTAGCAGGCCAGCAGTCTCGTGTCTTTTTTTCCCTGGTTTTTTTCTTGATGGATTTGTAAAAGTCTCTTCCCGGGGTTAACCCCTTTGTCTCTTGGGACTTGCTGTCGTCCTCTGCCCTTTCCCGGGTGGGCTTCTAGGTAATCCAGCCATTGTGACTCTTCTGGATCAGAAGGGCATTGGGTCCCCCAGAGTGGGGCTCAGCCACATGCTGTCCCTGACCAACCTTGTGTCTTAGAGTCTCGTGAAGTTTATTCATAGTGGCCCTTGGGGTCATGTGGCATTTTCCTGAGATGTGAATTCATTAATTCCCATCAGAAACATCTGTTGAGGTCCTAGTATATCCCAGGCAAAGCTGCAAAGATGAATTGCATTTAGGTCTCTGGCTTCAGTGGGTGGGCCAGGGGCAGGAGAGAGAGGCAGAGGGTGGAGGGAGTTACTCTACAGTGTGATGGGACTAAGGTCTCCCCGGGATTGCTTAACAAAGGCAGGCGTTGCATCTTTGGGTGAGCAGGGAAGGCCCTCAGGGATGGTGATAGTCTGAAACCTGGGAGGTGGGGTGGGAGTCAGCAGCTGGAAGAAGCTTGGTGAGGGGTTGGGTGGTGGGGTATTGGGTGGGGACTATTCTGGGTGGAGGGAACTGTGTGCTGCAGCCCCCACTGAACCTGGAGTCAGGCTGACAGCTTGACCACCGTCCCCATCTTGCCCTGTGGTCCTTAAGGAAGCAGTACAAAAAGGTACCTACCCGCCCCCCCTCCCCCAAGGATCCTTAGTTTCCCTTTTCTCATTGGCAGGTCTGATGTCCAGGGCCATCAATAGCAAGTGGGCTTCTGCCTTTGAGAGACCGAACAGCTTCCTCCCCTGAGGCGCAGTGAGCCCATTTCTGTGTTGTGTCGGGGCCACTGAGAATTAGGTGCCCCCAGCAGTGCCTGCTCCACGGGGGAATCCAGGGGGATGGCCTCACTACTCACCCACCCAGTACCATTCTCCTGAACTAAAAGGGAACCTTGGTCTTCTTGTCCTTCCTCACATCTGGTGTGCCCAGCTGTGCCTCGGGGGGCAGGCAGCTCACCCCTCCAGGTGGCAGTGGGGCTGCCCCTCTGCGTGCCAGCTGTCCGTCTGCAATCAAGAGCCTCTGCTGATGCCAGCAAGGGTGGTGTTTGCAAAGATCAACCGTGTGCTCCTTATTTATTGTGCAGAAAAGAAAACAAATTAAGGCCTTGTAATTATACAGTTGGGCATGTTCTTAAATAAAGCTTAAGCAGTCAGAACTCCATTTAGAATATTAATAATTGCATTCCCCAGGCCTGATCCCCAGCAGCTTTCTCTCTTTTTGCTCTTTCCCTCTTCTCCCATCCTTCCTTTCTTCTATCCCTCCTTGTTTCTCTCACTGGTGTCCGTCTCTGCTTGGACCTCAGGAATCCCTGGAAAGCCTTGCTCGACGGCCATGACTCGGCGTACTTGAGAGCCCGTGTTGGTCTTTTCAAAGACCATCAACAGCATTTGTTAGGTGATTTCATAGGCATGGGGCCCTCCTAGGATTTTCTTGCCCTCCTTCCTCCCCTCCCTTATTCTGGTTAAGCGCTGAGAAGAGGCATAACGTGTTTCGGGGCACGGATACTGGAGTCCGTCAGAACTGGGCTCCGTCCCCAGCCTGACTGCTGAGCAGCTGCATGACCTTGGTCAAGACACGTAATCTCTCCGAGCTGGTTCTTCCTCTGGTGATAAAGTTATCCCCCTCGCAGGCTTGTGTTTTGGGACTTGGATGAGAGAATGCATTTGGATCCCTGACACATAGCGAGTTCCTTACAGATGTTAGGTCTTTTCCCTTTGTATCTCTCTAGATCATACGAGACTTTCATGGAGTTTCTAATGTTTGTTGTACCAGACTCACACTTCCGTTGATGTGCCCTGAAGATGCTTGGCACCTATTAGGTCTTCCTGTACACTTGTGAAATGAGTGGATGTATCTGGGGGCCCGCAGGGAGACAGAGAGTGAGGGTGGTCAGTGTGTGGTGTGGTATTACAAGAGTGCCATGGACCTGTTTCCTCTTATGACTGATGACCAGTTCCCTGAACAATGTGCTCATCCCCAACATGGCTGTAGTGCTTTAGAAACCACTCTCAAAAGTACCACCTTATTTAACATGCAGTATTAAGGTGAAATAGCAATTACTCTCATCTGTCTTATCATTCAGGAAATGAAGAGAGTGAGTCACCCAAGGCCACATAGCTAGAAGTAGGGAGGTAGGAACCAGGATCCTGGTCTCAGACTCCCAGTGCCTTGTCTTTTCCACTGTACTGGGCTGTTCCCTAAGTAATTGCTGATACCTGGGAGGAGACTTACCTGGTTTTTGGACCTCAGAGTTTTGATGCTGCTCTGAGACTTTCCATAGACCCATCACCACCTTGATTTTTTTTTTTTTTTTTTTTTTTTGGTTACTTTCCTGCTACATGGGAAATGCATACCAACACTGATTTTCCTGGCAATTTTATGGTAGTTGGGTTATTGTCAGAAACTAACTCAAAAATAGCCTAAAACATTCAAATATTGTTAGATTCATGGTCTATATTAGGTGATTGTATGCATAATGCTATGATGAGCCTTGTTAAATACAGGTGAAAGGTGCTGTGGAAACGTCTCCCCATGGCCAGTGCTGTGGCCTGGGGGATGGGGAGGGATGGAAATTCTAAAGCTGGATTTGGTTCAGGTGGGACTGGAATGTTCAGTCTAGTTGGGAAGATAAAAATGCGCTTTCTTAGACCAGAGATGCCCATATGTTAACTTTTGCTGATAGGTGCTGACCATACCAGACAGAGATGTTCTTGTATTCCAGGGATGCTGGGGAAGGACATGGGTCTTAAATTTGTTTTTGAAGGAATGTGTGCAGTATTTTATAGGAAGAAGGAGAAAACTAGATTGTGTGTGTGTGTGTGCATGTACATTTGCAAGCAAGCAGGGAACAAAGCTGAGACAAAAAGGAGAAGAAATATTTATTGTGTTAAGCTTCCTGCTAAGCACTCCTCCAACAGTAATCCTGTTCGAATAAGTGACATTTTCCTGTTTTATAAATGAGGACTCTGGGGCTCAGAGAGGTTATGTAACTTGCCCAGAGTCACACAACTAAAGTTACAGATTCGTATCTGTAAATTTCTGCTCCAGAATTCATGTTCTTTCTGTTGTATCATGGTGCAAAGGCTGGTTCACGTCTCTGGAGGTGGTTAGGAGCCCAGCTTTCCCCAAAGGAATGTTGAAAAATTGTTTTTTCTCCGCAGGGAAACTGATACCTCACTACCATTACTTTTGCTAATGCAGCTCTCAGCCTCCTTGTTCCTGTCCCTGGGGATTCAGCACCATGGCCAGAGCCTAGGGAGCTCTGGGGGCCCAGTAAGCTGTGAACAGCTCCCCAGAGAGGCTCCCAGGTCCTGGGCTCCCCATTTTCCTCTCTCTAGCATCATCGCAGTTGCTGGTGACTCAGCTGTGCTCTTAAGTGAGAGCCGGGTGGTGTTCAGGAAGAGCCTCGCACATGGGGTGGACAGAACTCTGCTGGCCTGCCTGGTGAGATCCAAACGTAAACAGGAAGGGGCATGTGAGAAGGGTCTACTCATTTCCATTCTCTCCTCCCAGGTCCAGGGCAGAGGGGAGGAGGATTATGACTTATGACTTCATTTACCCTGAACTTGGGAATCCTCTAGGTCCATGAGAAGGGAACTGAACTGGAGGGGGGCTCTTTCCTCAAGGGTAGAGCTCCCCGGGTCTGTGGTCCAGAGTTGCTGTCCTCATTCCTTTACCAAGCCTGTTCTGTTTCTGTTGAATGGGGCTGAAAGCAAGTGCATCTGTCATGTGTTTTTTTTTTTTTAAATTTTTTTTTTTAACATTTATTTATTTTTGAGACAGAGAGAGACAGAGCATGAACAGGTGAGGAGCAGAGAGAGAGGGAGACACAGAATCTGAAACAGGCTCCAGGCTCTGAGCTGTCAGCACAGAGCCCGACGCGGGGCTCGAACGCACGGACCATGAGATCATGACCTGAGCCGAAGTCGGACGCTTAACCGACCAAGCCACCCAGGCACCCCTGTCATGTGTTTTATCATAGGAATAGTCAGAGGGGGACAAACTATGGGAGCAGCATAGCAGAGCTGGCTGAGTTATGGTACTGGTGGTACTTCTTGTCCCTGTGCCCTCTTCATTCTTGGAAGGCTTTCACTTGGGTGTATAAAACAGAGCCCTTGACTGGAAGTCCAGACACCTTCAGGCTTACATGCATGTGCAATGCACACACAGAGACAACACACGCACACACGCAGGCACACACTATGGTAGTGTGCTAATAAGGTCATGGATTCTGGAATCAGACACACTGATTCAGCCCTTATTTTAACAGTACCAGCTTTGTGACCTTGAACTAGCTAGCTAACCTCTAAGCCATGGATTTTTTTCATCTGTAAAATGAGAACAAATCATAACAATAATATGGAACATAAATGATTTTGGGGAAGAGTCGGTAGACTAATATCTTTAATATCTGATATCTAATATCTTTAGTAATTAGTTCCTAACAAGCACTCAATAAATGCTACTCATTATTTCTACTTCTCAGAAAATTATTTCTGTATCCCAATTTTCCTTAGTTTATTCACATGATTATTGTTAATGATTCTGGAAAAAATCCCCATAGCACGGAACAAAGATTAGCAAGTTAATTAATTGTTTGCACTTGTGTTCAAAGCTCAAGGTTTAAATTAAGTTGAGGTCAGTGTAAGTAGCACTGGTATAAGAAAGAATTAGCTGAATTTGGCACCCTGCTCAATGCACGATTTATGAAATTCAGACCATTCAGTGAAATTGACTTGCATGCTTTCCTTTAACAATGTTTGTGATCAAAGTGCAAATGATGTCTTCTGCTTTGTGAAAAGAACGGTAAGCAGAAAAGCAGTTCACAACTCCTTGTGTGGATGGTCTCCCCTGGGAGTACCAGTCTTTGCCAGGACCATGCCCTCATGTGCTTTTCCATTCTGTTCTCCTTAGCTCTCATTTCTGCCACGTCTCAATCCGAAGTGCCTTGGCTCTATAGACAGATGCCCTCCTGTTTCCAGATTATACGATCCTCACACAACCTGGGGGGATGTGAAGAAACAATTCCTTGAGAATCCACATGGAACCAAGTAGGGTGGGGGTCGTTCTGGGCTCCATATATTCAGTATGAGATAAGAGGTCTTGCATAAGTCTCCGGGGACTCTGCCAGATCTCTGCAGGAGAGAGGCCATGGGGAATAGGAATGAGCACTGCTTTTCCCAAACATTTTGCGGAATTGGACAACAGAGGCCAAAAGACTGTGCATGGTATAAATTACAGAAAACAGTGGTGTAATGACATTGTTTGGTGAATAAATTAAAGCCCTGAGTCATGAGGCCAATAACAGAGAGGGAGCAGAGAAGTGTAATTAAAAGGAGAAAAGAGATGTTTTCAGCTGACATTGGAAGTGAGATTGAGATAGGAGTGGGGCTGGGAAAATGGGGGCAGCTGGCCCCTAACTGTGGCTGTAGCTCAGGAGAGGGGACATGGCTGTTACTGGCAGTCAAGAAGGAGAAGAGAGAGTGGTAATGTGGAGAATTTTAGTAGAAGCAAAGCCACGTGAGCTTTGGAAATAAGGATAGCTGTAGGATCCTGAACTCTGCAGGAGTTTAGAATAAGCTGGGCTGGGAGAGTCTGTGTGAAAACAGATAAGAACCTGAGGAATAAGGAGGGAGATCAGGAGTGGGCTGGGTCTCCTTGGAGTCATGGGGTTCTAGGGGTTGTTCTCCAGGGTCTCTCATATCTGTAGTCCTGTGCTTTCTTGCAAATACTCTCTGACCTGCTGTTTCTAAGGATTAGAAATAATAAGATGTTTTATTTATTTTAATTTTTAAAGAGTTTTGAATGTTTATTCATCTTTTGAGAGAGAGAGACAGAGCATGAATGGGGAAGGGGTGGAGAGGCGGGGAGACACAGAATACGAAGCAGGCTCCAGGCTCTGAGCTGGCAGCCCAGAGCCCAATGTGAGGCTTAAACTCACGAACCGTGAGATCATGACCTGAGCTGAAGTCAGACACTTAACCAACTGAGCCACCCAGGTGCCACCCCCGGCCCCGGCAAAAAAAACCCAAGATATTTTAGAGCAAGACACCTGCCTTGGGTCAGCTGATGTGCATGGATATAGGGACTGTGACCAACCTGACTGCATCCCACCATTCTGTGGGGCCAGCAAGGGTTAAAGACTAGAAGGGGCATTCAAATTCTGAGCCACATGTAAACCTTTGAGACAAGTCTCCTTCCCCAGATTCTTCTGGAAACATAGGCAGTGAATGGTTTCCATGGGAGAATGTGTCTTATTCCCTTCGTGTGCCTGCACCTAGCCTTGCCTGCCGTGGACTAGGTACCAAATTAGTATGGGCTGAATGATTGAGGGGATGGAGGTTGCTTTTCAATATAGTAAAAGCTGGGATGATACTAAAACTTTGTTTAGAGAATTTGCCTATCTTTGTTGTTCTGTGCTATAAACCAACAGCTGGAAGAGTGCATAGCACATAGTAGGAATTCAGTAAAATTATTGTTCAAACTGGGGCACAAAGTGAAAGGGAACTTACTGGATGGGATTCTGGGACAACAGGTGTGAACTGGGACTGTTTGGGCAAATCAGGGTGTGTGGTCACCCATCATCGGTACTTGTTGAATGAATGGATCTTGTATCCTTGGAGCTATCTAAAGAGGAGTGAAGGTTTTATGGGGTTTGCCTCCTTTTAGGCAAAGTACTTCCGTTTATCCTGGAATCATTCAACTCATATTTTCTGGGTACCTACTCTCTACCAGGTATTTCGATCATATCAGGGATACAGAGAGTTTGAGAAGAGCCTTGTTGTTACTCTTAGGGTGTCCGCTGGGTAACGAAGTAGTGACAGTATTTGACAGTATGACAAGTGCTAAACTAAAGGGATGGGCAGACTGCTCTGGGAACATGTGAGTGGGGAAAGCGAGAGGAGGTGGCAGTCAGGAAGGCTTTTTGGAGGAAGGATATTTCAGGGAGTCCTGGAGGGTGGCTAGGAATTTGCCAGAAATTCCAGGAGGAAGGAGCCAGAGTGTCAAGGAAGTCTGTTCATGGCAGAGAACTCATTGCAGAGCAACTCAACAACACTATGTTGCTGGATGCTTGGAACCATAGACTGTGACCAAGGTAGATGGGCCCATGACCTCCCAGACGGTACGAACTGTTTGCCATCAGACACGACACCCTGTAACCCATTAGGGCTGACAGTGGAATGGCCATGTATGTCAGGATCCAGGAGGAGGGGCACCTACCCCATGTCTGGAGTGCTGACTCTGGCAGTGACCTAGGTGGGGAGAGAGGCTTCTCGATACCCACGTGGACCGCAAAGGGGGAGCCGATGTGCCCCTTTCAGCATCTCCCTTTCCATTCGGTAATGTGGGGAGCCTTTCGCCCCACCCTCCTTATTTTGCTATTGTTACCTGGGCGGACGGGCTGGTCACAGGACTGGGCCAGGACCACCGTGCTCCTGCACAGAGGTGGGAGGCCTGAGGTCTCAGGATCTGGAGGAAGAGGCTGGGTGGGAGGTGGTGGGTAGATAGGAAGCTGGAGGAGGTGGAGGGAGCTGGAGTTTGCTTAGCTAAGGCCCATCTGCCGCCCCATCCAGAGCTTTTGAACGTAATATTAAATTGTTCCTCATTATTTTCCTTGGATGGGTTTGCTATCCTGATATATTAATTATTCTTAAAGGTCAACAGCGCTCTTTCGAATCCCCTTCTGTTCTATCATGTAATCAGTTAATTAATTGGAAACCATTTAGCAGTGTCTGCTGAGCGCCTTGTCTGGTGCGAGTTTTCTTGTTTTGTTGTTCCTGCAGCGATGGCTCCCTCCACGTTCCTGTTTTCTTATAAGGATTTGGAATCTGAAGTGTGGGCCCCGCCCCTCATCCCTCCCCTTCCCCTGGCGGGCCCTCTCACTTCAGTCATACCATAATAGGTGTGATATCTCAAAATCTTTTTTCTTTCTGAGTCTCTACTGGTAAGAAAAGCCCATCTCCGTGGAGTGCCTGTGTAAGACGGGCACTGAATGGGGCGCTCACGTGTAGTATTTTATTTGATTCCCACCATTTAATGTGGTAGAGATTCTGCTGCCATTTCAGAGGAGAGAAAGAGGTTCAGTGATGCAGTGGGCTCTCCCAAGAATTACGGAGCTAGAAAGGGGCCAAGCAAGGATCGAACCTCCTGGAAGCTTTATATTCTTGTTTGCTGTGGTGCTGGTCCTTCGAAGTATCCGGGAGAAACTTGGGTTGTGGTAGAGTCTTATGTAGAGTTCTTAGTCCCAGGTGCTGCTGGTTCATCACAGGTGTAAACATTTGAGAGGAACACGGAGCCCTGTTACTTCTTTATTGCACTTCCATTTTGCTTGCTGTTTCTAGAATCTGATGCGTGCAGAGGGAATTTCTCAGCAGCTTGAGGGCAGAGCAGAAGCGGGAAGCAGTGCTCCCAAATGTGCCCCCCCCCCCCCACACCCCCGCCAGCACAAGGCAGTCACGCTAAAAGGCTGACCTGTGCTCGACTCATTGGCAGCTCAGCGTGTGTGTTCTGCTGCCGGACTCCTGCCCACGTGCCTCCTGGAGACGTGCTCTGAGGCGCTCTGACCCTGGGCATGTTGTTAATGTATGTGGCTCCGCCAGGCCCCTCCCTGCCTGCGCTCTGGTCTGCAGTCAAGTCGGGAGCCCGTAGGGGGAGCGGATTGCTGGTTGAGGGAATCTCCGTGCCTCTCCCTGGGCCCTTTGCTGCTGCCAGGTGGGTCTTCGTCCCTTTTGGCTTTACGTGTGGTCCCGGTTGGACTAGGGGACACGGTGGGAAATTTGATGTGATTCCCCCTCTCAAGAGACCAAGACTTCCAGTCTTCCCACACCTGGGGGTGGGGAGGTTTTCCGAATTCTGCTTAAGAACGGTAGGATTTTGTCCTAGTGGGTCACAGGAAGACAGGGGTCATGGGAACCACAGGAGATGGGTCCCCAGTACCACCTACCACCTCCTGCTTCTCCTGGTGGGTGGTAAAGAACACAGACTGCAGCCAGGCTGTGGGGGTTCGATTCGTGGCTCCCCCTCGAGGCAGCTGCTGGCCCAGGGTGAGGTATCTAATTTCCTTGTTCCATGATCTCTCCTTTGGAACGTGGCGATGATGACAAATGATGATGGTGACGATGATAGCACGTCCCTTATAGGGTTGTTGTCGTGTTTAAGTGAGCTCTTTTTTTTAATGTTGTTTATTTTTGAGAGAGAGAGAGCATGCACGAGTGGGGGAGGGGCAGAGAGAGAGGGGGACAGAGGATCCGAAACGGGCTCTGCACTGACAGCCAGGGAGCCCGATGTGGGGCTTGAACTCAGGAACCGTGAGATCGTGACTGGAGCTGAAGTCGGATGCTCAACCCCCTGAGGCACCCGCGTGCCCTAAGTGAGCTCTTCCACGTAGAACCTTTAAAGAGAGCTGGCCCAGAGTAGTCGCTGTGTGTTAGCCACGGTCATCACCACCACTCTCAATACCGGCCTCGCCACGCATTGAGTACCTACTGCGTGCCAAGCACTTGGTTGGGCACTTGATATCCATAAATTCATCTTAATCCTTAGAGCTGCCCCATGAGGCAGATACTATTATGATTTGTGTGGTCAGGATGAAGAAACGGACCCAGGGCGTTTCAGTAACGTCCTTGGAGGGTGGGTCACGCGATTCCGAGGACCAGAGCCGAGAGTCTAGCTTGTCTCTCTGGCTCCGAGGTTGGTGCTGTTTGCCATTATTGCCACTGCTCACAGCTAGAGCGGGAGCCGGTGTCGCCTGGTGGGTTTGGTACCACGTAGGGTGCTGGGCTCATGCCGAACGATTCTGATTCCTTAGGTCTGGGCTTGGGCCCTGAGAATGTATATTTCTAACGAGTCCCCAGTGATGCTGATGCCGCTGGTCTTGGGATCACACTTTTGAGAAAACTCCTGCCCGCCCCATGGGATGTGGCGTCCCAGAGCAGTAAGGTGGGGACATAACGAGCTCTCCACCACACTGCCTGCCTGGGCTCTCCCTGCAGTGCCCCTTGCCTACATGTTCCATCGTAAAAACGAATCTGTTACCTACTTCCTCACGTGATCTCAGTGGCCGGTCTCCTGGCCAGCCCAGTGGATGAGAATGCTGCCAGGTGACAGTGGCATCCCTGTGTCCTCCTGGCTCTGCTGGAAGGGAGGCAGACAGCAGTCAGCTACAGCTCTTTACATCCACAGACAGGCTGTGGTCTGGGAAGGGGGAGGGACACGGAGGCCTGAAGGGCTCCGGTGCAAAGGCACCTGAAGCCCGTAGGCAGCTGTCTGCAAAGCTATCTCTGGAAAGAGCGGCTTCAGTTAACCCTTTCATCCTAGTCGATGACACCATGCTCCAGTCTCCTAGGAAAATGCCGCAAGGCCCTGGGCTAAGGTCTCTGCTCCTTGGTGCGTCCCCTGGCCTCAGGGGGACCCCGTCCATTTGGCAGCTGAGCAGGGTCCCCACCTGCTCACATTAGTCCATTTCTAGCACTGTCCCAGCCCTTCTCCAGACTGCCTATGGGCACCTCTCATGGTGCAGCCCTCCACCAGGTTTCAGATGGGGAGGCCAAGTCCCCTTTCTAGTTATTAACAATGGCATCTGTTCCTAGGAGTTCTCGATTCCTTGGCTCTTCGCACGGTGTCTCTTTACATCTGGACACATGGCTGTTTTGTTCTCCTGTACTTGCACGATCATCTGACCTTTCGGGACAGAAGGAGTTGATAAGAGGCAAAGCAAACTCGTTGCAAAGACAAAACTTCACTACTGTCAGTGGTTCTGGAAGTGTGGTTCCCAAACTGGCAGGGTGGGCATCACCCTGGGAGCTGCTTAGCAATGCAAATTCCAGGCGAGACCTATTGAATCAGAAGCTCTGGGAGATGGAGCCTGGTTGTCTGGCTTTTATAACCCTCCAGGTGATGCTCATGCCCAGAGTTGGAGAACCTGTGTCCTAGATGCTTCCTTCAACCCACCCCTGGCCTGTGTTCCTTCCAGCCACTCATCACGAGGGATCATGAGGGATCAGATGCATTGCTGGCTAATCATGTTTCTTTATGAACAGGCCCAAAGCCGCTTGGTGCTTAACATTGTGTTGTTTTGGGGAGAGCCATAGATCTTCCTCGAGTCCCAAGAGTAGATCTTAGAACGTAGATCTTGGGTGCCAGTTCTCGCTTTAGTGAGATACTCCACGGGAATATGCCTTCAAGTCCTGCGTCTTGAAGAGCAGGGTGGTACTCGTGCCCCTGCCTGCCCTCCTCCCTGCCTGCCTTCCCCGGACTTTGGTTTCTCCAGTCCCAATGGTGCATGTGGCAGTTTCCTCATCAGCCTCTCTGTGGCTGCAGCCACACTCACCTGTGGCTCCCTCCTCCCTCAGTAGCCCCTGCTTTGCTTTCTTGATTGTCTCACAGATGCTCCCCGTGTCTTTGTTCTTCTCTCATCACAACAGCTCTTGAGTGAAAAATGAGTGTGATGCATTAGCCACATCACTGGGTCACCTTTGTTCATGTACCAGAGTCCCTTGGGTGCCATGGCTCCCGGAGCCAGACCCAGCCTTCTCCTCCCCTGAGGGGGACAACTGGTAGGAATGCCCCATGCCCGTCAACCCTCTACCCCCACCCCCTCAGAGCTCCAGAGAGAGCCCTCATGCTTCAGGGCAATTAGCTTTTGGTTAATTTGTCTGAAAAGAAACTCCCAGGGAGCAAAACCCCTCAGAATAAATATAGTCTCAATAACATTCAAGGTCTGGTGAGAAGCAGACTGCAAGAAGGCTCAGAGCTGATGGTAAGGCTTTTTCATGAGCCTTACCTCTGGTCCCCAGGCTTTGTGGTGAGGGCTACCGTTCCCTTGACCTGTGGGGCCTTCAGTCTCTGCCCGAGCATGTGGGCAGGGGCTGGGCTGGGCAGGAGTTCAGACACCAGCACGGCTCCAGGGGAGTAGATGCCACTTGTCCAATTAAAACGGGTGGCTGTGTGTTCTTTGGTTGAACTGAGATTTTGCTGATGCCTGAGTTCAGGGGGTTATCGCCTGGGCCTCTGGAGCTTGTTTTAATGGGCTTGGGCCTGTCGGAGCTCCAGCAGTGACTGGAGATGGGCAGATAAGGGGAGAGGCGCCATATGCATGGAAAATGATAGGTTGTATTTATCAAGGGCCAGGCCTTGTACCAGCTGCTTTCTGTGCCCCGTTTGCCAAAGTCCGTGTAATCCTCACCACAATTCATGGGGACAGGCCCTGCAGTATCCCCAGTTTCCATATGATGAGACAGGTCAAGTAACATGCCCAGGGTGACAGAGCTTGGGAACAGCTCCCAGACCCATGTGATGCCAAGGTTTTGTGGGAATTCAACTGAACTTGCTGTACATTTATTGAGCACTTACTATGCTCCAGGGGCTATAAAGGCTATCAAGCTGAAAAGAAGTGTGTTCTTTACCTGAAGGAAGAGCAGTCTTCTGGGGGAGACCAAGACATACACAGCAGACAGAGCTGGAAGTCTGAGATGTGGGCTGTATGTGAGGCCCAGACAGAATGCATGGGGAGAAGAGGAAGGAAGGAAAGATTTCGGTGTGGGTGGCACTGGCCATACTTAGGGCTATTTGAAATGTACCTGGAGGACAGGGAGCAAGTGCATGAAAGTGTAGAGGACGCTGGGGGCCATGGTGTGGAGACGGAGAAGTGCCGGGAAGTTGTGAGGGTGTAGCCAGCCTGGTGATACCGCTCTGTTCGTGGTGGTGGTGACAGTGGGGTCTTTAGGGTTAGTTATGAGAAGGGAGGTGTGGGGGGTGACAGAGTGGTTGAGGTCATTGTGCGAAAAGACCTGAATTTCAAGGTGGAGTCTGGGCTTGATGAGGTGGGCCAAGCATTCCTGAGGTCCAGCAGTCATGCCCAAGTTTAGTCTCTCGTGTGCTGGGCCTCAGTCCTTCTTCACCCTCTCAGTGTGCAGCAAGTCCTGTCCCCTCTTTTCCTGACTGTCCTGAGCTTCTCCAGCCTGAGAGGATGCTGGCAGCTGTTCAGTGGTCCCCACAGAGTTGGGGACAACCGGAGTGACTCCTTTCCACGTGACTGCTGGATTCTGGGACAGATTGGCGTCTGGGGAAAGGACATCTGACTTTACTTTGGAGAACTTCTAGTTAGACTTCTCCACCTCCTGGCAGCTCCTCTTTACTGAGGGCCCCAGTCAGTGCCTGGCTTTTATAGATGGTCTAGAGCTTCGTGGACCAGTATGGTAGCCTTGGCCATCCATGGCTGTTGAGCCCTTGAAATGTGGCCCGTCCAAACGAGATGTGCTGTGGGGGTAAAGTACACATGGATTTCAAAGCTACAACACACACACAAAGGAATACAAAATATCTCATTAGCATTTGTTATATTGATCACGTCAATTGATGACATTTTATATTAAGTATGAATACAACTAGTTTTGTCTCTCTTCAGAGACCACTAGAAAATTTGAATTTGCGTATGTGGCTCACATTATGTTTCTATGGATGGGTGCGTGCTGTCACACTCTTTCTGTAAAGGTCCACGTACTAAATAGTTTAAGCTTTGTGGACCATTTGGTCTCTGTGACACCTACTCAACTCTGTGGCTCTAGGCAAGCTACAAGGGATGTCTGAGTTTTCTTTTCTTGCTTTCCGTTTTTATAATGTTTCTTTATTTTGACAGAGAGACAGATAGAGAGTAAGCAGGGGAGGAGCAGGGAGAGAGAGAGACAGAGAAGCCCAAGCAGGCTCCACACTGTCCGTGTGGAACCTGATGTGGGGCTTGAACTCACGAACCGTGAGATCATGACCTGAGCTAAAATCAAGAGTCAGATGCTTCACCGACTGAGCCAGCCATGTGGAGGCACCCCCCTCTTTTTTTTCCAAAGTTTATTTATTGGGCACCTGGGTGGCTCAGTCAGTGAAACGTTTGGCTCTTGACTTTGGCTTAGGTCATGATCTCACAGTTCGTGGGTTCGGCTCCTTGCTGGCAAGGTGGAGCCTGCTTGGGATTCTCTCTCTGTGTCCCTCTGCCTCTGCCCCTTGCCTGCTCATGTGCTTTCTCGCTCTCTTCTCTCTCTCTCAAAAACTTTATTTATTTTGAGAGAGAAAGAGAGCATGCAAGGAGGGGAGAGAGAGAGAGAGAGAGAGAGAGAGAGAATCCCAAGCAGGCCCCATGCTGTGAGCATGGAGCCTGATATGGGGTTTGAACCCACAACTGTGAGATCATGACCTTAGCCAAAAGGCCTTAGTCGGGCGTTTAACTGACTGAGCCACCCAGGTGCCCTGTAAGGGTGTATGAGTTTTCTGTAGCTGCTGTAACAAATTACCCTAAACGTTGTGGCTTAAACACACAGATTTCTTGTCTTGCACTGTGTAGCTTAGAAGTCCAACATGGGCTTCACTTGGCAAAAATCAAGATGTCTACAGGGCTGGGGTCCCTTCTGGAGGTTCTAAGGGAGAATTGTTACATTGCCTCTTGCAGCTTCTAGAGGCCATGCCACATTCCTTGGCCTGTGGTGCCTTCCTCCATCTTCAAAGCCAGCACATCACATCTCTTTTCCTTTCTTCCATTGTCGCAACTCTCTCTGACCTTCTGTCTGTCCCCCTCTTCCACTTTTGAGGATGCTTGCGATTGCACTGGGGCTATTGGGAGAATTAAGGACAATTTTCTCAAGGTCCACACTCTTAATCGCATCTGCAAAGTCTCTTTTGCTATGGAAGTTGATCTGTTCACAGATAACGGGGACTTAGAATGTGGACATCTTTGGAGGACCGTTATCCCACCGAGGACATGGGCACAAACAAGACGTTAATGAAGGGGCATGGTTGTGTTGTGACAAAATCATATTTACAAAAACGGAAAAAACAGTGCTGGCCCATGGACCATAGCTTGCTGGCCCCTGTGCACCACGATGAACAGTTCTGCACCCAATTCCAATGTGTGGGTTTTTTCCCCCTACACCACCAAACAATTCTGGGACACCAGCTGGGTGTCCCACAATTGAACTCAATTCTGACACTATCTACCCAGAGATAGCATCAGACTCCACAAGTGAAGGGCTCAGTCGCCACTCCAGACGCCAGTCCCAAATCCAGATTGTCGCTGGTGCTTCTCACAACCTGGCTGAAAATCAGAGGTTCCCTTGACCCCTTCCTTGGGTTCGATAAATTTGCTAGAGTAGCTCACAGAACTCAGGAAACTCATTTACTCAACTAGATTACTAGTTTATTACAAAGGATAGTAAAGAATGCAAATTCTACAAGCAGATGAAGAGATACATAGGGCCAGGTCCCGAATAAAGGCTCTTTTGTCCTTGTGGCGTTTGGGGTCTGGCATGGCGGCACATGCACATGGAAGTGTTCCACTTCGCCGGCCCCCAAACTCCTTTCTTACAGGGGCTGTATTATGTAGGCATGGTTGATCAAATCATTGCCCATTGGCGACTGATTCCACCTTTGCTCCCTTTCCCCTCCCCAGAAATGAGGGGGTGGGACTGAGAGTTCCAGTCAGCACCCCCCCCCCCCCCCCGCCCATGTGCAGGGGCTTTCCAAAAGTCACCTCATTCTCTGAAGTAATTTCAGGGACTGAGGACAAGAGATCAAATATTATAATAAAAGATCCTCCCATTATTCTTTTTTTTTTTTTAAATTTTTTTTTTCAACGTTTTTTATTTATTTTTGGGACAGAGAGAGACAGAGCATGAACGGGGGAGGGGCAGAGAGAGAGGGAGACACAGAATCGGAAACAGGCTCCAGGCTCCGAGCCATCAGCCCAGAGCCCGACGCGGGGCTCGAACTCACGGACCGCGAGATCGTGACCTGGCTGAAGTCGGACGCTTAACCGACTGCGCCACCCAGGCGCCCCCCTCCCATTATTCTTAACTGCTCAAGAAATCCTAAGTGTTTTGGTAGCTCTGAGCCAAGAACCCTGTACCAAGAGCAAATACATATTTCTTATGACAGCCATCATTTCTCTATGTTACGTGGGGTGATTTTGGGGGGGTTGGGGTGATATTTTTGCTAGATGATTCTGTGGTCCAGTAAGTTTGAGATTCAGTAGGTCAGCTCCTTCTCTTAGGAAAGGCTCTGAGAAGTTCTGCAGTAAATAAGTGTGTTTTGTTTTGTTGAGAACCACATTATTCAAGCAACATGAATATTTTCCCTTTGGAATATCCCTTAATGTACTGCGGACCTCAGATTCCTGGGAACATACTCTGGGAAACCCTGGGTTAGCCCAACACAGGGCCCTTGTAGAATAGCTGTCTCCAGCCTCCCGATCTAAGGTCAAGGCACCAGTCACGTCATTGGAGATTTGATTAGAGAAAGCATTTTGGCTTCATTAAAGTTCATTAAATGAGCCATCCAGTGTAATTTAGCTGAATAAAAATGGCTCAAATGGCTTTAACCCCCACCCCCTTTTACAGCAGTTTAATTGAGGGAAAAGCAAATATATCAATGATGTAGAAGGATATTTCTTGGTCTTCAAGAGGAAGGTTGGGCAGCAGCCCCAGCTTTCTTGTCACAGACACTGGATTTTAAGAGGTTGGCTCTTAGAGCCTCTTGGATGGCCAGCAGCAGGCCTTGGGGATGGGATTGCGTGGTGCTTCCTTCTTCCCCGCCTGTTCAGCCCAGGGAGTTTGGTGGCCGCCACCATAACAGCTCCTCACAGCAGGCTGCAGTCATCTCTGGTGTGGGGTCAACTGTACACAAAGTCTCAAGGTCAAGGTCAATGACGCATACATGCTCTGGCTCTTGGAGAAATGTGCAGTAGACTGTCAGCCGCCTCCTTCTTCGTGGCTGGTTGGCTTCTTTCCAGCAAACTCTCTGTGGGGTTGGTGCTGCATCAGGGGGTTCTCCTTTCTTGACCTTTCCTCCAGGTTCTTCAGCAATGTCAAAAGAATCCTGGCAAGGGAGGGAGTTGGCTCTGTCCAAGAAGACCCATGGAGATATTTCCTTTATGGGGAAAGGGAAGGAGGACAGACAGATCATCAAGGGGGCACTGGCTCTTACAGAAGGAACAGTCGCATTTTTCTTCTTTTTTTTTCTCAAAATATTTATTTATTTTGAGAGAGAGCGGGAACGCACACACAAGTGGGGGAGGGGCAGAGAGGGAGAACAAGAGAATCCTAAGCTGGCTCTAGGCTCAGTGAGGAATCCCAATCAAGCGGAACTTGAACTCACAACCGTGAGATCATGACCTGAACTGAAATCAAGAGTCAGATGCTTAATCGACTGGGCCACCCAGGTGCCCCAAGAATCCCCCCTTTCAAAATGCTGCCTTCTTGGATGAAGGAAATAAGGCTTAGATGATGATGGACGCAGCCAGTGAGCCTCGACTCCTGGGAGCCTACAAGATGAGGAGGGGCTTGACCTTGGCCGTGTTCTGGTTAGCTGTGCTTGGAGCCCCTAGGGTGTTCAGAATCATGCCTTTTGCAAGTGGCTGAACGAATCCTCTAGGAAAAGTCAAGGGACTGTGGTGTTCATCACTCCCGGTTCTCAGTATTCTTTTTTTTTTTTTTCTTCCCTTTCTCCAAAGGGTTTATTGAGACGAGTTTCACGTCCAAGTCCAGTGCAGAGGAGATGGGACTTATAAACAGGAATCTTGAAGGTGGCACAAGGGTTCGGGGTGGAACTCGGAAAAGAACATGAAATTAAAATAGAGGAAGAGAGTGGAGGGCCGGGAGAGGAGACACAGACTATGGCCCAGTGATATAACAACATGGGGGTGGGTGGGGCCCTGTTAAAATCCCATCCATTTATACAGATATACAGGGAGCTGTGGGGGACCTGAGGGACCCTCCTCCACCCTCCATGCCCCATCTTCTCCATTGGCCACCCAATGGATGCGGTTGGAGGTAAGGGTTGGCACCTCCCCCCAGGGCATCAGCTGCTCCCCACGCACTTACTGGCCCTGGAGGCACCGGGTAGTGTCTGGAAATCTGCGTTGAGAGATGGAGAGGGGTGGCTGGTGCATCGAGCGTGCTTCCTGGGTGGGCCAGGCTGGGCCCTCCCCCTGAGCACAGCCCCGGGGTGCAGCGGGCTCCGGGCTTCCTGTGGGACCCGGAGCAGGGGCGGCTGGGGCTCCTCCCAGCACTACTCCCAGGCAGGTCTGAGAAGATGGAGAAAGGGCCCGGGGCTTCAGAGAGAGAATCTGGCACCTTCTGGTGTCTTGGAAAAGCCGATCCCCCAGGACACCCAGCCCTAGTTGTGATGCATCCAAAAAGGCAGCTCAGATACCAGGACTACTGGGTGTCAGGGCGCAGAGAACAAACTCCCTGAGGCCATCTGGGAGGGTGCTTCCTGGAGGAGGCGACTCCTCAGGCTGGATGTTTGGGGAAAGGCAGGTGATGGGGTGTGGCCTCCTGGAGTCAGGGCATTAGCACCACCAGTCTCTGAGTTGGTTGACAGAAAGAGCCCAGGTCTCTGAGCCTCCAGACCGAGGCTGGAAGTTGCCTCAATCCCACCTGCCCAGGCCAGCTTCCCAGTTGGTGTGGCGGCCAGGGAGGGGCCAGGTGGGTGTCACAGGAAGCTCAACTTTCTCTTTTCACGCTCTTTTGCAGAAAAACAGCTGCGTGTGCCCAGGGGGATCTACCTAGTGGACAGATGCCAGGTTAGATCTTAGCAGCTGGAACCTGATTGGGAGGTGGGTTCCTGGAGCACCTGGGCATAGAGCAAGGTAGTGATGGAAAGTCATGGCTTGGAGCCTTTCAGGGGTCACAGTAGAGCGGCCAGCTTGGCTGTCAGGGCCAGGGGGTAAAAGAGGCGCTAAGGACAACTAGTATATAGTTTGTTTGAACTGCTCTAACAGGTCTGGGCGGCTGAGACAACAGAAAGGTATCTCCCACAGTTCTGGAGGCTGGAGGTCCCAGGTCAAGACGTTGGCAAGGTTGGCTTCTTCTGAAGCCTCTCTCCTTGCCTTGTAGATGGATGTCCTCTCCTCGTGTCTTCACACGGTCCCATTCTGTACGTGCCTGTGTCCTAATCTCTTCTTATAAACACACCAGCCCTATTGGATTAGGGTTCATCTCAGTGACCTCACTTAACCTTAATTACCTCTTTGAAGGCTCTGTCTCCAAGTACAGTCACTTTTAGAGGTACTGAGGGTTATGATGTCACCATACGAATTTAAAAAAAAAATTTTTAATGTTTATTTTTGAGAGAGACAGAGCATGAATGGGGGAGGGGCAGAGAGTGAGGGAGACGCAGAATCCGAAACAGGTTCCAGGCTCTGAGCTGTCAGCACAGAGCCCGACGCAGGACTCGAACTCACAAACTGAGAGATCATGACCTGAGCTGAAGTCAGATGCTTAATTGACTGAGCTACCCAGGTGCCCCAACATACAATTTTTTTTTTACATTTTATTTATTTTTGAGAGAGAGAGAGGACACGAGTGGGGGAGGGGCAGAGAGATTGGGGGACAGAGGATCTGAAGCGGGCTCTGCGCTGACAGCAGCGAGCCCGATGTGGGGCTTGAATCCACGAACCTTGAGATCACCACGTGAGCCAAAGTTGGTTGCTCAACCGACTGAACCACCTGGGCACCCCTCAGCGTATGAATTTTGAGGGGACGCAATTGAGCCCATGACCAAGGAGACAAAACCACAGTGAGCGGGATCGAGGGGGTGAAGGGGTGGAGTGAGCGTGCAGGAACCGAAGTGGGGGCCGGGCAGACCCGACAAAGGGTCCACGGTGTGGACGTGAACAGGTGTGGGGTGCCCGGCTGACCTAGGTGGCGGGTGGGACGGTCTGGCACAATAGCACGGGAATAGCGGGGCACCTGCCACCAGCAGTCCCTTACACAGTTGAGTCCTGAGACATAACCTGCCCGTGGGCCTGCCTCTGCCAGTAGAGGAGGGGGCACTGCCTTCCAGATGTCAGCCGTGCCGTGAATCCAGGAAATCTATGAAGTTCCTCGTCTCCTGGGTCTCTTGTGGATGGAGCCTAGTGTCCCCTTCTCAAGTCTCAGCCCCCAAGGATATGTTTCTTTGGGGCAACGGAAGAATCCATCTGGTTGGCTTTTCTTGGCAACAGGTCCCTCTTGAGTGATCCTCTCCTTGGACAGTAGGGTTCCGAGGGTAGAGGGTGACATCCTCTGCATTCCCGGGTTCCGTGCTGCTGCAGTTGGGCACCCCCTTTAGGAAGGTCATGGGACTGCTAGCCACACTGACGTTCACTGGAGATCACCAAGGGGTTAATGCAGGAAGGGCCATCTCAGCCCTGTCTTTCCTCAGGGTCAGATTTTGGCCATCTGTGTGTCTGGCTCCCTGTCCCCAGAGCACCCAGTAACTGCCTCATCATTGTTCATGACTCTGGGCCCCAGAGTCTGGGCTGTGAGAGAGCCAGGAGCGCAGGACAGAATTAATGGCTTTGTTTGGTAGTCTCGGATGAGGGATACGGGGGCGATGTCACAGAGCTTGATTTTGGGAAAGTGTTTGATATATCATCTCGTAAGATTGTGCTCACCGAATTAATTCCAGTGGTCAGGTGGCTTGGAAACTGGCCGCTGACCCAAGCAAAAGTCAGAGACAGGTGATAATGGATCTTTTAGGGAGGAGGATCCAGGAAGAGGCTGCCGTGGGGCCCAGAGGCAGGATGGTTCTTAAGTAAACCCTTGTCTGATGAGCAAGATAACCAGCCCGTCAATAACTGGTGACAGGTGAGTGCAGGTGAGGCGCTAGCTGGAAGGAAAGTCAGGGGCAGTGAATTCTGAGTGGGTGGTTAGTCTATTAAAGCCCTGTCTCTCAGCTTCCCCGTGTGCCCTGCGCCACGAGCATTTATAAATGCCCGTGTGGCCAGACGCGTGCCCTGCTTGTCTCGTGGTGGCCGTATGTTTGCCTTACTTGTCTTTTGTGGATACATTTGTCTCTGGGGCTGGATGCTTCTCTCGTGTGTCTCTGGCGAGGTGCTGTGTGCAGTCGCACAGGTTGCTCACACTGCACTCCTCCAGGGACTTGTGCAGCACAGTGTCGCTGTCTCTGGCGACACCTGAGGGGTGTGTGTGTGTGTGTGTGTGTGTGTGTGTGTGTGTGTGTGTGTGTGTGTGTGTCTACCTGGGAATTTAGATGTCTGTGGGTTGCTTGCAAATGTCACGTGTGTCACGTGTTGCTCGTTGCTGGAGCCTTTGCATTAAGGCCACTCAGACCTCCTCAGCTTCGGACAGCAACCTCTGAGCCCCAGTTTCCTCATCTCTACTGTGGAGATAATAGTGATACCTGCTTTGTATGGTTGCTGTAAGTATTAAATACGGTCACGAGTGTAAAAGTGCTTAACACGGTACCTGGTGCTTCGTTAGCCCTTGGTGAAAGGCGGGTGTTGATTGTGGCGGCAGTGCAGGGGGGCGGGAAGGAGTGAGGACGGGAGAGGGGAGAGGAGCTGGTCTGTAGAGGGAGTAAGGGCAGGCTTTCCTTCCCACAAGAGAGGATGGTCTGTGTACCAGCGAGGCAGTGGGGGAGGAGGGGACTTTGTCCTCCTGGACAGAGCCTGTGACCACTGCAGTGGCCGCTCCATTTGGCCAAGGAACTGCAGGAATCTTGCTGGGTGTGGCAGGGGCAGGAGGAAGATGAAGCCAGGACGCCCCCCGGAGGAAGAGGAGCCCGCCTCCCCCTTACGGAGTGTCCCGCCCCCTGCCCCCCAATCCCATCCATCTTGTAGTAAGGAGATAATACTGTTTCTTATTCGTGATTTGCCCAGAATGCCTGGTATTTTCTATCTTTCAGAATCCAATTTTCTCATGACATTTCTGCCTGATGTAGCATAACATGACCTTTGTGAAGGGACATTGCTAGCAGCCTGCCCCCTGCCTCCGGCTCCCCAGGAACCCCTCGCACTCTCCGTGGCTGGACCCCCTCGGGGATGGGCAGGGTCCCCACTTCATCCGGATTATTCCTGTCTCTTGCTTCTTGCTGGGGGTGGAGTGGCGATGGTGGGGGAGGGACAGACGGGGCATACTTCTGAGGGCTCTGTGACTCTGGGGTTCCTGGCTGCTGACTCTTATGGGGTGCTGCTCCGTTTTAGAACTGGGGGTTCCGTTCAGGGCTGTGCTGCAGGGAGGCCGAGACCTCATGGCAGGCGGGCCTTGCCTTTACTTTTGCTGCCGCTGTATAGACAGCGAGCTGGGAGAACCACAAAACAAAACAGAAGACTTCTGTCTGGATGCGTCACTCACATTTGCTGAAACATCGTAGAGGCTAATGGTAACAGGACTCAGAGTGGCATCGACACCTGGTGTTCTTGACCCCGAGGTCTGAGCTCCGGGCGCGAAACCTACTGTAAAGTCAGCCTCTAGCCCACACAGCTTGGCGTGTGCATCTGATCCACGCTCCAGCCTCCCGAGCGGTGGGTCCCAGGGCGCTTTGCCCCAGTGTGTCCTCAAGTGGTCATTGTGCAGGTCCTCCTTTATCACCCATTTCCTTCTGGTCAGCGCAGGTGCAGGAAGTCTGTAGGCACGAGCAGACTGCTGGTAGGGGTTTTGTGAAGGGGAGCATGTGGACAGGTCACGGTTGATGAGCTTTCGGTGAGTCATGCGAATTAGAGCTCTACACCCCATGGGCAGGAGGCACCTACCCTAGACAGCGCCCTGCGGGCAGGAGGGCCCTGGAAGGACAGTGCTGGCTGCAGGGGGAGCACAACAGGAAGCTTAGGGCCCCCTCCCTGCCTATGGCCCCCCTTCTTTTGTCTACCAGTCCCCTGCACCTGCAGAAACGGGGTTGCCTTTCTTAACATAGTCACAGGCTGTCACCAAGGGTAGGGCGGCCTCAGATGCAAAGGGGAAGCCATGTCCCTCGGGTCCTTGTGTCTGTCATCTGTCCCTGTGAAAGGTGTGCATACTCTCTGTGATTTCACCAGCCTGGACTTCCCCCGTGACCTCTAGCCCCTGGCCAACAGGCTAGTTGATTTCTCTCCCTGGATGTCTAACAGGCATCTCCAACTCAGTGTTTGCAAGGGGAAGCTCTTGATCTGAACCCCACCCCCAGATATGACCCTTGCACAGCCTTCCTGGTCTTAACAAATAAGGCTGCTCGCCTTGTTGCTGGCGTCTTCCTGCCTCCTCTCCCAGACCCAATCCAATAGGAGGTCCTGGCGGCCCCCTCCCCCTCCCTTCCCCTCCTCCCAGTCCACCTGCTTCGTTATCTCTAATCCCCTTCCTCAATACAGAGACCTCTTAAGTGGTCTGCCACCTTCCAGCAGTCTTGGTCTTTTACTTAAAAAAAAAAAAAAAAAAAGGTAATTAGATTATGTCACTTCCCGATTTAAAGCCATCCACTGCCTTCTCATTGGTTTTTAAAATAAAATCCAAGGTCTTCACTACGGCCAGCAAAGGTGGGTGTGGCTCTTTCCTCTTCTCCCTTACCCCCAACCACTCTCCCCTGCGTTCTTCCCCACTGGCCTCCTCCCTGCCTTTGCTCTTCTTGGCGTCCACTGCCCGGAACAGCCCAAGCCTGGCACTGGTTCCTTCTCACTCTGGGCTCAGCTCGCTGTTACCCTCTCAGAGAGCACCTCTCTAAGCTCCTGCATAAAGGAGCCGTCTCCCTCTTCCACGTCGGTAATGCCATCACCTTGTCCCCTTCCTTCTTTTCATGGCAAACAGCAGCTCTCTTGCTTACTCCCTTATAACTTGAATAAAAATGTCAGGGGTTCCTTCTGTCTCGTCCACCCCTCATTCCTCACTGTAGCCTGTTTTTGGTTCTCCCCAAGTATCTGTTATAGAAATCACCTAAATAGGGGTGTGCGTGTGTAAGCATATGTGTGCATATGCTTATGTGAATGAGCGAGAGTGTGCGTTTGCATTTGCTACCTGTGTGTTTAATGGATGCCAGTCCACACATGCTTGTGTGCGTGCGGGTCGATATTTACCTACGTGGCATCCTTACAGCCGTCCGTGCTCATCGGTACGTGAGTACGTTGTTCCTGGGGTCCACTTCAGTTCTAGCAGTGTTTGACTGCTGCCTTTAAGGGCTTCTACCACATCAGAAGCTGTTTGTCGAGCCTGGCAAAGTGATAACCGTGGGCGTGTTTCTTCTGTTATTTGGAACACTAATGGCTACTCCTTTCCCCTGTACATCCTAATGAGAGCAATTAAATAGCCATTAGGAGGAGAACAGAAGTGTGAACAAAAGGCTGATGTCTTGATCATTGATGGACCTCTTTGCTGGGGGAGAGACTGGGTAGAAGAAATTGTAGGTGACCTGCGGAGGTTTTTTCCACTATCGTGAATGTTAAGAATGCTTGTTGGTAAAAGGGTATATAGTTTCACTGATGCAAGATGAGCAAGTCAGTCCTAGATAGGCTATGGTACAGCATAGTCCATTAGTGATACTATATTGTATACCTAAAAAACTTGTTAAGAGGATGTATCTTATATTAATGCTTATTGCAAAAAAAATAAATAAAGGAGAGAGAGAGTAGGATACTTTTAGAGTTTCTGGTTAAGTTTATGGCATCGTTTATGGTCACAGTTTCAGGGGTATATACTTATCTTGAAGTATACAATGTATACATTAAATATGCACAGTTGTTTTTATATCCGTGACACTTCAGTAACAGAAATGAAAAAGAATGCTAGTTGGCTTGTGTACCCTGAGAGGTCTCTGTCCTCCTGGAGGAGGGTGGCTTCCAGAAGGTTCCCTGAACCCTTATTGTAGTGTGAGGATGTGGGGAAATGACCACGATTTTTTTTTGTTTTAACATTTGTAAAATCTCTCCCTTTCTTTGAAATCTTCTGCAAACCTAATCTGTGGCCTTGACTACTGGCAGGCATATATTGTTAGCAGAATGGAGCCAAGGAGAACAGCAACACAGCCAGGCTCCCGTGAAATAACCAAGCTTACTACCACGAGCATTACTTATGCAGATCCGTCCCTTAACTTCCCCTTTATTTGTCATTCTTGCAGAAACCTGTCGAGTAACCGGCTTACCACACTCTCATGGCAGCTCTTCCAGACGCTGAGTCTTCGGGAATTGTAAGTTTGGTCTTGAAGACCATGCAAGTAGTAGGCTGGGTGGGGAGACGTGTTGGGCAGTGGGGCCACCTGAGGTCGGGTGTGCGCTTGAAGGGGCTTCTCGGCTTGGGTGACACGGAGTATACCATGTTCAGTGAGAGTGAGCCACCCTGTCGTTTGATTTCTGAGGCTCTTTTTGGCACAGTACATTTCAGAAGAAGACCGGAATCTTACCTCTGAGCAGGGCACAGTTTTGTTATCTGTAGGTAACTGGTAATAATGGCATTGATATTTATAATACTAAAGTGTATTTATGAATTTATAATAAATTACATTGGTAATACATGGTTTTGTAGATTATTAGGTGTGCTTTCATTTATGTGACTTTAGATTTATCATCATGAGCATCATGGGAGATGAGTGTTACTATATCTCCAATAAAAAATGCATTTTTTCATTTTAAAGTGAGGGTTCTGAGCGCCCAAAAGGCATGTGAGACACAGCCAAGATTGCATTATTAGGGATTGGCCAACCCAGGACTTGAACCCAGGCCTCTGACTTCAGACCACACGTCCTGTCCATCACTCATAATCTTTTGTCAGCCTGTTTGTCTTGAGTATGGGCATCTTGATGGTGGGAATGGTGGGAGGCAAGTCCATGTATTTATTTAATCTGCCTGTGGACTTCTTGGCCTTGGTGCCTTCCAAGGCTCATGGATTCAGCCCTGTCCCCTCCAGCCATTTTGTACAAACCCATGTTGGATGGATGAGTGAAAATTCCTGACCACTGCTGGAAAAAATAACTTCTGTGGATGTGTGAGTCATCAGGGCCACCTCTGTGCATGAAGGACAGCATATTATGTCGGGGGAACAAATCAAGGAATAAATTGGAAAGGAATTAAGGCGTGGATGAAATTAGGGAGTCAGGGTTCCAGAGACACTGCTCACGTGTTCCCTTTTACTTAGTGACTCAAATCCAAATCACTGAATAGAGATTGCTTAGTATCTTTACCAAGAGGCAGTGGCCTTGGGTCTCTGCCCATGATGTTGGCCTTTCAACCTGTCCTCCCCCCACCTGGGAACACCTGAGTTCATGGTTGAGTCATGATCTTAGCTTTTCCAACCAAGTTGGTCAGGGGGGGAATATTTATATCCAGTGACCCAGTAAGCCCATTACCCCAGGAGGGCCTTGTATATCCTACTTATCCTTATGGACCTGAGTGCCTGTGCTTCTTCCAAGGCCATTTCGGGTCAGGGAATACAGAGGTGATCTCTTCGACAGTATTGTAGACTTTAGAGAACACTGCTAGGATAGTACTGCCTTTCTTAGGATTTTGCCCCTTCCTCTGGGCTACTCATCTGGCCTGGGCATAGTAGACATAGCAATCAACAATTCTCAGGTCATGTAGGGCTGAGATCTTGATGTACACCAATTAAAAACTACCTGAGCTTGGAAAAAGGTAAATATATATTTATTTGTTTATATAACACTGAAAAATTAGACGATGTCACAGACAGCTAAATGCCAGACCATTAGACTTGATGCATTGTATTCATTTCCATCTTTGTAGGTGGAAAAAACCTTAGTGGTAAATGAACATGACTGCTAAGGTCACTGCCAACAGCGATTTCTGAGATCTAACTCCGTGCCAGGCACTGGGCCAGGCAATCTCTCGAATTATGTACGTTGTTTAATTCTTGTAATAATTTATCAGGTAGGAATTAGTACTGTCACTTCACATTTGGGGACACTGAGGTACTCAGCAAGGTTAAGTATCATGTTTTGGGTTACCCATTAACCAACTGGTAGTGTATGGACTGAAGGTCTTGACCACTATGCTTAGTTGTCTCCCAGGCTCTTAAAATCTCTTTCTAATTCAAGGATAGGTTCTGTGATAATTTTCAAAAAGTGCGTGATTGCAGTTCTTTCTGACGTTGCCCTAGTACTGATCAGGGACTCTGTCATAAGGAGCTAACTGGGGGTCTCTTTCTTGGGAGTCTCGTGTCTGGTTCTCCTGGAATGCCTGCCCCTTCCTCTGTAGGAGGCGAGGGACAGTATCTCTCTGGGGGACATCTGGGGTCTGCAGTTGGCTGAATTATTGAGAAAACGTTCAGTGCTCCTTCTAAAAAATCATTGGATGCAAAATCAATGGTGACCTGTTTCGTGGAGTTTTAGAAACAGTTGTTCCGTGGATATATATTTAAAGAAAATGTCAGATTTATCCCAGAGGATCATGGGATTCTGCATTCATCTTTGCCCGGGATCAATACACCGGTGAGCTAGATGTGACTTATGGAGGAATGAAGACGTTTCCTCCGGTGTGAGTCAGTGTGTGAGAGCCACCATATCCAAGAGTATTTTATTTCTGTCATATTGTTAAATAAGAAAAAAATTACATTGGAAAATAAAGAAGCCCCCCTCCAAGGAGCAATCACCCTGGTAGGGGTCTATTTTTGAGGAAGAATTGAATGTTGAGAGTGGAAAATTTATCTTTTGGATGGAGGGGCCTCATGTTGGCTCTTAGCTGTGGCTATGATTAAAATCCAAACAATCTCAGTTCCTGGCAAATGGAAGAGGGGGTAATATTTTCTTGTCCGACTTCCTGATTAGTCCACATGGCGCCATCTGCCACGAGCCTTCTAGACTGCCAGGGTCTGCCCAGTGGAGCCTGTGGACTGGGGTGTGGGGATGGGTTGGGTATTTCCAGGAAGAAAGAATCTTGGCCCTGGAGGAGAGAGGCCAAGGGGAGACGGCTCTCCGTGCCGTGGCAGCCAGAAGATCACAAAGCCAGAAGTGTGCGGCTTTGAGCCACCTTCTGCGGGAAGAGAAAGGGTAAACTAGGGCGTGCAGTGATTTCTCAGCACATTTCGTTCTGCCATTGAGCATGTTTGCCTACTCCAACCAGACCCTCTCCCACTAGAAGATCCTTGATAGGAGAAAGCATGCTGTTGGGATTCTACATTGGAAAAACTGAGTGTCTTTGACCTTTCCAGTAGTAGAGGAGGAGACGAAAATGCTATATATTGCGCACCTGTTATGAACAAAGTCCTGTCTCATCCTTGGAGCAACCCCGCATGGGAGGTATCATTATAACCAGTTTTGCAAATGAGGGGTTGAGGCTCGGCCAAGTTAAACAACTGGTCCAAGATCACAGAGCTCAAGAGTGGTCATGGGAATTGGGATTATGGGAATTAGCATTACCACCATCCAGGTCTGCTGTTTTCAAAGACCAGTGCTCTTTCCTTAACTCAGCAACGCCACCTCCCCCCACCCCTTCCTACCCTCATACTTACCTGTCTCCTTCTGGAAATCACTCTCAAGATGGTGGCTTCCCTGGTGATATCACCAGGGAAAAAAACCCCAGACAAGTTAGCATCTCAGAGCCCTTGTCATGTGCTGGAGGCTTCCTTTACTCATTTCTCACTTACTCTTGTCAGATGAAGACCATACCCATGAAGGGTATGGTCTTGGCCTGGCCCATTGCCCCTGACAAGTCCAGACTGTGTTTCTCTTATTGGGAGAACTGGAAACATCTCTCAGGACTCCCTTTGGAGTCCTCAGCCCTGTTTCAATGGCACGAGTTTGCAGACATTTGAGTTGATGGTGCACAATTGCTCTGAGAAGTTTCTGGCTATATCAAGATGGTGTTTTCTTTCCTTACAGAGAAGACTGGAACTGTCTGTCCAGAAATCAGAGCAAGAATCAAAAGAGATTGTCTTAGAGATAAAAGAATGAACTAGAAAGAAAAGAAGCTCGGATTCTGAATCCCATGACACAATTTAGGCAAAGGCAAGAGGCACCAGAGGATATAAACCCACAGCACGGAAACCTTCCAGAAATACCCTAAGGACCATTAGTGTATCTTGAACAGGCTTCTCTTAATACCCTGCATGCACAGAGCAGTCATGATTAAAACAGATTGCAGTATTTCATTTTCTTAAAGCAAAATGATATTACCTCTGGTATAATTTGCAGATTTAATTGACTTGGTAAAATATTAACTCAGTGTGGGGGTGGGTTTGGGCTGATCCTGGCACTTTTCTCCCAGACTAGGGCATGATCACTTTCCATAACTCTCAGAGCAGTCCCTGAATGATCGTGTGAATAGTAGAGTTACTGTAATAATAATTTCTGGCCTCTTTCTAGCCTCTTTTGGTTCACAAAGCACATTAACGTGTGTTATCACGAATCCTCATCACTTTGTGAAGAAGGAGGATCGAGCACAATTACCCCGTTTTACAGACGTTGAAGCAGAGTCTTGGAAAAGCAAGTTACTTGCCATATTCGTTTCCTAGGGTTGCCTTAAACCACCACAAGTTTGGAGGCTTAAAACAATGGAAAGTGACTCTTTACTCTTCTGGGGGTCAGAAGGCCAAAGCTAAGGCTTCACAGGTCCCCTCTCCCTTCAGGGGCTCTCAGGAGGAATCCTTGCTCATCTTTTCTGTCTTCTCATGGCTCTGTGGCTCCTGGTGTTCTGTGGTTTGTGTCAGTGTCACTCTAGTCTGTGACTCCCATCTTCATGTGGCTGCGCTCCCTGTCTCTCTGTCTATGGTCTCTCCTCTTCTAAGGACACCCAAGTCATTGGATATAGGGGCCCACCCTAAATCCAGAATGATCCTGTCTCGTGACCATGCCATGATCCTTAACTTGATCATATCCTCAAAGACTCCATTTCCAAATAAGGTCACATTCGCGGGTCTTGGGGGTTAGGACTTGAACAGATCTTTGCGGAGGGGGGGGGCAGGGGTTGGGAGAGACACAGTTCAGTGCACTGTCTTTGCCCAAGGTGACAGCCGGCTCAACCCAGATCTTTTGTGTACTTCTGCCATTGTGTTACCTCCAGGAGGCCAGCGATGATCACTTGGCCCTCTGGACGTGCTTCCCTCAATGACAGCAGGTCTGTGTCCCTTCTACATTTTCTCCTGCTGGCCCCAGATTGCCACTGGCAGCGCTGTGGCGGGGAGAAGAAAGCCAGAGTGATGACTGGAGGGAGGGGAATCAGTGTTTTCTAAACACCCTGTCGTGGCCTTGGTCGTGCAGCGGGGTGTCTGTGTGTGCGTGCTTGGATGGGGCTGAGTTAATCGGTGGGAATCCCCTAGGGCCCTGCAATTAGGCCCCAGGCCATCTTGGGGCCAGGGCTGGGTGTTAGTAAGCTTTGCCCTGGAGCAGCTGTTGCTGTATTATTCATGGGGCCATCTGCGTTGTTGATGGGGCAGGGAAAGCCTTACTTCAGGATCCTTGAGACAGCCCCTGAAGCCCGGGCTGAGGGCCCCTCATCGAGAGACCTGACGCGCTGGGACAACTGACAGCATCATGTAGATTGAGGGCTGCCTTTCTATGCTTGTGGCCCATCTCCCCGAGTCAGGGTGCGAAGACTATGGTCCGTTCGCTCCGAGGATGCCCAGGGCACCCGTGTTGAGAGACTCGGCATGCTTTCTGTTGTGTGTGTGCGTCTTGCCCTCTAGGAGGAAAGTCCTGAGGGATAGGGGAAAACTTGAGGTTTATTTTGCAGTTTCCAGGAGACTCTGGAATGGAGGGTGGGCCAGGTCTCATGGCACATCCTTTCGATTGGACCACGTTCTAGAGGAAAGGGATGGAAGGAAACAAAAAACCAGTGTGCTTATCCGTGGCAATGTCAGCCCACTTAATTCTCCCACCAGCCTCGGGACACTTTGGTGCTGTCAGCCCTTTGGCGGGGGGGGGGGGGGGGGGAGGGGGGGGCGGCACTGAGAAGTCAGGGTACTCAGCAGAGCAGGGCTGGGGTGAGGCAGGACTGAATGAAGCACGTGGGGCTCGAAGCAACCCAGCCCAGCCCCTTGCTTGCTAATCTTTTCCACCCAGGTGGATAATTTGTATTTTTATAACTACTTCATAATGAATGACCACATCTTGTCAAGTGAGCATCTGGGAAAAACCAGGCTGACCTGGTTCAGTTTGCATATATGCAAGCATCTGGACCCTGGCTACCATTCCAGGCCCGTCCACACCTCCCCTGCGACACGAATACAAACGCTGCTCCGCGTCCTTAGGCCTTCTTGCCCTCCACGTGCTGGGCAGCCATTCTGACCTTCTGCTTTTCCCAAGGAAGCCATCATGCACCTGTTGCCCCTGCTTGCTCCTTGCCGTGAGGGTTAAACGGGGGTGATGCACGTGGAGTGTTGAGCGTGGTGGCGGGTACGTGCTAAGTGTGACGCAAATGTTTCTCCATTTTTCTTTCTCAGCTCTCGTTTTCTCTTGCCCACTTGTCTTCTTTCTTCTCAATCTGTTGTCTCGGCCACGGTGGCCTCTAGCCTTAATGCCAAGGCAGACAACCACCAAGGTCTGGACCTCACCCTTCACTTTGCTCCTCTAGGACCTCATCCCGATTCCTAGTACATTGAACCTCTTTCTTTCCACTGGTTCCTTCTCTTCTGTTTTCAACTAAAGACCTTCTCTTTGATTTCCTGTCTCCTGGAGCTTCTGACCTTGGTGTCAACCTCCACTCATTCCCTGTGCCTCCAGCGAGGCCCCAAATACCACCTTGTCTTCCTTTAAGGTGCCTGTTTAATCCCATCCGCCCCTCCCCCGCTCTCACCAGTCTACTCTGGCCCTTATTGACCAGGCAGCAGCTCTCAAATGGGGGTCCGGGGTTCCCGCGGGGGTCCTTAAGACTCTCTCAGGGAGACCATGAGGTGGAATCTGACATGTCCTTTGCCCTCTTCACTTCCATTCTCCTGTGGGGGTGCCGTGGACTTTTCTAGAGGCCACGTGCCGTGTGATAACATCATTGCCCTGATGACCAAGGGAGTTTGTGCTAATGGCAGTGTCTTGTTTTAAAATTTTCTGTTTGCATTCCAAAATGGGAAATAGTGAAAGGTATAATCTACACATGCAAAAGTTCTTTGAGGCTCTCAGTAATTCTTTTTAGAAGTTTATTCATTTATTTTTGAGAGCGAGAGAGTGAGCATGGGAGTGGCAGAGAGAGAGGGAGAGAGAGAGAATCCCAAGGAGGCACCTTGCTGCCAGCTCAGAGCCCGGTGCGGGGCTCTGACTCGCAAATGGTGAGATCATGACCTGAGCCAAAACCAAGGCTCGGATGCTCAATCGACTGAGCCCCCTCGGTAATTTTTAAGAGTAAAAAGGAGTTCTGAGACCAAGAAGGTTGAGAACGTTGGCATCGAGCCTGGTGGCCTCCACAGGTCCATGTGTGAATGAGGAGAAGAAGCCCCGTCTGGGTGCACAGAGCCTCACGCCAGGTGCTGGGTCTCATCAAGGTGTGCAGACTGGCTTTAATCTCCCATTCATCCCTTTATCCTTTTGCTTGGGTGCTTTGAGAAGTGCACAGACTCCCTGACTACACGGTGACCCCGTGTTTGGAAAACACCCCAACCAGTGTGCCACCCCAGCTCTCCTCTTCCCCAGTTTATCCTGCACAGACCGGCTTTGTTCCCATCACTTCCAGCTCTAAGGGTCTCACTGGTTCCCACTGCCCCTGGATGAATTCCAGACTTCTCGATGTTCAGTGTGGCAGTGAGAGTCCTGCACCATCTGGCCTCCACTCCCCCTTGCAGCTTTATTTCCCAGTGCCGCTCGACATGAACTCTGTGCCCTGGCACAACCTTTGTTTCCTGTGTTCCCATCTCAGCCTCCAGCATCGCCTTGAACTCTTCCCCGGTTCTCTGCCCAGGAGCCACGAAGTCAGGGGTGGTGCTGGCTCCTCTGTGTCTCCTGTCACACCCAGAAGCACCTCGTAGTTGATAGGTGGGGTGGAGAGTGCACGGGGGCTTGGAGTCAGCGGGCTGAGGTATGGAGCCTTGCTTTGTCGCACACCAGCAGAGGGACTTCGAGCATGTGACTCACCCCTCCAAACGTAAGAGGAGCTCCCTCGTCTGTAGGGGGACAGTGCCGGCCGTCTCCTAGGGTGGCTGTGGGAAGCAGATACTCAGTGAAGGTTAGGTCCCTTCTTTTTTTCTGAAAGAGAGCAGCGTACTTTCAGACCAAAGGGAAATCATGCAAAGGTGTTGCCACGTTCTACCTGTGGTGTCCCACTGGCTGGGAAACACGGATTCCTCCCCCGGGGCCTCACTTCTTCCTGAAAGCTGATCAGTTTGGATGCATGCTTAATTACTTCGGTATTCTGCCACTTGTCCAAAATATCCTGGTTACCCAAGAGCCCTTCTGTCTGGGCACCAGCGGATTTATCTTCTTACTGGTCCAGAAAGAGAATCACATCCCTCTTACCGATCCAGGCATTCAGATTTATCAGATGCCCTTTACTTGAAGAGTCTTATATCAGTGAAAGCCATTCATTGTCCCCCTAATGAGATAACTCCATTTAGAGGGGCGGGGACTTGCTCTAAGTCACATGGAAAGTCAGTGGAGAAGGAAGGCCTTGAACTTGACTCTTTCCCCGTCAGACGCTCTTCTTTACTAAGCTGAGTGCCACTGGAGAACAGAGACTGTCTTCTTCACCTCTGTATCAACAGCACTCAGCCCACAGCCAAGCATGGAACAGGTGCTTAGTAAGGATTTTGTTGAATTTATGAAAGAATAAAGCTGGTCCCAGGATGGGCTTTGAGCATATCTTAGAAATAGCTAACTACTTACTCCCCAGGGAGAGTAACCCTTTCCTTCCTCCTTCCTTCCTTCCCTCCCTCCCCTTCCCTTCTTTTGTTCATTCAATGGGTATTTATTTGCCAAGCTCAGTTATAGGTACTGGTGATACAGCAATGAACCAAATAGGCAATGTCTCTGACTTCCATGGAGGTTAATTTTTGTTTGGTGAGACAGGTGATAAACAAGCAAATAATTTTTCAAAGTAATGCTAGGCAGTGACAAATCCTCAAAAGAAGAGAATAGTTGGGGGAGGGGAGGACTGGACAGTGTGAGGGCAGGGGTTAGCAGTAGCTTACCTGTAGAAGTGATCAGAGGAGGCCATATGATTGTTTAATGAAGTGAGAGAGCCAATCTAGCAGATACGTTATGGGTTAGAACTCTGCAGGTAGAAGGGACAACATGTGCAAAGGCCCCGAGGCAAGAGCAGGCTGGTCATGCTAGTGACCTTGTCAGACAGCAAGGTCAGTGTGACTGAAGAAGAGGAAAGGAGCGTGAGGTAGGAGATGGGATCAGAGAGGTGATGGAGAGCAGTGCGTACCCCGTGGACCTTTGACTTTGACTTTCAATGAGATGGGAAGCCGCTGGAGGCGTTTTGAGAACAGGAGCATCCCAAGCTGACATATTTAAAAGGGTCTCGTTGCCAAGGTAGGTTAAGTGGAGTGGATTTCTGTTTTTCAGACGAGTTTATTAGTTTAAAAACTAGATAAATTCATGGACTTGTAAGTATTTTTTAATTTTTCTCGAGAGCTGGCTAAACCCCTCCTCTGCTTCGTCCCTGAAGAGCAGGTGGGGGCCTCCCTCGCAGCCCCGGGGAGGGAGCTGGGCCATCTTCGGTTCAGGAGGTCCCTTCCCCTGTCGTCTTGCCCACAGGAGATTGGAGCAGAACTTCTTCAACTGCAGCTGTGACATCCGCTGGATGCAGCTGTGGCAGGAGCAGGGGGAGGCCAAGCTCAGCAGCCAGCACCTCTACTGCATCAACGCGGACGGCTCCCAGCTGCCCCTCTTCCGCATGAACATCAGCCAGTGTGGTGAGTGAGCCGCCTGGCACCGCGCTCCGGGGAGGCATCCCTCACACCCCAGACACGGCCCTGCGCGGTAGCCTGGAGAGCCAGGGCCTTTCCCCCACCGGCCTTGAACTCTGCACGGGGTGCAGGTCTAGCTTACCGTTTACCTCCTTGGTGATTCCTGTTCCTTCGTGAGCCAGGCGTGAGAAGGCTGGTTTCAGGAATGAAGACCGGGGTTAAGGGTGTCCCTTGTCAGTGGACCACAGTTGACCAGCTTGTCAACCAGACCCGGAGGAGTATGTCTCAAAGTATGGTTTCTGGACCTTTCTGTATCAGGAGAATCTCAGGTACTTCAGAAAAGCAGGTTCCCGGGCTCCACAGACTTACAAGATCCCAGAATGTCTCAGGATGGGTCTCGGGAATCTGAATTCCTAGCAGACTCCTTGTGGGAGTCCGAAGCAGACTAAAGCTTGACAAGCAGTGCCCAAAGTGGAAGATGCCGTTTGACGTCATTGCTGGAGCTGCCCCACCCCCACCCACGAGGTCTGACATCTGCCCAGGAGGTGCAGGGACTTGTGGCCTTCCTGGAGCTCCAGCAGCTGGTGCCAAAAGTGCCAGCATCCAGACCAGGGACGAAGTTTTGGTGTTAAGTGTTCGCTTACCTTTCCCCTCATCCTGTCCTCCCTCCCAGACCTTCCCGAGATCAGCGTGAGCCACGTCAACCTGACCGTACGAGAGGGTGACAATGCCGTCATCACTTGTAATGGCTCTGGATCACCGCTGCCTGACGTAGACTGGATAGTCACTGGCCTGCAGTCCATCAACACCCACCAGGTAGGCGTCCGAGGCTCCGGCCCCATCGGGAGGTTGGGGAGGGAGCCCTCGCCCTAGTCTAAATGAGCTAGATCATGAATAGAAGCAGGGCATGGGAGGATAAGGAAGGGGAAGGAGAGTTCGTGCAGACTTCATTTTCACCCAGCTGCAGTCTTTTCTTGCCAGCTTGATCTTAAACATGCCAGTAAGTTTCTCTGTACCTTAGTTTTCTCATCTGTAAAATGGGTGTAGGCTACCATTCACCTTCTAGGGTAAATGGGAGGGTTTCCTGAGCTCTTGGCTGTAGAGAGCCTGGCCCTTGGTGCGCACAGCAGCAGGAAACGCCTCCTTCACTTGCTGCACTGCTTTCTTTTTGATTCCTGAAGGTGCTTGGGAGTTGGGTGGGGAGTCACTTTGTAGAAACCGATTCCTTCTTTTTGTCGGGGTTTCAGACCAATCTGAACTGGACCAATGTGCACGCCATCAACCTGACGCTGGTGAACGTGACAAGTGAGGACAACGGCTTCACCCTGACGTGCATCGCGGAGAACGTGGTGGGCATGAGCAATGCCAGCGTCGCCCTCACCGTGCACTGTGAGTGGCTGCCGTTAAGGGGGTGGCTGTGCTGTGTACCAAGGTGATGGCAGCGTGGGAGGCGGGGCAGGTGTTCGAGGAGTTAGTCCTGGGCTGGTAACTCCAGAAAGGCTGTCCCTGTCCCCCAGGAGGTGGCATGCTTCCACCTCATCTATGTTTCAGAATACCCCACGGTTGACCCAAGTCTGCCTTCTGTTACCCCCTAGAAGGTCATGGGAAGGAGCCCTCCAGGTGCGCTGGACCCGGGAGGCTCGGGTAAAGACGGCCATCCCTTCCCCCTCCTTGGGGACGGTGGTGGGGAAACCGCTTGTCCCCCCAGTCTTTTCAGAGCTGGCCGGGGAAGAACTGGGATTCCCACCCCAGTTTCTGGAAGGCTGCCTTGGGACGCGGGAGACTCTGAGTCCTGGGAGTCAGCTGGCGTATCCCCCGCAGACCCTCCGCGCGTGGTGAGCCTGGAGGAGCCCGAGCTGCGCCTGGAGCACTGCATCGAGTTCGTGGTGCGTGGCAACCCACCGCCCACGCTGCACTGGCTGCACAACGGGCAGCCGCTGCGTGAGTCCAAGATCACCCACGTGGAGTACTACCAGGAGGGCGAGGTGTCCGAGGGCTGCCTGCTCTTCAACAAGCCCACCCACTACAACAACGGCAACTACACCCTTATCGCCAAAAACCCGCTGGGCACGGCCAACCAGACCATCAACGGCCACTTCCTCAAGGAGCCCTTCCCAGGTGAGGGCGGCGCGGCCTTCCGGTGCTCGGATTCCTTCCGGGGAGCATGCGGGGCGGGGCAGTGGTAGAGAGAAGGCACAGAGTCAGCCTCCATACCGCCACCTCGGGTCACGGACTCACCCGGGGGCGTGTTCAGCCCCCACCAGCATTTTGAGTAAATCAGGTAAAGCTGTTGTTTTTCATCAGGCGTCGCAGTGAAAAGCCAGACCCTCTCGGGAGTGTGCAGCTGTGTGCATATGGGCGTGCCCCTTTATGGTAGAGAGAGGGACTGAGAGCTAGACAAGAAAGACGGAGACTCTCGACCCAGCCCTTTACGGGTTGTGAAATTCTGGGCGTGATGGTTTGCTTTTCTGAGCCTCAGTTCCTTCATCTGTGCAATGGGCATGACGATACCACTCCTGTAAGAATCGCAGGCCTCTTAAATGACTTAAGGTGTGCAAAGCGTGTGCCACAGGCTTTGGCACCTAATGATGGTTCGACGACCTTCTATTGCAGTGGTTTCAGGGTCTGTCCCGTTCAACCCCACATTTAACAGATGGGTGCACTGAACCTCCTTCTACTTGCTGGTTAGTAGCAAGGCTTGGCGAGAGTGTAGGCTTCCAGCTCTGAGCTTTCTCTCCCGTTCTGTGGTGAGCTAGTGGGGTGGGGGTGTGGGGGGTGTGGTACCTGAGGTCATCAGCCAGCGGTGGTGCTAATGCTAAGTGGACCTTTGAGTACTGAAGGAACTTTGTTGGTTTGACTGTTTGGGAGGTGACTCTGTCTTTCTCTGCCTGGGCTACAGTATTTCGAATACCTTCCTAAGTCGGAGGAGCAGAAAACACCCAAAGAGTTTAGTGCACATGTGGGTAGCCTCTCTTGGTGGGTTCAGCAGTTGATGGCTTTCCGTCAGCGAAACCCGGGATCTTTGATGACCTTGGTGATTTCTGCTGGGAACAGGCTGGATGACCTTCAGTCTCCAGATCTCAGGGGTTCTGCTGAGGTTAAGGGGAGCGTGAAGACTGGTCTCAGGTGCGCGTGCACACCCCCCCTCGCCCCGCCCCCCCTCACACACGGGGCAGCCAGAGCCAGCACTGTGCCACATCTGCTTACGTGCAGGTGACTTCAGAGCCCACACATAACAGAGGCCGCAGCTCCAGGAGATCCTGTATATCTCAGTGCAAGGAGAACCCAACGGGACGCTCCAACAGGGAAACTCCGGAGAATGAGGCTGCTTGGGAGGCCACGTTCTTGCCACTGAGGCCCGGGGGGAGGAGGGTGGTGCACGGTCGCTCAGGAGAGGGTCTAGAACGCTCTGGTGTTTAAGACCCTGGCATTCCTGTTTGGTCCGGCATTTCCAGCACCGCCCCCAGCATGCCCAGCCGAAAGCTTCAGGACTTTTCCCACCGTGGGCCACGCCATCCCTGCTTTGGGAGCTGGAAGAGTCCCGGGGGCACTGTGGAAGCAGCAGCTTTTAGCTGCAGAGATACTTTGCTCTTAGGGGCACATAGTCAGGCCAGGCCTTGCTGGTGTGAGGGGCTAGAGAGGCCCTTTTGCCCTGCCTCTGTCTGCCTAGTGATGAGAGAATGAATTCTAGTTTTTAAAGAGGAGACTGTGCGCTCCCTGATGGGCAAGGAATGAAGTCCCCTGAGGCAGCATGTTTCCAAAGGGAAGCTCCTGGGGCCTGGAGAGAGCAGGGAGCCCTCGAATACTCAGGAGGGAGGGTGAGTCACTCTGGGCTCCTCCCCACAGAGGCTGCCCTGAGAGCCGTTCTCTGTATCCTCCCAGCCTTACAGACACCCTTTTCTGTCCCCAAGAGACACAGCATCCCCATCTCATGGTCTCTGGAGACCCTTGCCACCTTATCAACTCTCCTTAGGTCAGTGGTTCTTAAAGAGGGGTCCCCGGACCAGCAGCGTCACCATCACCTGGTGTTAGAACCAGATCCTTGAGCCCCACTCGGACCTGCTGAATCAGAAGCCCTGGGGTGGGGTCCAGAGCTCCACACTTTAACAAGCCCCCGGGCGACTTGGTGCTCCCTCGTTTGTAATCCGCTGCCTTGGTGGTGTTCGGTGGGCGTGAGAGGAGAGTCACAGGGAGGCCCGAGGGGAAACCGCCCACCCGCAGGGACTTCCTCAGAGCCACGTGCACCCTGCCAGGGCCACCCTGTGCGGAAGTCTGCTTGCTTTATGAATCTGAAGGAATCAACGCATGATGAAAAGGCAGTGACAGGGAAAAGATGGGCCAACGTCAAAACGTCTAAAACGTTCGGGAGAGTAAATTACCTGGAGGAGCAGGCAGTCCGCCTCGTACCCGCCGAGCCCTGGCTGGAAGGCTGTCTGTGGATTCCTGCTCTTCTCTTTTGCCACGAGGGTGTTGGGACGTCCCACTTATGTTTATCACAGGTGGTCCTCTCTCGCTCTCGGGCAAGCAGAGCATGGAGATTAAGAGCGAGGGTTCTGAAATCAGACAGACCGAGGTGCAAATCCCTTCTGCGAGCCTGCCAGACAGGCGGCCCTGTGCTCCGAGGACGGGGTTGGCGCTTGGTACGTGATTGGCGTGTCACGAAGGACGATCACTACCCTGCCTCTGCTTCTTCATCTGTAGGATGGGCACAAGAACAACAGCTCCCTGCCTAAGTTGCCCTGAGGAGGAAACGCAGTGACGAGTGCCAAGGGGGCTCAACAACAGCTGTTAGCTCTTAAACCGGGATTCTTGGGATGTGGAGGGATGCGATGAATTTAGGAATCTAAATCGCTCATCAGCTCTGTGATCTCAGGCAAATTACTCCGCCCCCTGCCTCTATCTCGAAGGCGGTGGTGAAGATTAGCTCGCCCATGGTGGATTCATCCACCTCCAGTACTGACAACCGTGCTTGGCACAGAGTAAGCCCAGAGTACCGTTTGTTTTAATTTTTTTTTGAAAACCCACAAGGGCACCTGACAAGGGGATCTATGTTGGGGGCAAAACAAGATCTAAAGGTGAGGGTCTCCTTTCCTGACTCCTCATGGTCCTGAGACCACGGGAGAGATTTGATTGGAATGAATATATTTAATGGGACATTCTGGAAATGCGGAGGGTTCCATCAGTAAGGATTTTCTCAGTAGGACATTAAAACAAAAATGTTCTGGAAAAGTTGTGTGTGTGTGTGTGTGTGTGTGTGTGTGTGTCCAAACTGTCCATGCTGAACAGAGAGAAGCACTAGAATATTCAGCATGGCATCCAGCCTTTGGTGAAGGAGGTCCCTGGAAGGGTTGGTTAGAGAGGATGGTTCAGGAAGCATGGAGCTCAGTCCTCTTTGAGGTTCTAGGACCTTAGAGGGGGTACCAGAGGGGATCAGGGCATAGGAGTGGGAAGCCAGGAAAAATCAGGGATTCACGTGTCCAGAGCGGAGGGCCAGGAGAGGCTGGGGGTGACAGCAGGGTGGGCTGTAGTCTGGGAGAGAATGTGAAGTTGGAGATCCTTAGATGTGATAGAAGGAGGAATGTTGTTAAGGGGTGTGTGTGTGCGTGTGTGTGTGTGTGCATGTGTTTTCCTGCACACGTACAACAAACATCTGAGAACCCTTGACAGAATATTTAGGAATAAGTGAGCTGCCATAGCTCTTAAATTCTCATTTTTTACTTGGCCGGGAAGTCCAGTTCCTTCACTGAGATTTTTACAACAGCAGAAGCAGAATTCCCCCGGGACGCTGGGTACAAACAAAGGGAGAAATCATTGCCCTCGAGCTCTCAGCCTCTGTCCAGGCTGGTTTCCTTGCCCTGAGGAACTTGTGGAGACCAGCACGTGGTCACAGGCTGCTGGTGCCCGGTCCAGGGGCGGGGGGCAGGGGAGCGGGAAGGAGGTGTTCCTCCCCGTGTTTGAGTCCCTGGCAGCTGAGTGCAGGGCTGCTGGGACGGGGCTCCTGTGCGGGATGCGCGGTGAGAGCGGGTGCTGTGGCGTGGCTTCCCTTCTTCCAGCTGAAGCTGGGGCATCTGTTCTCACCAACAAGTCTCCGTCCGGCTCTTTGTCTGGACGCAGGCTGCTGCCTCCCTTCTCCCTTCTTTGGGCCTTGTCGGCTTTCCCTGCAAGGCTCTTCTTGACGCGATTTGGGACTGGAGGGGTGCAGTCTGGGACTGGGGGAGCATTGCACACATGCCCATGCCCACCGCAGTCACTGTCAGACAGCGCTGTGGCATACGGGTCCGGTCATCTCCCCGGCTGCTGGTGGGGTCAGAGGTGAGGACCACTCCTGGTACAGCTGTCCTCTTCCAGTGCAAAATTCCAGGTTAGAGCAGACCCATGAAGTCTCCCTGTTCTGAGGCTCACGTGCTTCCTGGATGGGAGAATGTTCCTAGGCTCCAGCAAGGGAGCTAAGCACGGAGGCTGATTGGGAGATTTCGGGGTTCACAGATGTGGCCAAAACATTTGGCTGACCTGAGACTATTCTCTAATAAATGGGAGGCTTGTGAGAAATAAGCAGATCGGTGTTAATTATGGATTGATCTGGCACCTCTCTTTCCTCGGGCTCTGAAACCAAGGGTAGAACCCCTTCTCCTCCATCCTTCCCACAAATCAGGCATTTGGTTATGTGCAATTCAGAAAAGGTGGTAGCATGATGGGCAGGCTCAGGAATTTGGAGAAAGCTCCCTTGGTCTGCCTCAAATGGTGCAAAATGGACAACAGACAGGCCATTTATTTTCATATGTATATATAATATATATATTAATCATATGTATATGCAACATATATGTTATACGTATCATACATATATGTATGTTAATTTAATTTAAGTTAAATTAATTTAAGTTCTAGTTAGTTAACGTACAGTGCAATATTGGTTTCCAGAGTAGAAATCAGTGACTTATCACTTAAATACAACACCCAGTGCTCATCACAAGTGCCTCCCTTAATCCCCATCACCTGCCCAGCCCACCCCCCACCCACCTCCCTCCATCGGCCCTCAGCTTGTTCTTTGTCAGTAACAGTCTCTTGTGGTTTGCTTTGCTCTGTTCTCTTTCCCTCCTTCCCATGTGCTCATCTGTTTTGTTTCTTAAATCCCACATATGAGTGAAATCATATGGCGTTTGTCTTTCTTTGATTGACTTATTTCGCTTAGCATAATATATTTCTAGCTCCATCCATGTCACTGCAAATGGTAAGATTTCATTCTTTTTGATGGCTGAGTGACAGCCATACCACATCGTCTTTATCCATTCATCAGTCGATGGACATTCGGGCTCTTTCTATGGTTTCGCTATTGGTGATAATGCAAGCCATCTGTTAATGGTACATTCACTATAAATAGGACTTTCTCTAGACTCCTTCGCAGAAAGCATCACTTTCTCCACAGGTAGAGAAGAAGAGTTGAGCCATAATTATAATGACGGTGAGGACTTAGCCAGTGAATGAATGAATGAATAAGTGAATGAGTTGTTCTTATTTTTCAGGGTGTGGTAGGCTTGTGGCAGGAGTAGATGTAATATAATGCAGTGGTTCTCAGAGGGACCAGCAGCATCAGAATCATCTGAAAAGTTGGTAGAAATGCAAATTGGCAAGACCTTCCCCAAACTTCCTGACTCAGAATCTCTGGGGTGAGGACCGATAATCTAGGTCTATTAAAAAAATATATATTTTTTGGAAAAAAAATTTTTTAAGACTTTTAACTCTTCATTTTGAAACAGTTTAAGATTTACCCCCAAAAGTAACAAAACAGTGCAAAGAACCTCCTTGTACCCCTCGCCCAGCTTCCCCAAATGTTAGCATCTTACATAAACACAATCCCATGTGCAGACGCAGGATATTAACACCGACACTGCTATCCCATCTACAGACTTTATTCTTTATTTTTGTCCACTGGTGTCCGTTTTTCTCTAGGACCCAAAGCAGGGTCATAACACTGCACGTAATGCTACGTCACCTTACTCTCTTTCAGTCTCTAGGTTCCTCAGTCTGCCTTTGTCTTTCCTGAGCTGGACACTCTTGAAGAATACTCACTGGTTATTTTGTGGGCTTCCCCACAGTTTGGGTTTGTCTGCTCTCGTCTCACAATTCAATATGGGTTAATGCATTTTTTGGCACGAGCACCACAGAAATGATGCCGTGTCCTTTCAGGACATCATATCAGAGGGCACATCTATACTTCTTATTACCGGTGACATTAACTTGGTCGACATCGTGTCTGCTACGGTTCTCCACTGCAAAGTGGTTTTTTTATTATTTAAACAAAGTTGTTTTTTTTTTTAAATATTTGAGAGAGAGAGAGAGAGAGAGAGAGAGAGGTAGGGAGGGAGACACAGAATCCGAAGCAGGCTCCAGGCTCTGAGCGATCAACCTGGAACCCGACGTAGGGCTCGAACCTAGGAACCATGAGATCATGGCGTGAGCCGAAGTCAGATGATGAATCGACTGAGCTACCCGGGCGCCCTGCAAAGTGATTTTTTTTCTCCCTTTGTAACTAAACGAGTATAATATTTTGAAACTTTGTAAATGTCTTGTTCCTTATCATGCGTTCACACGTTAATTTTAGCATTCATTGATGGTTCTTGCCTGAAACGGTTATTAACAGTGGTTATTTGTCAGTGGTAATTTTTCTAATTCCGTCATTCCTTCTGTATTTATTAAGTGGAATTCTACTGTAAGGAAGAGCTTTCTCTTCCTCCCCATTCATTCAGTTATTTATTTATATTGGTATGGACTCATGGGTATTTATTTTGTCCTATGACTTATGATGCATGTAGTTTGCTTGGGCTATACCATAAGGGAGTGTCACAGACTGGACGGCTTAAACAAGAGACATTTATTTCCTCCCAAGCCTGGAGGTTAGGTGTCCACAAGGTTGATGCCGTCTGAGGCCTCTCTCTTCCTTGGCTTGCAGACAGGTGTCTTCTTTTTTCTCTTTAATTTTTTTTTTAACGTTTATTTATTTTTGAGAGAGACCGTGCACGAAGTGGGGAGGGACACACAGAGAGAGGGACACACAGGATCCGAAGCAGGCCCAGGCTCTGAGCTGTCAGCACAGAGCCCAACGCAGGGCTTGAACCCATGAACCACGAGATAATGACCTGAGCCGAAGTTGGACACTTACCCGCCTGAGCCCCCCAGGCGCCCGCAGATGGGTGTTTTCTTTCTGTATCTCTACGTGGTCTTCCTTCCGTGTGTGTCTGTGTCCTCATATCCTCTCTTAGAAGGACACCAGCCGTACTGGATTAGCTTCCACCCTAATGACTTTATTTTAACTTAATTACCTCTTTAAAGACCCTGTCTCTCCTTGCAGTCATGTTCTGAAGAACTGGAGATTAGGATCTCAACCATATGGATTTTGGGTGGAGATAATTCAGCCCATAACAATCCATGACTGTCTTTATTTATATTATTGCTTAACTGTCCCAAATTTGGTCATTGGAAGCTCCTTCACCTTGGCTCCTGTGTTCTTTGCCAGTGCCCCCATTAATTTGGAGCCCTTTCTTACTTTCCAGTACTATGAGATATTCCAGGTACATCTTATGCTTCCTCTGACCCAGGCCTGAAATGATGCATTTCTCCAGGAAGCCCTCATTCCTTTGATTGGAGAAAGATAGTGCTCACGCCCTAGATGGTCCTATTCCCTGCTAGAATTTGAGAATCTCTGATAGAGTGGTTATGAGCTCAGACTTGGATTTGAATTCAGCTCCTTCTGTGCCCTCTTGGATGAGTGAGATGCGGTTCCTTCGTTAACCTCCGTAAGCTTGTTTCTGTTTCTGTTAAACGGGGATAGTGCTCTCCACCTGCTGGGATGCTTGTAAGGATCGAGCGATGTGTGACATAGAGCATGTAGCTCAGCCCCTGGCTCATAATCGATGTCTAATAATGACGAGCTTTCACTGTTAGGTGAACCATTTCTAGAGGCAAAGATCCAGTACCACATTTTCGTCCGGGGGTCGGGCAGAGTCATAGAGGGATTCCCAGGAACGTCTCCGGGACCCGCCAGAATAAACTCCACGTGTCAGTTTGAGGAATTCAGTCTTGGGGTCATAGCTGCTGGCATTTTCAGGGAAGGTCCGGGGAAGCCCACCCGTGCAGCATTTCTTCTTGGCTCTGAGGTACCACCAACACCCCCAGCACTCTGGGTACCCGAAGGACGGAGCACCGTGGGTGAGACGTTGTGTCTCGTTTTAATTTTCCGTCTCATAGGCCCCAGGTGGGCCGGGCCACCTCCCTCGAAGCTGGGAGCTTTCTCTCTCCTTCCTTCCCACTTGGAAGACCACCTCCTGAAGGGGTTGTGTAGTGTGGAGGAGGGGTGGATATGCCAAGGAGTTTAGTTTTCAGTTGCCGGGTGACGGGGGAATCATGGCGAATGGGGGAGGTCGCAGCTATTAGGAAGCTAGAGTGCATCTGTTCTGGTTTTTATTGCACTTGTTAATTATCTCTTTGTCTTTTTTGCAGAGAGCACGGATAACTTTGTCTCTAGTAAGTCTGCTTTACTTTCTGCTTTGGAACTGATTCATTCTGATACTTTCAGTAATTATTGAATCCACCTAGCCCTCTTTCCTATTCCACGGCCGCCCCCAGACCCCTGGCAGCTGAGAGCATCTGAGTGAATTGTGAAGGTCAGCCGGAGAGTAGAAATACCTCTTAGGAAGCTCCAGGTGCACACCTCTTGGGCTCTTGGCCTCAGTTTCCCCCAGGGAGTTCTCGGAGGTCTGAGCCTGTTGTGGGTCTCCCTGCCTGGATGGGAAGGAGGGATGTGGGGTTTCATATTCCCGGGTAAGACCCCTGTTGGTCAACCCTGTTCTTGTGGAGAGAACGGGGAGCCTCTACACCTGTGTTCCTCACCTGCTCTGAGGACCCCAGACTCTGGCTGGGACTCACCTTGTGAGTGATTTACCAGCTCTCCTGATAGGCTTGTGTGTCCTCAAGTGGAATTATCGAGGCTCAGTTTATAAGCAGTTTGGGGCTAGGACTAGACAATCCTAAAAGAATGTGGTGTTTTGCTCATGGGCTGTGGGGAAACCTGTATTTATTGCTTTTCCTTCTGTCCCCTGTGGGAGAGCAGCGGGCACTCATTTCTGCCCTGTGTGTGGGCTGAGATAGTGGACAGTCCTACCGAGCGCACCCCTTACCGTTTGGCACAGACGTGAAGACCGTCTGTGATTCCTTTATTTGTCCTTGGTCTGAGAGGACTTGTCATCTCACAGAATGTCCCTCCAGAGATTTCTGAATTGGGGCCGTTTCGTGGCCAGGAGGTGATTTGAGACAGAGGACAAATGGACACTTGGCTTCCCGTCCAGGCTTTGCTGGGAAAAGGTGGTGCCTCCTGGTCAGATGGACCTTCTTGCGTCTTACCCTGAGCTGCCATTGTCCTGACCTCTGCGGTAGGGGAGCGGACACTGGGCTGTTCTTGGAGCCGCGGGCCTCCTGGGTCTTGCTGAGGAGTAAGGAGAGAGAGATCGAGGAGGGGCCCTGGGGAGCCCGGGACAGGAGCAGGAGAGCCCACAACAGAGGGTCGCCGAGCATCAGCACCAGCTGCCATCACCACCAAATGTACCCAGTGCAGACCCTGGCCGGGATCCCAAACCATTTTTTCTACCCCTTTGTACCTAATAGTTCATGGCCCACGTGGCCCAGGTGACATTGCTTGTTCTGGAATGGGGGCAGGGGGATGGCAGTGAGGGTACTTTATTCCTTGCAGAGTTTGGCCTTGAGCTGTCAGCATCAGCTAGGCAGCCCGAAGGGGCCTGGTCCCTGGGGACTCCTGCAAAGCCTGAGGAGGTCCGACAGTCAGAGTCTGGCTTGAAGGGGATGTTCTCCAGCAGGAACTCCTGAGGGGTCCTTGAGATTCGGGCGGGGACTGTGGCTGAGACCAGTGAGAGCCAACCTCCTCCTCCTCTTCTGTTTGGTTTTCAGTCTACGATGTGAGCCCCACGCCCATCACTGTGACCCACAAACCGGAGGAAGACACTTTTGGGGTGAGTCACTTTTTGATCAAGGGGAAGGTGTTCACTAAGGAAGTTGTTTTCAGACTTCGTTTTTACCTTGCTTGGAGCCTGTGTATACAGCAGAGAAAAGAACAAAACTGTGATGAATGACCTCCTTTCAGGTGTTTGAAACCTGCCTCGTTTGATGAGAATAAGTCATTGTTTGAGGAAGTCTTTGAGGAGCCGCTGTAGGCCCTAGGGCTCCGAAGAGAACGGTTTGAAAATCCCCGCTCTGTTAGGAGCCTGGATGGGCCTGATTTGAAGGGGACGCTAGCCACTCAAGTCTCCTACGAAAGTCGAAGTTGCTCAGAGCGTATCCTTGGGTGGGTTTTTCAAGCCCCCCACCTCCCCTGCCTGACTCTCAGAGCCAGAGATTTCTCTGGAGAGGGGAGCAAAGGGGGCTTTTTTAGAGTCCAGATCTCCTAGAACGTTCTGGATAAGAATATTCTGTAAAGAATGTCAGTGTGAAGGTACAGAGTTTTTTGTTTGTTTGTTTTTTGCTTTTTTTGTTTTTGTTCATTAAAATAACAAACAGGGGCACCTGAGTGGCTCAGTCGGTTAAGTGTCTGACTCTGGACTTCAGCTCAGGTTATGATCTCACGGTTTATGAGTTCAAGCCCCACCTTGGATTCTGGCCGGGCATTATGGAGCCTGCTTGGGATTCTCTCTTTACCTCTCTCTCTGCCCCTTCCTTGCTTGTGCTCCTTTCTCTCCCTCTCTCTCTTTCGAAATAAATAAACTTAAAAAAAAAAAAAACAAAAACGACAACAAACAATAGACAAACCCCTCTGAAACCGCCCTTGCACTGCGGATGATGGCTCCCAGATGAGAGGCTGAATCATGGAATGTTCTCTCATCCAGTTGGGGAATTAATTTTCTTTTAATGTGCTGAACGTCTCATGAATTACTGCTTCTAAAGACTTCACTCAAGTCTTTACAAAGTCCTGAATGGGCTGCAGCTGTGCCTGCGGTGGGACCGCTTTCATTTGGGCGCATGTGGGTTTCCCGTGACTGTTCTCAACCGTCTGCTTTTGGCCCCTCCAGGTATCCATAGCTGTTGGACTTGCTGCTTTTGCCTGCGTCCTGTTGGTGGTTCTCTTCATCATGATCAACAAGTACGGTCGACGGTCCAAATTTGGAATGAAGGGTAAGGTGGGATTTTCATTTGCAAGGGTCTCGTGGGGGAACCGTGGTTCCTTTTGATCAAAAGATGCGGTTTTAATTCTCCCTTCGCTCTCCAGGAGGGCCTGTCTGGTAGTGTGCTTAAGTGGTCCTGGTGGAGACGCCTGTCTACACCTTATTATTGGTAGTGATGGATTGGAAGCTGTGTTGGTGTCTGCGGGGGCCAGACTGTGGGTTGCCTGGTTTTGCCGTGATTGCCGGAAGCATCGCGTAGCTGGGCTGTTGCGTGAGGGTAGTTTGTGAAGGCCGTTGGTAAGAAAAAGGACTCCTTGTTGGAGTCACTTGGTTTCTCTCTTGCCCACTTGCCTTGGATTTGGGATGAGAAGGTACCAGCACGGCTAGATGTGGGGCGGTGGACCCTGGCTTTGGGAGGTTGCCCGTGCAATGGCATTTCCGCACGTAGCTCTACACAGGGTCCCGGAACGGATGCCAAGATCAACATGGTTGCTGAATCTGCTGGCCAGCTTCCACAACGCCGAGGACTCAGCCCGTTATGGCCAGGGTGGGCTGTGCGCTGAGGCTTTTCCACCAAGGCTCAGGGTGGGGGAGTGGCACAAAAGGGGTTAACACGGTGAATTAGCATCCATCTGCCCAGTCCCAGGGATGGATCAGACCAGATGGCTCCAGGGAGGCTGGGTACCAGTTCTCAAGCAGAAACTTGAATTTCAGGACCTCTTCCCCTCTGGGGTTTCCTTTTATGGCTGGCGTCAGACGAGAGGTAGGTAGGGAAGGATGATGAAAAGGTCCAACAAGCTGGCAGGTTGCTAGCTAGGATCCAGGTTGGGGCTTTCTGGTGAGAGTATGGCATCCACAGAGATGAATTTCTGCAGCTTCTACACATGAACTGGTATCTGTGGTGAGGGTCCTGACCTCGGGACTCTGGGACTGAAGGAGGGCACAAGAATGAGATCTCCAGGGACTGTGGTCCCCTGAACTCATGCACATGTTTGAGTGTACGTGGCGGTGGGGTCGCAAGGGGGTCTGGAACGGAACTAGTCCCCCTCTTCTGTTACACTCTCAAAATATCCTGTGACTCCCCCAAAAGTTGAGAATGCTGATACTCAGCAAAAGATACCTATAGAAAAATAGAAAGATGGAAAAGAGGAGGGCAGACTACGGGCTTCTTAGAAGCTCCCTGCCTCTGTACTCTCTTTCCGTTCTTGATTAAGCCGAACAGGTCACAGCGAGGCAAGCCAGGTTTTCTTGAATCATACGAAATATTTTGACCCGGAGAAATAACGTGTGCAGGCCAGTTATAAAGAGGGGATGGAAGTTTGACCCAAAGCCCCATGACTTCAGCAAGATCAGACCACTGGGAGGCACCTTGATTGGAGATGCTTCATCTGCACGTGCTCCCCTGTGCCAGACAGGGCTTCACAGAGGTGGAGGATGAAAAGCACTGAGTGAGCTCCGAGCCTTCGATCTTGGTGTAACCCTCGGGCCCCTGGCTTTGGGGCCCCTGCATAGACTGTTGCTTGGGCAAAGTTTTCCGATCGTGGGAGGAACCTTCTTCCTAGCTGTTTCTCCTTCCACCTGAAAAGACATCAGGGCCTTGACCAAAGGGAAGAATGGGGCATTTCTGCTTCTCGCCGAGGAGGCACACCACCAGCTGAGACCCTGTGACATGCTTGGCAGCACTGAGAGAGCAGATTTTTCCTATTAATTGTCATCCGGTTTCTGGAACAGTGTGTCCCCATGTCGGATGGATTAGGCAGCATCCAGGGCGGTGCCTTCCCCTCAGCTGTCCTCGGAGCCTCTCTCTCAGCCTCCGCTCCCCTCTCCGGGGCTGAGCTGCCTCCTTGGCCCTGGATGGCCCAGGAGAACATGTCCCCATAGGTGGGAGGGGCGTGTCCCCTACTTGAGAGCCAGGCAGCCTGAGGAAGGTAGGCTGTACTTGGAGGCCAGATGTGGGGGTGGGTCCCAGGCTGACCTTGTTGAGGATTAAGCCTGTATGTCTCTGCTCTCCTTACTCCTGATTACTTGGGTTTGGGCCCCATTTTAGGATGAGTGAGTAGATGCCCCAGGCTGCATACACCCTGATCTTTTGTTGCTAGTAGGCATCCCAGTCCGGGAAAGAGAGTGAAGGTGTGGGTACCAGGAGGTCCCCACTCCACCTCTTGATATCCACCCCATGCTCAGCTTTGAATGTTCAAATCTCAGTTAGACTCTGCAGATGCCATTTAATTGCTCTTTGTTTTTAGCAGTTACTTAACCCCTTGCAGCATCTCTTGCCTTACTGGACTGCTGAGTGTTGAGATTTACGTGTAATTGGCATATAAAAGGGGCTCTGGGGATGTAATTTCCCCCCTTCTTTTCTTTATGTATAAGCCTTTCCTGGCTCCTTTTATTGTCCTTCTAGGAAGGGCTGTGCTCTTGACTCAGTCATGCCCTCCTTTGTTACACGCAGTATTTAGTAAGGATGCTTTTATTCTGTACTAATCCCAGTGCCTTGTCATTCCTTGGCACACACATCATCTGACTGTCCTGCTGGACCAGAAACCACAGATCACTCGGCCCGGGATGCCTGAAACTTCGCACAATGTCTGACAAATGCTTGTTGAACTTGAAATAGATGAAATAGATGACTGTATAGTTAATCATAAAAGAAAGCACAGCGTGTGTGTAACTCAGTAATGGGCTAATAAGGGCGACTTTGGCAATTGGAGGTGTCAGGGCAGTGGGAGATAGAGTGGGGATAATGGGGGAACCTCAGAAATAATACCCAGTGTCCACACCTGAGGGCCCGGAACACATTGTGTGGACGAGGAGGGACTGTTAATGTGAACCTTTCTTCCTTTTGAGAAATAAGAAAAAATACAGAAATGCGAAGGTTGGTATAACAAATACTCGTATTCTGACCACTCAGAATAAGTAACTTTTACTGTTTTGTTTTTATATTCGCATGGAATGTTTTATTCTTAGAATAAAGGGAGGAGACATTGCTGACCAACGAAATTTGCTTTAGCTCTCGCCTCTGGTCCCATGCCCAAGGCCGAAGGAGTGTCCCCATGGACAGCCACCAACCTGGGCTTCGTGTGTGTCCATCAGTCCACTGTGTTTCTCCCTCTCCTTGTGTCTCTACCTCTCTTTCTCTGCTGTCTCTGAGCACCTGCCCTCCCCCCTTTGACCCTCTCCCCCACCAGCTCACACCCTGCAGGCTGCCTCCACCCCATGGTGATGCGAGTGGCCAGGTTGGCAGCCAGTTCATTTTAACACTTCTGTGTGTATATACACATATACAGATGTATTTTGTTTGTTCTTTTACGGGTCACGAATTGCACCCATAGACATCTAGAAAATGAAAGTGTATATATTTCTTACATCGATCTTATTAATAAACTTAATTTGGACAAGAGAACTTGTGCCAAAACAGTTTTAACCGGCATGATGAAAGACTATAACACACCCACGAGTGATCACGTACAGTATGTGACATAAACCAATATATACCGTATACGAGAAAGTATGCACATACATACATGTGTGGATTTATGTTTGCATATATGTGTGTGCATTTATAAAACACATTGTGTGTGTGTGTGTGTGTGTTTAAAGTTTGTTTATTTTGATAGCGTGCACGCATTTGGGGAGGAGAGAGAGAATCCCAAGCAGGCTCCTGTGCCGTCAATGCAGAGCACAACACTGAGCTCGAGCTCATGAGCCGTGAGATCATGACCTGAACCCAAATCCAAAATCAGACAGTTAACTGACTGAGCCACCCAGGCACCCCAGACACCTCTTTACTTTGATCACCTGCCATCTTGTTCATCAGCACTGGCTTGAGGAAGGGTCACATTCGCGTGGGAGCGCATCTCTTGGAATCAGGAAGGTTTTGAAATGATTCTGAGCTAGAGCAGTGGGGGTTTCCTTGGGCTTTTGCTGAAGCCCAGTGTGACTTTAGAGCAGTGGGGGGTGATTGTTTAAGTGTTTGGTGTAGTTTGCTTTGGGAACTGGCCTTCAGAACAGAAGGCGGTGCCCTCCCCCACCCCCAGCAGGGGCAGGGACCTGGAGGCTCCCTGCTGTGCCAGGGTTTAACTCTTGGATTGCTGAATCCTGGGATGGTTGGGAGAGGCAGGGCAAGGGCCATGTACTGGGAGGTAAACATATACAAACATTTCAGTATTTCAACAACTAATTGTATTGTGCCAGTGCGTCCTGGGCCTGGAAATGGCATGGTTGAGAGTTTACACCAACCTCCCTTTCCCAAAATATTTTTAAACTGGACATCAGAAGACCATGGCTGTGATCTGTGGTGCTTAATGGTGTCTGCATTTATGGACGAAGGAGCTGTGGCTCAGAAAAGGAAGTGTTGTGCTCTGGATTCAGGGTATGGTTAGGCCGAATTGGGTTTAGGACTCCCGGCTCACAGCCCCAACCACTTTTCATGGCCAGGGAATGACCTAACTCCTTGGTCTTGGCCGCCCCATCATGAACATCCTCAGTGCACCTGCCATCTTCATTTCATATGTTGTTAGAAAAGTGATCAAATAAATGATGCACGTGTGTCTTGAAATAGTAAAATAGGTCCTGTAGTTTTCATATAAGGTATCCTAGTTATTTAACAGAGAAAGAAGCAAGTGTGTGGGTTTTTGTAGCCAGGATTTGGCCTCTTCCCTCATGACTACCTTCCAAGTCCTTACACACTTCTAGACCAGGGACGCTGTAGTGGTGTAGTTCATACTGTTTGCCTTCCTCTTAACTCCCATCGAAGAGACAGAATACTGGTTTCTTAGAGCTGAAACAAACCTTAGACTTACTAGGTGAATGCCCCCATTGTGCAGGTCAGGAGACAGATCAGAGAAGTTGCAGTAACCTGCTGAGTGCACAGCTATCTTAGCACAGCGCTGGCCCTACATCCCACATACATGGTGTGTGCAGAGAGCCTGGGAGGGTCCGGGAGATGAACTCGGAGGTCAACCCAGTTCTTCCAACGCTTTGTCTTTGAATGCTGTCTCACTTGAGTGGGGCTTTCAGCAATGCCTCTTGTTAATCTACTTTTCTCAAGCTGGGGCACACCTGGCCTGGGGGACAGTTGGGGGCTGATGGGAGAGTCCTGCTTCCCTGGCTCAGGGGACTTCCTGCGTTTCTTTCTGGACGTGTTGGAGAGCTCACAACAGGGCAGCGGAAACCGGAAGGCTGGGGAGGAAGGTAGGCTAGCGCTGTTGCTGGGGCTTCCGGTAATACCTCAAGTGCCTCATCAGCCTACGCTTTCCGTTTATCCTAATGGTTGGATGAGTGCTGGTGCCTGTGGATGGGCACTCCAGGACTGTTCCATTGTGAATTAGCGTCTGTTAATAGGTACTTAAAGTAAAGTGGTTGCCTATTTGATGATGATTGGGGGTTATTAACATTCTTTCCATAAACAGATGGTAACTGTCTTCTGAGTGGATTGTAGAATCCTGCCAGAGTCTTGATTTGGAGGGGCTGGCTCCTGCCAAAACATATCGGGGGGTTGGGGCTTGTGTTGAATGGTCTTATTATCGCTCTGGTTAACCTGTTGGTGAAGGGGGATGGTTGGACCTGGAAAGGCATCATTTCTGAGCTGTTTTCTAGCCTTGGAGCATTGCACCAAGAAGGACTTCTTCCGGCTAGGTGGAGGTGGGGCTGGGAGGGCTCTTGGTCTCCTCAGGTTCAATGCTCCAACTGGCATCATTTCTTCCTCAGCTGGGCTAGAGGGTCCGTGTGTCCCCAGCTGTGAGCACACCGCCAGGGAATTGATGTCGGGAGAGTGGTGTGGAGATAGCAGAATTCTGGGACTATCGGAAGGCCATGTGGACCATAGGTGAGCATGCTGTTGGTGCCACTGAAAGGATAGCTTCTTCTGTCCTGAGAAATACACCATCTGACCTCTCTGTAACTGAATCAGAAGCCAAGAGCAGTGCAAGGCAAAAGCAAAACCGGGTAAAGGACTTGGGTTTCCTGACTTCCTTGAATACATTCATCCTTCCTTCTTGCTTATTTTTCTTTCTTGACTGCTTTTTCCATTTCCTCCTCTGAGTTGAGGTATCCCAGGGAGGAAGGAACCTTGGACCATTGCAGTGGTCCTGTACTAGGGATTCCTGGCTTGGGATTCCTGGTGGACAGTGGTTCTTTGAACATAATTTTGAGAGTAGTTTTTGGATTCATTTCCTGTATTGTTTTCCTAGTTCCTTGTACTCTGCTAACAAACGTTTCTTGCCCTTTCTCTCCTTTTGGGCTCCTCGACAGACCCTTCTACCCCCAAGAACACTCCCAACATCTGCTCAAGTTCTTGTTAAATAGGTTAGGTATGTGGCCAATCTGCAGGCAGGACGTAAAGTAATCGAATCCAGGAGCCTTCTGCTTCTCTTCCTCTGCTTGGACTTCATTGCGAGTTCCTGGCTGCAGATGAAGTCTCACCGCATTTGGTGACTGAATTCTAGGACGTGGTGCCCAGAGCTTCGAGAAGAAGGCTGGGAGGCAGTGTGTGTGTGTTTTTTTTTTAGCACGCCTCTGCTGCCCCGTGTTCGTGAGGGTTTTGCGGATGTGAGGCGAACGGTTCTAGAAGACCCTGCACCGTCGCCATGGGTCATCTTTGGACTGGGGACTGCTCCGTGCCTCTGTCAGGGCTCCAGGGAACCGGCTGCTCTCTGGTGCCGAATCTTGTATTTGAAAAAGGAAATCCCTGGAGATAGAGTCTGCTACGAAATGTTTTTCCTCTGTCGTTACCTGCTAGCTGGCTGTTCTTGGCAAGGTCCTGCGTCCCGTTCAGTAGGGCCAAGCGTGGCCAGTATGTTTGGCTCCATAGCTAGAGCGATTGCCTCTCTGACTCCCTTGATTTTTGGCAGTAAGATACAGTTCTTTTTAATCCATGTTGTTCAAACTGGTTCCCGCAGGGTTAACATCCTTCGACACCTCGGTGTAGAAGTTCTCCGCCTTTTGTCCCCTAGGACGCATGTGACAGTTGACAGTCACATGCCTTACACATTCTTGTAGTTCAAACACTGACCCTCACAGAAGTTTCACACCTAAGAAAAATATATCAGGATATGAGTTAGCCAAAGGGATTTTTTAAAAACTGGGAATAAAGTCAAATCTATACTAATTTTTACTCTTGAAAACTTCACCAATTTTCAGTATTTTATTATTCATCTAGAGTTCCGGTGACATACTTTCTCACCGATCCAGACGTCCTCCTGTATCACGGGACCAGGACGGAAACCAAAATGGGTGGCGGTTGCCAACCTGGACTTTCTCACAGTCTACTTTGTCCAACATGGTTTTGCCCCCCCTCAAAATCTAGTTGCAGCAGAAGCCTCCACCTTCTCGTGGAGCATTCTTTCCGTGCCTGTGTCTCCTGTGCGTCCTAGAGGCTTTCACTTGCCCAGAGGAAGAGTGACCGTGGACTGTAGCTAATGAGAAACTTCCACGTGGCAGCGCTGCCTGAGCCCTGTGTTTATGCAGTCTGTTCCCCCGTGAACTGCAGAAGGCTTTGGGGTGTCCAGAGGTCCGCCCTCCAGACCACAGGCAATTGAGCAAAGAGATCAAAACAACTGTTGATCGGGAAACACGCTTTTGGACAAGGGGAGAAAAACCACACGTGGAAAACAATAACAAACCAGCCAACTGCTGCAGATCCCCGGCCACCGTTCCTTCTCCCTCCCCTGCCCTTCGCGCCGCGCATCCATCATGGGGGTGAGCCGCATGGGGTGACAGAGCGGTGTGCTGCAGAGGGAATGGTGTCCTCTGTCCAGCTGTGGCTCAGGGACCAGGTGAGTCCGCTGCCCGCTCCGGCCCCAAGCTGCGAGAGGAGAGGAAGAGGAACCTCTGGTCGGCCTGGTCTCTTCCTGGTTCTTTCACACAGAGGGTTAACAGTACACTCTTCTCCCTTCCTCGATACCCTAGTACATTTAGAGAGAGATTCCCCAAGTCACCCTGGTACAAGCCCCTGTATTCTTTTCTCTTGTATTAAGTCTGCTTCCGTAAGCCAGAAGGGATTTGCTGGCACCCCCGTACCAGCCTCACTAGCTTCCCCCTTGACAGGATTGGCTCCCTAATTGGTGGGACCCAGTGCAAGATGTTCAAAAAGCATTAGAATTTCAAGGCGGCTACAGTAGAGTTTTCTGCCCCAAGCGCAGGGCTTTCCTGAGCATAGAGTCGGGGTGCAGGCCCGTGAAACCAGCTCTGCTCCCCGAATGCAGGCCCTAGCGACTTTATCTTTCCTTGAATGGTGTTGAAGAAAACATATTTCTGTGCTTCCTTTTTCCAGAGCAGCTGGGATTTGGGGTAAAAGAGAAGAATATTAGCTGATTTTTCTTTCTTTTTTTTTTTTTTTTTTAAAGTTTATTTATTTTAAGAGAGAGATTGAGAGGGGAAGAGGGACAGAAGGAGGGAGAGAATCCCAAGCAGGCTCGGCACTGTCTGCACCGAGCCCAACACGGGGGTCGAACCCACGAACTGTGAAATCGTGACCCGAGCCAAAATCCAGAGTCAGACGCTTAACCCACTGAGCCACCCAGGCACACCCTTTTCACATAGCAGGGAGAGAGAATGGGAGGCGATGAACATACGTTGAGTACTTCCTGTGTACCGAATGCCTACTCTATCTTACAAATCGTCTTCATAGGTAGCTATTCCTCCCGTTCTGAGGATGAGAAATCTGCTCAGAATGGCTGGCTTACCCAACATCATGTGACCGGGAGGTAGGAAGACCAGGTGTTAAATGAGGTCACTTCAATCTGTGGTTCTCAATCTTAGCTGGACATTCCAATCACCGAGCGAAATTACATACATCCCTCAGCCCAGGCTGCACCTCAGACCCATTAAATCAGAACCCAGAGGTGAACACCAGGCACAGGCACGCTTTTTGGATTTCACTTGTGCGGCCAAGGTGGAGAACCAGTGGTGTCCGGGTCCAAGATGCAGTCGTCTATTTCACTTGCTGCCGGCTCTGTGTGCTGTCTGCGGACCGGCTGATCTGATCACTTGGGAGCTTGTTAGACGTGCAGATGCCTGGGATTCGCCCCACACCCACTGGGTCAGAACCGGGAGTGAAGCAGGGGACAAGCAGTCTCTCCAGGCATTCTGATGCTCACTGAGTTTAGGAACCATTCTCTTACACTTGTCGAGAAATAACGGGTGATAATACCGCCAGCCTTTCTCAGACTCTCCTGTGCGAATGAACCTTGGTGGGGAGATGCTGGGGATCCTGTGAAAATGAAGATTCTTTTTTTTTTTTTAATGTTTATTTACTTTGAGAGAGAGAGAGAGAGAGAATGAGTGAGGCAGCAGGGGAGGGGCAGAGAAAGAGGGAGAGAGAGAATCCCAAGCATGTTCCACACTGTCAGCACAGAGCCCAATGTGGGGCTTGAACTCACGGACCATACGATCATGACCAGAGCCAAAATCAAGAGTCAGATGTTTAACCTACTGAGTCATCCAGGTGCCCTGAAAATGCAGATTCTGATTAATCGGGCCTAGAGAAGTGTTGAGAGTCCGCATTTTTGAGATGCTTCCAGAGACAGCTCTGTGGCCTGTACTTCTAGGGACTTAGGCCCATACAAGGGACTAAAAGCCACTGGGGAAAACCTCAGGTCTATGACCTGGGACTTAGGTCCGATCTCTGTTTTCCATTTCATCCTGTGGGCCTTTACCAATGCTAGCCAACCTCTGAGGCTTACTCTCTTGGCTGGAGTAATGCGACAGAAAGACCACAGTATTTCAGGCATTTTTGTGATTATATTTGTTTTGGTAACCTGTGATTGGTCATTATGACTCCCTGAGAACTCAGATGAAGGTTAGCGTGTTTTATCCATAAAATACTTTTTAATTTAGGCATATACATTATTAGACATTGTACTATTGCCCACTATAGTGTAGCGTAAACATAACTTTTCTACACACTGGGGAACCAGAACATTAATTTGACTCACTTTATTGCTGTTTGCACATTGTTGCAGTGGTCTGGAACTGAACCCGCAGTATCTCTGAGGTGTACCTGCACTTTTTTTTTTTCCCTTAAGTTTGTTTCTTTTGAGAGAGAGAGAACACAAGCGGGGGAGGAACAGAGAGAGAGGGGGAGAGAGAATCCCAAGCGGGCTCCACACCATCAACGCAGAGCCCGACGCGGGGCTGGAACTCAACGGACTGTGAGATCGTGACCTGAGCTGAAGTCAAGAGCCCAACGTTTAACTGACTGAGCCCCCCAGGCGCCCCTGAGGTGTGCCTGTGCTCCTAGGGCATTTCAGTGTTCCCCTGTCCGGGTAAATCAGCTTCTCGTGTTTCCTAGGGCAGTTTCTGTAGTGGCTTCCCTGGTTCAAACCAAACTGCCACCTCGTTCCATGCAGAGGTGCTTGTGAGGCCTGCTGCCACATCCACTTATCTCCATGACAGGTGCGAGGTCAGTTGCCACTGATGTCCCCTTTGACGAGGGCCTGGGGCAGGGCCCCCGAGAGGCCAGTGGTCAGTTGGCAGGCTGGCATTCCCAGCCCAGGGTTCCTCTCCTCTTCTAGAAGCTTGTGTGTCCTGTTTGCTCCTCCTCCCACGGCTGATCTTGAGTGCGGTGCTGGGCGCTACACGAAACGGGAGAAGCTTGGACTGGCAGGCCCCGGACTGGGTCAGGGTAGGGCCGTCGGGGGAGGAGGCCCCATGGGTTCAGTTGGTGCTCGCCCAGGCTGCCTGCTGGAGGCTGGACTTGCCTTCTCCTCTGTCCTGCTGCTCCAGGAGTCCATATTTGCACAGGATGCCTGGCCTGCCCTCCAGTTCACTGCGGAATAACAATTGCATATCGTTGGCCAAAGACTGGAACAGTTTTTTTTTTTTTTCCCGCCAGTCCCAGAAATGCCAAGCCTGTCTACCTGACAGGCATCCTGAATTCAAAGGGGCCTCTGTGCTGTAGCAGCCATGCAGACCTGTTCCAGGCAGGGGAGAAGAATGCCAGTGTCTGTCCGTCTGCCAGCAGGGCCCGACACGAAGCCCCGAGGAGGGCGCCTGAATGGTTCTAGGAACCGCTTTGCAGAGTGACTCCTTCCAAATAAGTGGAGTTTGGCAGATTGGCCTTGGACCAGTGGAGGGGGTGCCGAGGGGCACCCCATTGTTGGCTCAGCCTCTAGGAAGAGCAGGCAGGGGTTGAGCGCTTTTATTAGCCGTTACTGGTGGAAGTGCCTCCAGCAGCACCAGCCCCCGCCGGGGCTTGCTTCGTGGGGGCGAGATGCCTGCCCGATCTGGCTCCGTGTGGGGCGTGCGGACTTCCGAAGAGAAGCACGAGCAGAAATTAGGACCATTTAAGAAAATGGGGAAGTGGACGCACACGTCTGCTGTTGCTGAGCGTGTGGATTGGGGGCAGCCATTCTGGAAGGTGGCCTGGCGTTTTCATTAAAAGGCTAAAATCACGAGAGGCCCACGTCCGAGTAATTCCACTTCTGAGAATTTAACCGACGGTAATCCCCACAAACGGCCACCCGCGTTTACGTGTGTGGACCTTCGTTCCACTGTGACTGCCACAGTCAACCAGACGGAGTGAGAATTGCTTAAGGGTCTAGCGACAAATGGCCAGTTAAGCACATTGGGGTCCACGCCTATGATGGAATTCAATGCAGACATTTAAGAGAGACAGTTTTCGAAAGTAGATTTTTAATATTTCTCAAAGGATATACACGCAAATAGTAAGCAAGCCCAGTAGCACAGAAGATAGCGTCGTGACAAGTATCAGTCTCTGCCTGATTTTCTGCTCCTGGAGTCACCACTGTGAGGGGTTCTGGCATACCCTTCCAGAGATAGTCAGTGCTGTGCCAGGATCGAGGTTTCCCCCACTGCTTTTATACAGACGTCAGCGTGTATTTTTTTTTTAACGTTTATTTATTTTTTGAGAGAGAGACACACACAGCATGAACGGACGAGGGTCAGAGGGAGAGAGGGAGACACAGAATCCTAAGCAGGCTCCAGGCTCTGAGCCGTCAGCACAGAGCCCGATGCGGGGCTCGAACCCACAAACCGCGAGATCATGATCTGAGCCGAAGTCGGACGCTTAACCGACTGCTTTGCACCATGTTATTTTTGCCAACAGTCTATCCTTGGGATCCTTCCATATCAGCTCAGAGAGATCTACTGTGTCCTTTTTTTTTCTTTTCTTTTTTTCCAGCTTTATTAAGATATAGTTGATGTATAACATTGTGTAAGTTTAAGGTGCATGGTACGATCGTTTGATGCGTGAATATATTTACTGTGTTCCTTTTTTTTTTTTTTTTTTACAGGTACATATTTTAAAAAAATGATACTTTAAAGCAATATTTGTTGACCTGAAAAAGTTAACAGTTCATTTCTAAGTGAGTAAAGACTGCAAGCAGGTTTCTCATTGTGTTTTTCCCCTAAAATAAAGGGGAAGTATTTTCACATAGATACTTAGGAAAAGTACCCGGAGCATATAGTTAGATCAGTAGGAATAACTACTGGAAACAGTAGTTATTTTTGGATGGTGGGATTATGGATGCTTTTTTATTTCATTTTCTGTGATTTTTGTTTTCTTTGTCTTCCAAGTATTCTGCACCGAACCTTAAAACAAAACGAAGCAGGAAGCTGCTTGGGGGGAAGGCTGCACTCCTTTACTGGAGGCAGAGTGCTGACTCACTCCCCACCGAGGCTCCATCTGCCCCTTCAAGGGGACATCGTGGGCTCTGGTGTCACTTAGGATTACTGACTGCACAGACCAGGGCTCCTTCCAGTGTGCATCAGAATCCTTGATGGTGGTGGGGACTGATGAAAATGCAGATTTCCTGGGCCACATCTCCTGAATCCAGTATTGTGGTGCTAGGTCGTAGGCATCTCTATTTTTAGAAAAACACCCTGAGTGATTATAGTGCTCGTTAATGTTTGGAAACTTTATTGTAATCAGAAATTGGCAAACTTCTTCTTCTTCATTTTTTTTTTTTTAATAAAAAGGCCAGATAGTAAATATTTTAGACTTTGCTGGCCATATGGTTTCTGTTGCAATCGCTCAAACTCTGCTGTTGTAGCAGGAAAACAGCCATAGACAACATGCAAATGAATGGGCTTGGCTGTGTTCCAATAAAACTTTATTTACAAAATAAATAAGGCCATCATTTCAGACCCCTGACGTAGGTTGACAGGGGACCCTAAAATTAATCAGAAGATGGGAGAGCTTTCCAAGAGCTCCTTCTATTTGAAGAAGCAGGTCATATTATAGTGACCATTAATAAAGTGCTTATTATATGCCAGACACTTTTCAGACACAAGTGAAACCTTAAAACAACTCTGCATGGTAGCTATTATCCGTATTATCCCGCCAAGGCAGTTGAAGAGATGAAGTGATTATTAGCCCAAGATCACATCGTTAGTGATGGCAGGTTTGCTTGAAGGCAAAGCCGAAGAGTATGAAGGTTGTAGTGTGACAGTCCAGTTTCTCTCCAGGCTTTGGGGAAGAATAATTTCAAAACCTGTTTCCAGGAGATCCGGTGTCCCCACGTGTCTCTAAGCTCCTAGCCAAGGAGGAGTAGCCATGGCCCAGCATTTGATGGTGGTGCAAGTCCTAGGATCCTTCTGCACCTCAGCCGAGGGGGTCCTGAGCACTCCTGGGGTCTCCAGGCCCTGTGGGCATCGGGAGACTTTCTTGTGGCCTTCCTGTGATGATTGCTCGAGGTTCCAGGTGGCCAACGTTTTCCCCACTTGGAGCCCATGGAGATAAGCTTGCACCCCACCCATCTAAGGTGGGTCTGAGCTAGAGTGGCAATGTTCGGCTGTCCGGGCTATTTCTTCCCTCCTCACTTTTCCCCACCCCAGCCTGCCTGAGCCTCAGCCACCTCGCTGACTCCAGGGGAAGCAAAAGCCCCTCGGCTGGGGACTCGGCTTGGCTCTGAGCCTGGTGGTTCAGCCTGATGGCTCTGCCAAGCAGCAGTGTGGGTGGGTCAGAACCTGCTGAGAATACCAAGAGCTTCCACGCTTTGAGAGCCTGGTTGGCCTTGAGACGTGGCTTCGTGATGTGAAACCTTGCAGGCTTGGCTTCCTCATCGAATTAGCTTCAATCATTTACATAGAACAGGAACTAGAACGTAGAGTCCAAGACCCGGAGCAGTGTAACTGCTCAACCAAACAGTAGCTAATTATACAGTCATTGTCATCATTCTGACAGCCTTCCTCTGAGGTTGACGCGATCATCCCATTTGCTACAGATGAGAAGGCTGGGACTCTGGCAGGTCAGTAGTAGGGTCATTGGGTCTGTCTGACTCCAAAGCTGTGTGCTCTTGGTCCATTTAAAGTCAGAATGGAAAGGACTCCAGGGCTGCTGGGAGCCATGGTGATTCCCAGCCTGAGAAGCTGCAGGAAGCCCTTGACAGACCCTTCACAGGGTCTTTACTTGCCTCCATCATCTGAGCGCCTCCTGCCTGCTCACAGACCAGTGGCAAACGCCCCACGCTAACAGTCAATAAGTTATCCTGCGTCAGGTAGACACTGGGATGCAGGCCAGTGGGGGCCGTTTGTGGTGCTGGCTCTGGCCCTTTAATCCCTGCCCCCCACTCCTTCCTGCTCTGTCTTCCTGCTTCTCTCCACAATGACTCCCGAAAACCACATAGCACACTCCGGCAGAAACCCCATTTCCAGATGCCACCTGGGGGCTTGGCTCAGGTTCAGAGATGTGGCTGAGACAGGTGAGAACCAGCAGCCTCGGCCAGCGTACCCCAAAGCATGCTCGGGGGTGGCCTCCCTCCCCTGTCACTTGTATCTCAGCGAACTGTCCTGTGAGCCAGAGATTTAAGGGTCATTCATTCTCGACGTGTATCTCTCCTCTGCCAGTCCCCACCCCTCTACCTGCGCCTGCTCTGGTGCAGCCCCCGTCTTGTGGCTGTCGTTTCCCAAAGAGCTCTGGGAGCCGCTCCCTCTGTCTTTGCTGCCAGCCCTCCGTTCCAGGCTCCCCGGTACGTGCCCCACACTGCAAAGCCGCAGAGCCACACTGGGCGGTGGAGATTTGCTTGTGTCTCGTTCCGTGTCCAGAAATTCCAGGCTTCCCCCTGCTCTTACCAGAAGTGCCGATGCTTCTGGCGGGGTGTGGTGGGCCCAACCTCATCTTGCTGCAGGATTTCCACTGTTTGCCCCTGGGGCCTTTCCTCTGCCCCCGCACTGTTCCGTGCTCCCCGAGACTGCAGTCTGCCTGGACTGCCTTGTCCCAGGAGGCCTGCCTTGGCCACCCCGAGCGGGGGACGGTGCACCCGTGACTGGCCTTTGTAGCCCCATGCACCTTCCTTCTGTATCACCTTGCACCGTCATCGAAGGCGTGTTTGGTGAATGCTTGCCTCTCCCGGGAGACTTGTTGGGCTTGCGTGCCCCGCATTATTAATGCTGTCTGACAGATGGGTGCACGAACGTCCTCTGACCACCTTGGGCTCTGCACCCAAAGGGCCGGACTGGAGCTCCTCCCCGGATCACCAGCACCCCCGTGGTTCTGTTACTACTGTGATGGGGAGTGTGATCTGGGGGCATTTCTTTTGATGCCTGTTGATTACCAGTGAGACGGAGGTGGGGATATTCTCTTCCCAGGCATTGTGTCCCTCCTCCCACCCCCAGGGTGTCCCCCGCACGGGCAGACTACGATAGAACTCCTTTCCCTGAGATGACCCGGTGTTTAAGTGGCCCTCCTTCTCCCTCAGTGTCTCTTCCTTTCCCCCACAGCCTGTGCTGCGTTGGACCACCTGTCCGGCTTCTTCTTGTGTTCACACCAGTGCGGTTTCTTCCCCGGCGTGCTCCTGGTGCACATTATGGCAGAGAGTCAGATGGGCCTGGGGTCGAGTCTGGGGGCTGCTGCTGGGAGGCCGTGGCACTTACGGCAACTTATTAACTATCCTGAGCTTCTGCCTCCCCAGTTAATGAATGCTTTAGGTGTATATAAAGCTATTCACTTGGTCCCTGGCCATGTAGTAGTCCCTCAATTAAGTAGCGAGGGGAGAAATAGTACGACTGTGGCTGCATTCAGATAACGCTGCGGGTAATCCACAGGTCCTCTTAGGACTGTGGTTTGCAGCCTCGGTCCTACCTTAGCATCACCTGGGGATCTCTTAAAAAATTCCAGTGGCCGGGCCCGACTGGCGAAGTCAGGTTCCCAGTGGCCTCCCCAGCCTCCTTCCTACTTAGCATGCACCCTTTGGGACGTAAGGAGATGGGAGGGAAAGCTCTCATTTATTGGGTCCCTACTGTGTGTCAGGCACTGTGCCTGGCACTGTGTCTACATGTTCTCTTGTTTTCACTGCCAACTTGTGATACATGAATTACTGTCCCTGTTTCCTCTGTGACCTTCAGGAAGGATGAGTGTACTTGGTCAATGTCAGGCATCGGCTGAGTTAAGGGTGAAGGATGGAGAGAGGAGTGTGGGGCTGGGGTACCGTCCTTTCGCTCAGGTCGCTTTCTCCCCTCCTACCTGTGCGAGGTGCTTGCCCTCCTTCCGCAAGGTGGCCGGCTGAGCACCCCGGTTTCCATTCCCCCGCTCTGTGCCTCCGCGTGGGGGCCGGCTGCCACACCTGTCCACCTGCAGTGTTTAATGGCCCAGCCCGCTTGCTGCTCTTCGGGGCCCTCACCAGTCATCTGCCACCTGTTCTTCCATGTGCGGTCGGTCGTGCTGTTTGCTTAACGGAGAGATTTAAGCGCCTCACAAAGGCTCCCCGTGGATGAGGGGAGAAGCATTCGCTGACTGGAAATGGGAGCATTGTTGTTGTTCTGTGTTTTATTGCCATTCATTTCCAGGCCCTCTGTGGGGCTGGGGAGAAGTGAGGGGTGGGCTGGGCACAGAGAGGGAGGGGCTCCTTCTTGCCTGACAGCACAGGTGGATCAGAGGGGGAATTCTGTAGGTTAGAGCATCTCAGACTTTATTGTGCACAGACAACATTCAGGAATCTGGTTAAAGATGCAGATCCTGACGTGATAGGTCCCAGATAGGCCCTAAGAGTCTGCGTTTCTCGTGAGCTCCCAGGTGAGGCCAATCCTAGCCACACTTGGCTTAGCAAGGCTCTAGCTTCCAGTGAAGGACCCGCGTCTGTGTTCTGACCTTTGTAATTTTCGTTTGGTGAGGTGTCCTGGAATGATTCAGGAATCTGGGGGTTAGCTCTGGCTGTACTCTGATTTATCATTGGACATCTTAGGAACTTCCCTTTTGTGCTCCATAGTAGGATTTGGGCCATGTGACTTTCACGGTCCCTTCTGGTCGTACCATTCTGTAATTCTATCCATTGGGTTGGAGTGGGAGAACAGGGTCGATCAGAGGGAGCACAGCGTAGGGAGGATGGAGAGGAGCATCCACTGCACAAATTAGTTTTTCCTCTGAGGTCACCAGGCCTGGGTCACGAGAGGTCAGAGTTTGGGTGGGATGGGCGGTGAGCTTTCTTTTATGCTGTGTGTGTACAAGAGCCCAGGGTAGATTGAACACCTGGCAGGTGGGGGCCAGTAGCTCCTCCTTCCTGACTCCTACTTGGCTTCTCTGAACGGCAGGAGTGAATCTGGGGACATCTCCCATTCCGCGGGTCCAGTGGAGGATCTTTTCTGTGTGGGAGGCACAAGTCTAGACACCGGGGGGGTAGGTGCAGATGGCACATGTTCATGTCCTTAACGGGGACCAAGTGTAAGAGAGATGTATCTCACAGAACGTGGAGTCTCGTCACCTTTTCCAGATTGGAATCCCTGGTCTGCCAGGCCCTCTATCAGCTGTGGGTTGGGCACCACCAGCTGGGATCTCTCCCCGTGCGGCACTGTCACATTTTCCTGCCGCCATGATGGTTAGCCTCTCAGGCCTGCAACAACTTGCCTGCCACCACGTCTGCAGGGTGGCACCTTCTCTTTCCACTGGTCTGTTCTTGGGCATCTCCCCAGTCCCTTGCCCCTCCCCACCGTGTTGGTCTTTTGGATCTCCAGGTTCTGACCCCTTCCAGTCTGGCCTCTCCCACCACCACCTGGGACTGCGTGATGATACCGCTCGCGATTCGGTGAGTTCGGGTCTCAGGTTATGTGATATTTTCACTTCACCATTTCCTGTAGTAGTTTTTGCACACAGTGGGCTGTATCTATCCTGCCCAACTGGACATGTCCATCTGTTGGTGGAAGAACTTGGGCTCCCGTCTGTGTGATTGCTTTTGGCAGATGTGGGATGGGCCACGGTTGGGCCAGGGAGGCCAAAGAAGGCTTTCAGAGCTGCTAATTGTCTCTGCCTGGCTTTCCTCAGGGAGCGTGTGAAGCTTGCGGGCAGAATTCTGGTGTGTGTGGGGGGCCGCTGGTGGGGGGGGCCTCTGCTCTTCTGGACCAAGAAAAGCTCTGGACACTCGGACCTTTATTTATTTTTTGTATTTTATATACTTATTTTTATAAAAGGAGTATAACTGCATCATAGAAAATCTAGAAATTACTGGGGGCACCTGGGTGGCTCAGTTGGTTGAACGTCCAACTTTGGCTCAGGTCATGACCTCATGGTTCGTGAGTTCGAGTCCCATGTCAGGCTCTGTGCTGACAGCTTGGAGCCTGGAGCCTGCTTCGGATTCTGTGTCTCCCTCTATCTCTGCCCCTCCCCCACTTGCGCTTTTTCTCTCTCTCTCTCAAAAGTGAATAAACATTACAATTAAAAAAAAAAAGAGGGGAGCCTGGGTGGCTCAGTCGGTTGAGCATCCAACTTCAGCTCAGGTCACGATCTCGCGGTCTGCGAGTTCGAGCCCCGCGTCAGGCTCTGGGCTGACGGCTCAGAGCCTGGAGCCTGCTTCCCGATTCTGTGTCTCCCTCTCTCTCTGCCCCTCCCCTGTTCATGCTCTGTCTCTCTCTGTCTCAAAAATAAATAAACATTAAAAAAAATTAAAAAAAAAAAAAAAAGAAAATCTAGAAATTATTAATGAAAAGTCAGCGGTAATCCCATTATTCAGTTACCAGTGTGAGCATAATGCCTGTGAATGCGTGTATGTGAACAGACACAAGGGCACACACAGACTCAGATCTGTGTACCATCAGTCTATACCTGAGTGTCTGTATCCACATATATATTTTACACATATATTTAAATAAAGATGGCCTAGAATGGTCCATGCTGTTTTTGGTTTTTGACCTTTTTTTTTCCCACTCAGCAGTATTTCCTAAACCTCTCTCCATGCTATTTACTAGGCCCAGCTCTTTGGCTTTTCCAGGACTCTGCAAAGCTTTTTTCTCTTTCTTGCTTTCCTCTTTTCACGTTGCTTGTGTATTACACCATTTCTTTTGGTTAATGTGGAATTTTGCCCATTTGCCCTGAGGCTACAATGCAACGGGGCAGAGAGTGTATTTATAAAATGTGAATGAGTGTAAGAAAGACCCAGGCCCTGCCTCCTCAGCTTCTCAGCTCCTCTCGGCTCCCTCTGTGCCTGTTTTCAGCCTGGCTTTGTTCAGGAAGCATCAGGTATGAGAGGCTTGGCAGAAGCCGACTTAACCTTCTTCTGTCTGCAGTGCTCGCGGCCGCAGCATCAATCTGCAATTATGGATCACCCACTGCGGGGCATTTCAAAGGCCTTGACGGTACAGCTCCTCCATGAGCAGAAACCAGTGTGGGAACTAGGATGGGCTCGCATGAAATATGTAATCCTAACAGAATCCTTAATCATACGCACATACAGTTCACCCTTGAACTTCGTGGGTTTGCACTGCACGAATCTCCTTAGACGCGTCTGTTTTTTGGTGCTGTTAACGTATTTTCTTTTCCTTCTCATTGCCTCTTTTTTTTCATTTTTTTTTTTTAACATTTATTTATTTTAGAGAGAGAGAGTGTGAGGATGGGAGGGGCAGAGAGAGGGAGACACAGACTCCGAAGCAGGCTCCAGGCTCTGAGCTGTCAGCACAGAGCCTGACGTGGGGCTCGAACTCAGGAACCGCGACATCATGACCTGAGCTGAAGTTGGACACTTAACCAACTGAGCCACTCAGGTGTCCCATCCTTATGATTTGCTTAATAATCATTTCTTTTCTCTAGTTTCCTTTATTGTGAGAATACAGTATAGAATACACACATAAAATAGGTATTTGTTGACTGTTTACAGAATCGGTAAGGCTTCTAGTCAACATTTGCTAATTAGTAGTTACGTTTTGGAGGAGTTGAAAGTTATACACGGATTTTCATCTGCATGGGGATTGGCGCCCCAGCCCCGGAGTTATTCAAGGGGCAGCTGTACACACACCAGCAAGTGCAGGTAGCGGGGGCGGGGTGGGGCAGTGGGAGGCAGTGGCTGTGGACACAAGCTCTGGCCTTAGATGGGAACCAAAGTCATAGACTTGGTGCTTTGTGTCTTGGGTGAGTCACTTAGGCTCTCTGCATCTCATGTGTCCTTGTGTGTGGATCTGAATGGATCGTGGCTACTTGGAAGAATTTTGGGAGCATGAGTTGGGATTACATATGGGAAACAGGGCAGTGACTCACACACGGTCAGGGCTCACAAAGTGGCCACTGGCGTATTTTTAGGGATCTCATGGGTAGGAGAAGGGTAGTGCTTCCCTGTGTGTGTGTGTGTGTGTGTGTGTGTGCATGTGTGTGTGTGTGTGCACATGTGTGTGGTTCCACTCATGAGGTCCCTTTCTTTTGATGAACTTAGACCATTTTACAGAGTTATTTTTATTCCACCTCTGTAGGAAGCATAGGGAAAAGACATAGCCCTACTCTCATTTTATTGGAAGATAAATTCAGACCCAGAGAAGCAGCAGCTTGGCAGGGCTGCTGGAAGGAGCGTCAGGCCAGGGGTAAGGAGGTGTGGGATGGCTGTGTGGCTTGGGCAGTCCCTGCTCTCTCTGACTCTCCATTTCCATGACTTAGAATGAGCCAACTGGTTGGGCTACCTCATTGCTAAGGCCTCTCCCAAGCCCAGCCTTCTGTGGCTCTAAAGTGATGGTCAGCGGCCCCTCCTCATTGTGTGTGGACACTTCTGAGGCATTAGGCATGTCCAGCCAGGCCAGTGCCCGCCAGTACCCAGGAGAGCCATGGCAGTTGCCTGGACTTGGCAGTGTTGAGAGAACACTGGGGGAGCCGCGATAATCATCATGTCCATGGCCTCACCAGAATGTGCTTTATCTCTCTCTGTGTAGTTCAGTTTGAATTATTTATGATGATCCTTCCTAGTCATTTGGGAAGATGAATGAAGTCTTAGTAATTGGAGCCCTTGCATAGCCTTCTCTTGGCTAACGTCTGTTGAGACGTCAGCCCACGGAGAGCGCCAGGACTTGAGACTCTCAGGCTCACCACCAAGTCAGGTGGGAACCAGCAGAGTTTCCAGCAGGCTATGTGGTCGCCCAGCCTGCAGAGGCAGAACACAGCTAAGCTCGCGTCCTGAACATAAAAGGCCAGGTGAGCAGAGAACTGACACCTTGGCTCTGGCCTTGAGCCCCTCGGGGTGGATAACTTATCCCCTGTGTTCTCCTTCCCCCTCCCTGCCGAGGCCAGTGGGCTATTGAGGAATGCTTGTATTCTCACAGTTTAGCCGGTCAGTTTTCTTGAGCTCGCTGCACAGAGCTGGCCTCAGGAATGATGAGACGACCCGGGGAAGCAGGAGCACAGGCTGTGGAGAGTGCAGTCAGCCAGGTACTGAGCCGACAGGCGCGTGCGCGCGCGCGCACACACACACACACACACACACACACACACACACACACACACTCAGAGTTGAAGCAGCTGAATTTCAGTGTTGATAGCTGGGTAGTAGCACCAGCATGAGACTGTCAAGGGCAGCTCACCAAAAAAGTCAAAACATTGGATCAATGACAAAGTAAGAAACCAGCAGCTGGAATCTTGATGCTCACAAAAGATTGTGAAGGAAGGAACAAGTGACCAAACATTATGAAGACGTGATCTCTGATTGCAGCAGGGAAGACAAAGATTGTCCTAAGGAAATGCACATCTTCATTAGAAACAGTAGACTGGATTTCAAAAGGAGGTTGAGAAGCACCTTTTATGTGTAAACTATAACTTACCCATTTATGAGCTGGAAGGAATCTCGTGCACAGCTCTCTGGGACGTACCTGCACGTAGCAAAACGTCGCTGTCTTTCAGTGTTCAAGATGGATGTGTGCCTTAACACCTCACACCAAACCTTATCATGTTGAAGCCAGCAATTTTAAGTTAGTGTTATTTGTAGCTAAGACATTCTGTAAAGCGGTACTCTCTGCCCCAGGATTAGCCCTGCGGTTGGAGGCAGAGAAGGTGTGGCTAGTTGGGTGAGGAGAGGGTCCATTCGTTGTACTAGATGCTAGACTGGAGGGGGGATCGAGGGGCATGGCAAGCCAGAGTGAGCAGCCAAGTATGCAGGAGTATGTCCGTCATCTGGACTTGTCCAGTGGTGTCCCATGGAATGGAATCCAGGCTCTGCAACTCCAACCAGGACCTCTGGGATGCATCTAGTCTCTCAAAGGGGACGGAGCCCATGGTCTCTGGTTAGGGGAGGATCTGTGTGGGGGAAGGGAGGCTGTGGCTGGATTTCCATATGCCTGTATCCCTCCCCTTCTTGTGGGGAACACTTGTGGCCACTGAAGACTTGTGCCTTTTAAAAGTCCTTACTCCCAGGGTGCCTGAGCAGCTCAGGCGGTTGAGTGTCCGACTTCGGCTCAGGTCATGATCTCATCGTTCGTGAGTTTGAGCCCTGTGTCAGGCTCTGTGCAGATAGCCAAGAGCCTGCTTCAGATTCGGTGTCTCCCTCTCTGTCCCTCCCCTTGTCGCTCTCTCTCTCTCTCTCAAAAATAAATAACTGTTAAAAAAATTTAAAAGTCAGTATCCCTTATGATATCCCTCGCAGTGGTTTTATCAAGAGTGAAAGACTGGCATGAGCAGACACGACTTTGATGCAAAGAAGGAAAGCGGTTTCTATCTTTGTACAGTCTAAGGTCTGTCTGCCTCTTCAATCCATGGGCAGTGTGGAAGCTGTCCTGTCTTCTCACCACTGTGTCGAATCAGAAAAATCGCACTCTATCTGCCTCCCCACGCCAATAGGATATATATATATATGTGTGTGTGTGTATGTGTGTGTGTGTGTGTGTGTGTGTACAAAGAAATTTATTTCAAGGAATTGGCTCATGAAGTAGTGGGGGCTGGCAAGTCTGAAGTCTGTGGAGCAGGCTGGTAGGCTGGAAACTTCAGGCGGGAGTGAGTTAATGCTGAAATCTTGAAACAGAGTTCCACCTTTGAGAACCCTTGGATTTGTTTTCTCTTGGAGCCTTTCAACTGATTGGATGAGGCCCACCCACATTAGCAGAGAGCCTCCTTTCCTTAAAGTCAACAGATTGTAGATGTGAACAACACCTATGAAATACCTTCACGTCAACACCTGGATTAAGGTTTGGTTAAATAAGTAGGCACCATAGCCTCGCCAAGTTGACACGTGAAGCCACCCGTCACATTGCTTAAGCTCGTTGAGCCTCACCATTCCCCATCTATGAAATGGACTTATAATTAGATCTGTGACAGAGGGTTGTTGTTGTGATGAAACGTACTGATATCCGTAATGTTCTTAGTCTGTCCCCAGTCGGGTACTAGTAGGTGGCTGGTGGTGTTAGTGTGATCGGCAGAGACCGTGGGAAACATGCCCAGGGGCATCAGAATGCCCTCCGTCAGCAGTGCCTGGAAGGTGGCTATACCTTTGTGTAGCAGGCCTTTGAGCTAGTAGTGTAGACAGTCCTCGAAGGGCTGTGGGATTATGGAAGGTGATCCTCAGCCTGGGGTGTGGATATTCCTCAGGTCTTTGGAGGATTGCTGATTGAAATGCAGCTGTTGGGAGGAGGCTTCTTGAAGGGGTGTTGAGGGCAGCAGATTCTTTTGAGAGCCTTTAAGATAATTCTTTATAGCCCCCCCCCCCCCACTTTTTTTTCTTTATACTTTCCAGGTACATGGGTTTTTTTGTTTTGCTTTGTTTTTGTATAACTGAATAGAGATACTTAATTCAGGTCTAGCAGCTCATGAGAATAGACACATCTTCCCAAATGACTCTTACTCCGGAGGCATCACCAAGAGCCACTCATTGCTTCTTCTGTCAGCATCCTGTCCCTGTCCCATCAAGAATTCTGTTGCACAGGACTAGGGGAGACGGGTTGCTGAAGCTGGCACAGTGGCCCCAGGCAGGTCCTTGTGCTGGTGGGTGGGGATTCCTCATCTCCTCTCCCCCTCTCCAGTCTATCCTTCTCCAGCAGGAGGAGTTTTTAATCTGATTGGAGAGAGTCCTGGACGTTCATTATAGGACCATGTCTCACTAGTGGTCAGGGTTCCTATACCTAACAGGTCAGCCGTATAGGGTCCTCTTTCTCGTGAAATCCTCTGATACATCCTTCTGTTCCGCCTCCTTCTGACTGCTGTCAAGTAGGCAGGGTAGGCAAGGCCTACTTCAGTTCACAAAAGGCAGAGTAGGCAGGTCTGTTGGGCATGTAAAGTTTACCAGAACTCTCCACTGGGGTAGTTGGCTGCTGGCTCAGGGATTAACCACGTGACGTTTCGTTCCCATCCACCACTGTTTCTTGCATGAAGTTCTCTAGATGGAAACCCCTTGAGGATAGGGGGTAAACGGTAGGATGAGTTCTTCTTGGCTCTTGTAATACACTTACAACAGTACCAAAACTCCTTAAATTGTTCTTTGGACAGAGCTTGATTCCTCTTTCACCTCTTTCCCATGTGTCTCTTTTTTTCCCAGTAGATTCTGGAGAGGCTTACTGACTGCAAGGTGGCCAGCACTGGGGCTGGGAATGGGGGTGGCGGGGCATGGAGGGGTGAGGAGTGAGCCTCAGGTAACCGAATGTTGAGACCTCACTGTCCTCTTCGGAAGAATAAGAGCACACAATCTGCAGTTGATAAGCTTTGTCCGCCATTGCTGCCTTGGACGGGAGCTCCCAACTCTGGAGTTCTCAAAAGGCCAGAGAAGCTCCAAAGCATCCTGGCCAGCTGTGTATTCCCCTCTCCAAACCCTGAGGCCTTTAAGTATGTGCCTGTGGGACTAGATCCTTGCTTTGATTTGATCACCTCACTGCAACATCCAATTTCTGGTTTCAGTGTTTGTGTCTTGTTCGTATGAACACTCAGAAACTATTAGATCGACGTGGGGATAGACTAAGAGACAAATGGTTATTTTTAAAATGATTATTTATTTTGAGAGGAAGGAGGGAGGAAGAGAGGGAGAGAGAGAGAGTGAATATCTCAAGCAGTCTCTGTGCTGTCAGTGCAGAGCCCAATGCAGAGCTCGAATCTACAAACCTGAAATCATGACCTGAGCTGAAATCAAGAGTTGGACACTTAACTGACTGAGCCACCCTGGTGCCCCAAGAAGCAAGTAGTCCTTAAGTCCTGAAGTCCTTAAGTCCTTCCCCTACTCCCTGGTTTTGATACAGAGCTGGAGACTGGAGAGAGACCAGGTGACTTTTTAGAGAACAGTGTTGGTTGGGGCAGAGCCAGGCTGCACCCCAGTCTCCTGACTCTTGATGCTGCGTTCTTCCTCCATAACATTTTGCATCTCTGTGAGCTTAGATTCTGGCCTCCTCGTCTCACGAACCCTTAGGAATTTTAGCAAATACTTGGGTAATGAAGGGATGGGGTAAATCGGAAAACTGAAGGACCCAGCCTTGGAATTTCCGTTCTTCTTCAGAACATACACCATCACGGTCTTTTACCTCATCAGCGTCTTGTGGTTACAGCCTGTGTCAGCTTTGAGCGGGTACCGCAAGGCGAGGCACCGTCTCTCTCCCCGGCTGCCCTCCTGATCGTCTTGTTTGCTTTTCCTCAGCTGGGTCGTGTTTTCCCGTCCACTTCCAAATCAAGTCATGCTTCACATTTTGACTGCTCTCCCTGGTTCTGTGAAGTCCCTAGACTTCAACTTGCTGCCGCCTGTTGGCTAACAAGCTGCCCGATGTGCTTCCTCTGGGCACCTCCCCGGAACCTCTCACGGCCTCCTGGCTGGCCTTCAGCCCCTGTTCCACGGTGTCAGGGCCTTACGCCGCCCAGCACGTGCTCTGCTCCTTCAACCCCGTGCTCTCCATCTGGCCTTTGGGGTCACACCTTGCCATTCACACAACCCTCTCTCCTTTTCTGAGTGTCTTTCAAGGCTTAAAGTGAAGTGAGCGAGGCCTTGGGCACAGAATATAAGAAGGTACCAGAAACCCCCAGCAATCAAGGTTAAAAAAAAATCAATAGGTTTTTGCATTAAGTTTGAATTTCTTTACAGCATTACTTGGCAGGATGATTTCTCTTGATGGCCGAGTTTGGGGCACCTCTTCTATGTCGTGCCCAAGGCGGTGGTCTCATTTGCTGCGCCCTGACCCAACCCTGTCATCCACACTCCACCTGTCCGTGCCCCCTCTCTCCCGGCCTCGCCCTCACCCCCCTTCGCTGTTACTCCTCGAGTCTTCTGGCCCTTGGAGACTCATTCCTTGAGAATTCATGTTCTGTTTACATCTTTTTCCAGGTTGTTAATAAAGATGTTAACACGTTCCGTAGGTCTCACCCCACCGTCTCCGTAGCCTGCGCGCTAACTGGGGGCCTTCCCCTGAGAAAAGACACTGCATTTTATCCTGAGTTCTGTTGTTTACCGTCTCCCCGTGTTTCCGTCCCGCCCGGCTCTGTGTTATCCTCCTCCAAACGCCTCAACGGCTCATGTGCCACATTTGCTTAAACTCCAGGAATGGCATGAAAGATAAGCCCCTGTAAATAAAGCTTAGGATCCTGTGAATGTTCGGGGCTGACCTACATGCACAGTCTGCCAATCTGGATTAATTTTTCAGGGAAGATTTTGTAGGGGCCACGGCACTAGCTTCTCTGAAGTCCACTCCTCTCCTCTCGCCTCCAGCCTCCTTGGCCACCCGCTTGTTTTTGTCAATCAGGAAAAGACCTCCCTGCCGTGGGCAGGCGTGACTTACTCCTCTGTGCTTAGAATACACCAGCCACGCAGAAGATGTGTTTCCCACGGGGGTCTTCCTGTTTCTGACGCAGCTGGAACTAGATTTACCTTTGTTCCTCCTTGTCAGAGGAAAAGATAGATTTTGTAACATCAATTTGACAAAATGGAAGGATACTACAGGGTGATACATCCTTTGCAAATAAGCACGAGCTCACAGGTGAAAGAAGGGGGGTGTTGTAGTCTTTGTTCTTTGTTACCAAGGTAGCAAATGCCCATAAAAATAATTCGGGGAAATAGAGGCCAACATTAAGTTGCCCCCACACCCCAAATAATCACTCTTTACGTAACCTTGGCACCTTGCCTTTCGGGGTTTTTACATATTTACCGTGCCATGGATGCAATTTTATGTCTTTGCTTTCACATAGTATGGTATCGTAGTCTGGATAGCGTGATGTAATCATTATTACTGTCATTTTTAAGGATTGCAGGCCCTTCAGTCGGAGTCAGCCGTATCTTTTTACGTATCACCATTCCCCTTTTCTGTTGGTCACTCAGGTTATAAATACAGCTCTAAATGTCAATGAGGTGAGCATCTTTTGTGCATAACATTTTCCTTAGTTAGGATCCGTCCCATCGCTTAGATTCCCGATGATGGAATTAATCCCCTGTATTAACGGGAACGATGAACATGTTGCCAGAATGTTTTAGAGAAGAGTGTGACTGATTGGCAAAGCCACGGTCCTCATGTAAAAGTCAGCATTTCTATTCCTCTGCTTGTACTGGGTAAAAGCATTTTAAAAAAAGTTTATTTATTTACAGAGGGAGAGCAGGTGAGCACGTGTGTGAGCAGGTGAGGGGCACGGGGAGAGAGAGAATCCCAAGCGGACTCCTCACTGTCCACGCAGAGCCCGACATGGGCCTTGAACCCACGAACCGTGAGATCATGACCTGGGCTGAAACCGAGAGTCAGATGCTCAACTGGCTGAGCCACCCAGGTGCCCCTGGGTAAAAGCATTTGTATCCATGAGTTACTGTTACCCTAGGAGTTCCTCAGATAGACCTATAAATAATTGTGGCACTCTTCATAGTACTCTGGTCCATCCATTTTCTCATGCTAACAGCATCAATGATAGTAGCAATAACATCCCTACTGCTACCTGACATATTCCTTCCACTGGCATCATTTGATAGAAATCTATTTGAGTCACGTATGTAATGTTAAATTTTCTAGTAGACCTATTAATCAAAGTAAAACAGGTGAAAGTAATATGAATACTTTATTTTACTCAACCCAATACGTGTGAAATATTACCATTTCCGCCTGTAGCACCACTAGCCACAGGTGCTTAATAGCCACGCTGCCTTCTGCCAGATAAGCCAAAAAGCTCTAGCAAACTCTCTCTTCTTTCTTTTAGGTCGGCTGTTAAAGGCTTTTCTGTTTTTCATTCTCAAGTTCAGGTTGACCCAAAGCTGACTCTGAGGCAAGGACTGGATGGGCAGGTAGTTTATCTGGGAGGCGATTCCAGGAAGCATATGGGAGCAGGTGGGAAAACGCGAAGGGAAGGGGAGTTTCCAAGGACAGGTGTGACATTTGAGCAATTACTGCCTGACGCCCGGAGCTCCACCCTGCTGGGGAGGGGTGAGACGTGCCCCCCATGGAGATCCAGGGATGAGGACATGTACTCACTGACCCCTGCTGTCCATTCATTGGTAGTGCTTGTTTCCAGGGTGTTAACAGCCCCCTCCCACCCCCCCGACCGCCCCAGGCTTCAGGTCTGCCTGCGCAGGGCCAAGGTCACTTCTGTGCTTCTAGAGGAAGTCCTCAGACAAAGCGGTAAAACGCAGGCTCTTAAGGGGGATTGTAGTCAGGGTGCTGAGACTGTCTGCCATGGTTGTTAGTAAACTCAGGTGGACCAGGGATGTGAGGTGGGGCCACCACAGCAGCCATCTGATCTGCCTGCGGGTCTACGTCAAGGTGTGGTGGGATCTTCTTGGATGGGTGTGATCCCAGCCCAAGTCGTTCTCAGTTGATAGGAATCATGGGTGATTCGGTCTGTATTCGTGTATACAAGCAACAGAAACTGATTCTTGCCCACTAGGCAGAGGCTAGTCGACAGAAGGATGTTGAGGACTCTTGGAATGTGAGGACCCAGGAGGAGCACGCTGGCTTGGGAAGGGGAGGGAATATGATTTTGTGTTCCAGGACGTGGCAAGCCAGCAGCACAGTTAATATCTTCTAGTGGAACAGAAGATACTGTGTCTGAGTGTGGAATGGGAGAGAGGTCACTCTGGCTTCCTTTCGGAAAGTCACCACCTAAAATTATCCTTCCAATTATACTACATACGATGAAAGAAAGATGATTCCCCTATAGGAAATCAAGTTGCTATTAGGGAATGGATGCTGGGCAGCTAAAAATGGACAAATGGCCACTTGCAGAAGGGCACTGGGCTTCCTGGTGAAATCTGAATAAGATTGTGCCAATCAGTTTTCTGCTTTTGGTAACGCACTATGCTTGTGTGAGAGGTCACCACTGGGGGATGCTAGGTGATGGGTATGTGGGACCTTTTTGTACTATTTTTGCAACTTCTTGTGGGCCTATAACCATTTCTTAATAAAAAGTAATAAAAAGGGCAGGGGAATTGGTACTTGGGGTATGTAGATACTTTGGGAGTAAAATTTGGAGAAATTAGAGTATCCAAACCTCATGTTTTCTCTTGCTTCATCCTCAAAGGCACCAAAATACCAGAGCTAAATCTTTAGACCTCAACTTTACTCCTCCTCAAGCCTTCCAACCCCGAGGAGGGTTAGGTACCCATTTACTTGAACTCTCATGGATTTCGTGCTGTAGCCAATTTATTGTATTTTTTGAAGTTTATATTTGGAGATTTGATGTTGATCTGCAATTAATTGGACAGGATAGCAAGCAGGTCTGGAAAGGGACTGGGTTAATACAGCTTCTCAGTCCTATTTTGGTAAGAAGGAGGCGGGGGGATATGATCACGTTTATTGAAACATTCCCTCCAAATAGCATAGCAGCTATTTCTTTATATGGCTTCCCAGCCAGAGTGTATTCTGAGGGGATGATTAGGTTCTAGAATGTAACCATTGGTGTAAAGACAGTCAACTCCCTAGAGGATGTGAATGCTTCCATTCTTTGTTCTTGCGATGCTGTAACGTCAGTGGAACCAAAAGAGAGTCTGGGGCCGTGGTAGCAGGTACCTTTAGTGCCAGCGCTGCGTGCCGTCAACATGGATTTGTCCACAAACCCCAGTTAGTGGGTGTCGGGAAACCATTGCTTGTCTAAACAAGATCTGTGAGACTCCCACCCTCGTTTAGCCGTCAGATTTCTAATAATTCTGTAATAAGCCTTTGGCCAATCAGATGCATTCTTTTATGATGGGTTTGCACAGATTTAATCTAAGCAATAGTAATAATTCACAACGATAGAAAACACTGAGCCGAATTCTTCCCATAAATTATTCCCTGGGAGTAAATCAGCTATTTAGGGAGGGAGATGCATTCACGTTTGCAGGCCGCTGGAGGCTTGCTCAGTCCGTTAGGGTTGTGGGGTGCTAGGTAGTCCCACAGGCCCTGGTTTCTGAATCTGTGCACAGCCCAGCCCTCGGGGCTGAGGCGGGGGTACTCACAGTCTACACGTAATCCTTCTTCCCGGAAGGCAGAGTATTTTATGGGTATGATCTCATTCTTCCTCCCAGCCTTCTCTGGAGGCTGGGAGGGATCTGCTTTGGGAAGCTCCTGGAAAATTCCTTTTCTTCCAAGACCTCTCCACAGCTCACTTTCCTCCAAAGGCTGCAGCAAGAGGAGCCCACTCCACTGGCTTTTTCTAGGGTTTCCAAGGAGCCACACTGTCCTGGGAGGGGATTGGGAATGCGTTCTTTCCTTGTGTCACGGGATCGGGAGTCAGGGCTTCTTACAATCCTGGCTCCACCGCGTACGTGACCTGGCTCAGGCTGTGTGCCCTCTGCAGCCCTCAGTTTCCTGTAGGAATCAGGGAGGCTACCGCTTGTAATGTTGCGACTTTCAGGAAACGAGAGGTATTTACACAAGGTAAGTAGAGGACCCACGTTATTATTAAGTTTATAACAAAAATTACTGGGGCGCCTGGGTGGCTCAGTCGGATGTGTCCCACTCTTGATGTCGGTTAGGGCGTGATCTCACGGTTTGTGAGATCGATCACCATGTCGGAATCCGTGCTGACAGTGCAGAGCCTGCTTGGGATTCTCTCCCTCCCTCTTTCCTTCTGTCTCTTTCTCTCTTTCTGTCCGTCCCCCCAAAAAATAAATACACAAACTTTAAAAAAGTACTGAATCCCCGAGAGAGGGTTAGAGGGATCCTCCCTGAGTCATTAGCCAGAGTGCTGCCTTCTGGTCCAGAGCGCCCATGGCAGAGGTGAGGTCCAGAGTGCCCATGGCGGGGGTGAGGCCCGCGCTGCCTTCTGGTCCAGAGTGCCCGTGGAGGAGGTGAGGCCCGTGCCGTCGTGTTATGGCACTGGCTCTCGGATCAGACTGCATGATCACCATCATGATGACCTCTTGTACCACCTGGGATGTGTGACAAACACGCTGTAGTGGAAGTAACACAACTTTTAGATGCAGACAGAGCCTGTTGAAATCCTAACTCAAGGGTCTTTGGTCCCTTCCAGGCCCTTCCCTTCCCCGTGCCCCGGTCATGCCACCCATTTGGTGATGATATGTGGGTATCCTCCTTTGTTTCCAGTTCTCTCCAGAACTGGCTTTTTAAAGGAGAAGAATGGATGCCTGACTTTGTGGCCCAAAGTGAGGTTCCTCCTTTCCAGGAAAGGCTTCCCCATCTGTCTGAGGTTTCTTATCAAGGGAAAATAATTTTCTGTTTACACTGAAGCAAAGTGGCACTTGGTTTTGCCTTCTGTGGTGGGCAGAATGATGCCGCCTTCACCCCTTTCTTCCCTAAAAGATATCAGGCCCCCATCCTTGGAACCTGTAAATAGTGCCTTATAAGAAAAAGGGTCTTTGCAGGTGTGATTCAATTAGGGAGTTTGAGATGGGGAGGTTATCCTGGATTACCAGGGTAGGGCCTAAATGAGGTCATATGTCTCGTGTGTGTGTGTGTGTGTGTGTGTGTGTGTGTGTGTGTGTGTCTGTCAGTCTGTCTGCAGAGAGCTTTATTGTTGCCACGGACCACATGTCCTCTCCCAAGCTCCGGGGGCATTAAAAAGCTGCCTAGTGGCTACAGGGAGAGCTCAGGCATGAGCCTGGGCCCCAAGGAGATGCCAGAGGGGCCCCTCAAAGGCTGCTGGGCTCCAGAGGCTCCTAGTCATGCTTGAGTGCAATCCTTTGGAAGAGCTACTGCTCAGCCCAGCCTGGGGGCTGGCCAGCCTGTGGACGTGAGTCGGGGGGGTCTGGTCTCCCATCTCCTTGGTGAATGTCCCCTCCTCATCCCGGAAGTGGTTCTCCACGCATTCTCGGACATCTACGCGGGCAGGACCCAGGGCGTGCAGACCCAGAAGGGCCCGGTTCAGGTTCTCCAGGACCATGGCAGCTTCCATGGAGTCCAGGGTTTTACCCCACTCATCTTGGGATGGCTTTTGCATGCCTTGGAAGAGGGTGTGACCACTGTGCTGGTTTTGCGTCTTCAAGAGACGCTCAGCATCCTTGTACTTTGTAGCCGACTCCCAGAAGAGGTGGCCCATCCCCTCCAGAGGCACATCGTAGTGGTGGAAATAGAAGCCCAGAGAGAGGTAGGTGTAGGAGAGACCTGAAGGTGCATGTGGACCAGGTGGTTGATAGCGGCCTCCATCATGCTGGAACAATTCTGACAAATCTGGGAGCTCACGGTTGATGGGTAATAAGGAGCCAAGCTTGAAATACGGTGTTGGCTGGTCCCAGAGGCAGAGGGTGGGCAAGAAGACGATTCTGAAAGTTGCGCCTGGAAAAAAGTTTGGAGGGTGGTTGGAGGCTGGAAGAAAGGGCATCCCTGGGTCCGCTCCATCCGAACACTGTTGAAGGAATAGACTCGGGGGACCCGCAGGTGCACTGTCCATATGTACAGTTTCAAGAGAGAGGCTGAGAGCAGTTTGACTCCTCATAATGGGGGATGGGCAGAGAGGTTTGAAGGTGCTAGAAGATTGGAGTGATGTAGTCACAAGCCAAGGAATATGCTGATACCCTCCCAAAAGCTGGGACAGGCTAAGGCCAGATTCTCCCCGAGAGCTTCCAGGGTGAGCACAGCCTTGCTGACACCTTGGTTTTGGCCTAGTGATACTTGATTGCTGACTTCTGGCCTCTAGAACTGTGAGAGAATAAATGTCCCTTGTTGTAAGCCGCTGGGTTTATGATAGTTTGTTAAGGCATGAAACCAGCATGCCTTCACCCTGTCGGGGCTGACCAGGGGGTCAGCCTCGCCTAGGGGGTCAGCCTCGCCTGGGGGCTTGATTTCCGCAACGTGAAGAGCCCAGATATGGGAAGGCAAACCTGTGCCTGCTGGAGATTGACCCAGGCTCTGGTCCTGCTTATGGCTCGGACCTGCCAGAGGCGTGGCCGTTGCTCTAAGTGATCCAGGGTTGATGGTCAAATGGATACAGGACCTTCCGGCCCTGGCCTTGGAGGCCATGCAGTGGGAGCCTCCATGGTGATACTAGCTGAGGGGCCTCAGCCACCAGAGCTGCGACTCTGCCCTTGAAGGTTGACCCTGCCAGGCAGCATCGGCCGTCACGTTTCCGTGATCTGCCAGCCCCGTGTGCCCGTGGGAGGTCGTCTTTGTGCTGAGGAGCTGCGTCTGGGCTGCAGGCAGAGCAGACACGAGCTGCTCGTGAGGCTGTGCCAGGCAGGAGGGCGTCTTGGAGTCGTGGTTTCCGTTTGCCATGTTGTGATGGAGGCTCCATTGTTGGATGGGGTGCGTGTGATTTGTGAGCCATGGGAGAAGGCCGGCTTCTGCCGGAGGTTTAGTTTTTTCAGGAAATTAGGACAGATTCATGGTTCCTTCACTAACACGCCTTCTGATACGTTCTCTGGAGTAGGACGGGGCAGGGAGCTTTAGTTAGCTCACTGGGAATCGCTCGTGATTTGGGGGACACTTATCTGGTAGGTGAGCCATGGAGATAAAAAGAGTCCAAGAGCCACCATCACGGAACAGTCTCCCCTCCCTCTAACCACACAGATGTGGGATCTCCCCGCCGTTGTGCTCATGGCAGATATCACTCCTTGATCACGGCCCTGTTAGGCTTGGACCCGGGCACAGAATCCTTCTCAACACGATGCTTTAGTTTTCCATTACCACTTGAATCAGGGTTGACACTTGAGGTGACATACATTTGCCATTCCTGCTAATTCCTTCCCCAGTTTGGAGATGCCATGAATCTTCCCTAATTCCCAGTAGTACGTTGGTCTTTCCAAAGTCCCTTTATAGGCCTCTGTTTAATGAGAGGTCTAGCCACCCCTCCCCCCCACTTCTTTGATCGGGATAAGTTGCAGGTAATAAAACCAGTTCCCAGTTTACCATGGTTCCCCATTTAGAGCCTTCGTGGGTCACAGATCACAGAGGAGGCCTGGGGACTAAATTTGGAAATCAGCAGCTGTCCTGTGATGGGTGTTGGCTAGTATTTTTTAAGGTGAGAGTTTTGGTCAGATGCCTTGAGCACCACCAGCAGGCACCAGGCTCCCAGAGTGCTGGGTGAGAGCAAGAATGTGTCTGAGTTGCCTGATGAGCTGTGCTTTCCTACACTGTTTGGGGCTGGAGGCCGTGGCCTTGCCAGCAGAGAGGAGGAGATCAAGCCAGCTGCCGGCTAGTGTTTGCCTCCTGGCTTTGCCAGTGTCTGGTATCTGGGCAGAGGATGTGCTGGGACTGTGCGGCTGGGGGGTGTCAGTAGCCGAGGAAGTTCTGAGGGGGGTGGAGGGAAGAGGAGACGGTGGAGGAGAACAGTGTAAATCTAGATCCTGAAAGTTACCAGCCGGTTGTTATTGTGAACATTTTTTTTTCCTGGTGTTAACTTCCTAGAAACGACTGGAGAGAAATCTGCCGTCATTTCATTTCTAGAGGAGAAATGACCGTGGCTAGATGTGCAATAAGGATTTCCTGTGTGCAAGTGATTTTATGATAGAGATTCCAGGCAGACCTCACTCTTAGCCCTTCTTTATGGCAATATGGATGGAGGAATGGTTGTGTGGCCTAGGGGGTGCGCTCCTCCCTCCCTCCCTTGCTTGCTTTTCTTCCTCCCGTCAGTTTTGAGCATCCACCATGCACCGAGTACTGGTTTATACATCCGGGTTCAGCAGTAAATAGAGTCTCTGCTCTCATGAAGCTTATATTCTCGTGGGGACAGATGGACCAGACAGGACACCATCAGGTACGTGTGGAGCATGTCAGGGGCTGATACACGCAGGGCGGAGAAGAAAGTTGGGAGGATGCAGCCAGCTGGAGGGGCTGGGGAGCTCTGCCCAATAAAAAAGTGTCTAGAACGCGGACCAGCTGAGCACAGAGGGAACGTACCTCACAGACAGTGCGGGGAGGAGTGTTCCTGGAGAAGGAACCAGAGCAGAGGCCCTGGGGTGGATCCAGAGAACTTGGCAGAAGCCTCACGGGTGGTGATCTACAAGGGAAGTCAGTGACAGGGAAGTCTGGTGACGAGACAGCTCTGGGTCCTGGGACGGGTCCTCCTCTGCCTTCCAGGAGGATGGCGGGACAAAGCAGGGTTTCAGTGCCAGAGAAATTGGGGACCAGATAGGGATTTTGCTGTGGTTTTGGCGGATACATGGACATTGCTTTATTCTCTTTTGTGATCCCCCAAATAGCCCAGACAGCACCTTGGCCTTCCCTAAGGTGCTGTGTCTGAATTGGGAAAAGGGGCCAATACTCACTAGCCACCACATGGGAAGGTAGGTTTGTTATAGACAATGAACACTATCGCCCAGCTCTTTTTGTTTTGAAGGCTACGGAAGTACATGGTCACGTCAAAGTTTTGGAAAATAGTGAAAAGCACGGAGAGAGAGAGAAAGAATTACCTGCTTTTTTTACTATCTTGAGATAACTGTTGTCAGCGTATTGCTTTACATCAGATCAACGGGGGATCCTACTGTGCCTACTTCATTCATATAACAGAAATCTAGGAAGTACTATTATATACTAGGAACCGTTTTCAGCACTGAGGGTATGGCAGCATACACAACAGACCAGAAAAACCCCGCCCTTAGGGATTTCACTTTAGAATAGGGAGAGATGGACAAACCAGTGAGCAAAATACGTGAAACGCCAAATGGTGATAAGCGCTGAAGGAAAGGAGCCGCGAAGACAGAGGGCGTTAAGGGGAGGCTGCAGGTTTTGATGGACAGCTACGGAAAGGCGTCCTAACTGGAAGGGTATCATTTGAGTAAATCTGACAGAGGTGAGGTGGTGAGCCATGTAAATATCTGGGGAAGCGCATCCCTGATGGCAGAAACTGCCAGAGCAGAGGCCCTGAAGTGGGAGCATGTGTGGCATGTTCAAAGAACAGAGGAGGGTGGTGGCTGGAGAGAGGGGGATTGGAGGGTAGTAGAAGATGAAGCTAGTGAGAGTGTGTGGGACCGGGCCACACAGGGCCTTCTAGGCTGTGGTAGAGACTCTGGTGGCCATTCTGAGTGAGCAGGGAGCCTGAAAAGATATAAAGCAGGGGAGGGACAGGAGCTGACTTGTATTTAGAAGGGGCTCCTTTATGGGACATAACGACAGAGGTCTGGAGTGGGAGCGAGAAGGGCTGCTGAGTCCAGTAGTACAGATTGTGCACTGCTCAAGGGCAGGGCGTGGCAGCTGGAGATAGGGTCAAGAAGCAGCGTCCATCAGAGAGAGCATTTCCTCAAATTCAACCAAGGTGCACTCAGGCCAGTAAAGCTGGGTAGTTTCACTTTTTTTTCTTAGTAAGATGTCGCTAACATTTCACCCATGTCTTTAAATAGTCTTTGACAACATGTTTTTTAGTGGGTGAACAGTATTACCTCATTTGGATGTACCATAATATAATTAATCTCCTATATTAGACATTTCGGTTGTTCCCAGTTATTCACTATTTTTAAAATATGCTGATGGACGTCCGTGTACATAAATCTCCATGTACATCTCTGATTATTTCCCTGGGCTAAATTTCTAGAAAATGAGTGATCAGGTTAAATAATATGCATTTTTAGGCTCTTGGTTATTAAATTATTTTTTAGATAACAGAGCTGAGCTCAGAAAGGTTGAGGCCTCCAGGCATGTAGCTAGGAGGTAATGGAGTGGGATGTGAATTCAAACATGTTGTTTTCTAGACCCATCTTCCCTCTGTCTCACCACAGTTAGGGACAGCTCAGTTGTCATGCAGCCCACAGACAGGGGCCAAGTGGCCTCATTTTGGTGGCTTTGATGATGATGAGGGTCGAGGAGATGAAACCAGCAAGCTTTCTTTAATCAACTCTGTGCCCGGAACTGTGCTCAGCACAGAATGTGAATATTCCCTTTGGACACTCCGAGTGACCCTAAGAGGCAGAAATAGATTTAGCTCCATTTATTATACATGGAGACACTGAAGATCAGAGAAGTTAAGCAGCCTGCTTGAGGTCACACAGCTCAAAAGTGGGAAAGCCAGAGTCGAGCTCTGATACCTGCATTCTTTTTTTTTTTTTAATTTTATTTATTTATTTTTAAAATTCCAGTGTAATTAACATATAATATTTGTTTCAGGTATACAATAAATGTAGTCATTCACCAATTTGGTATAGGACTCAGTACTCGTCAAGTGTACTCTTACTCCCTTTCACCTGTTTCACCAATCTCCCCACCCACCTCCGGTCTGGTAACCATTTTGCTCTGTCTGTAATAGAGTTAAGAATCTTCTTTTTTTGTTTGCCTCTGTTTTTTTCTTTGTTCATTTGTTTTGTTTCTTAAATCCCATATGACCACAGTCATATGGTACTTGTCTTGCTCTGACTGACTTCTTTCACTTAACATCATACCCTTGCAGCTCCATCCACGTTGTGGTGGATGGCCAGATTTCATTCTCTTTTTATGGCCGAGTAATATTCCGTTACAAATACGTATCTCCCATCTTCTTTACGCATTCGTCTGTTGATGGGCACTCGGGCTGCTTCCATAACGTGGCTGTTGTAAATAACGTTGCAGAGAACACAGGGCTGCATGTATCTTTTCAAATTAGTGTTTTCATTTTCTTCGGGTAAATAACCCAGGAGCTAACACCTGCATTCTAAGCCAGACTGTGCTCCCGGGCGTTCCAAGACAGGAACCGTGCACGCTGGTTTCTTGAGTGATAAATACCGGCTCATGTTGGCTGGCAGTTCGTTTCACAGCCCACCCTTGGGCTGAGAGCTTCTATGCTGCTCTTGCTCTTACTATTACTGTATTATTATTATTATTATTATTATTATTATTATTATTATTATAATATTACTTATTATTACTGTATCACTTTTATTACTGTGTTTATGCTATTCCAGTAACATGTTATATGTGCTGATGTATGTATAATACTGGGAGATACTACGAGTATGTGTATTATATTGCTCTTACCCTGTGCTCTCACTGTTACTACTCTTACTACATTATTGCTATTAATCCTGTGCCATTACCGTTACCACGAGCCACGTTTCTCGTGCTGGAACCTGGGTCGAAGAGACGGAGCATACGGTTACTACGGCAGATGGAAGGGCCCCATAGGATGAACAGAAGCCTGTCATGCCTGTTAAGTTATTGCCTCATATTGTTGTTATTATTGCTGTAATTATTACTCTGATGATACTGATCATTGATATGACTACTAGGTTAAACATAGGCACTGATATTTCCAAGCCAGCCTCTCGGCTAAGTGTTCTGCTCTGCTGGCTTTCCTCACGGCAACCTCACAACAGAGGCATGTTCTTTCACTGTGCGCCTTTTGCAGTTGGGGAAACTGAGGACTAGGAAGTTTCATGACTTTCCCAAAGTCTCCCAGCTCCACACTGGTCTTCTTCAAACAGATTTATTGAGGTCTGAGTTACACACAACAATCTGGGAATATTTAAAGTATACAGCATGAGGCTTTGACATCTAGCCCGTTTTGAAACTGTCACCACAGTCAACATGGGGAGCGTCCGGATGCCCCAGGGCTCCGACGACACCGATGTCAGGGGTCTCATGAAGAGCCCTCAGCTGTCTGCGGACGTCTGCTACTGATCAGGAGGAAAGTCTCAGCCTTTTCCACTGCTTTTCCACGGCCACATGCCGCTGCCACTTTCTTCTGGCCCCCACCTGCCCCAGTGCTTTCCATGGCCAAGGACCAGGATTCTCGAGTGACAGCAGACGCTTCTTTCCAGGGAGGGTGCCTCTCACAGGAGGGATTCTGTGGGGGCAGAATTCAAGGTTCTGGGACCCTCAGCACTCCCCTGGGGCTCCTTGCAGAAAACAGGAGACCTCGCTGGTTGAGTGAGACACAGTGGGGCCCCTCCCCTTCCCACTTTTCAGCTCTTGAACCTTATTTACTCTATAGGACCAACTCTTGCTTCCATATGCAAACCAAAGGCATTTCATGACTTTTTGGAGTGCACACTTTGCCTCTGGGGAACTCTCTGTGTCCTGTTAACTGTTATATTATCTATATCACACTCAGTTAATATGCAGATGAACTGTGTGGGCAAACTGACTTTAAGGGGTGTGTGTGTGTGTGTGTGTGTGTGTGTGTGTGTGTGTGTTCCATTGCTAGAAACTTCTCTGAGACCAAAATGTAACAAACTGGTCCTGCTCAGGTATGAGACAGGAAGCCGTGGCTCTTGCCTAAGGCTTGGTCCCCTGAAAAACCCACTGCCTTGGTGGCCGAGGCCAACAGAGAGCAGCTCTCGAGGAGAGGGATGCTGCCCACATGTGCCCTAGGGCAGAAGATGGGTGTGTCCCCATTTCTCCTTGAAATACCTTGTGTGGGGGGAGAGCTGCGAGAAGCCAGCCCTCTGTCCCTGTGAACCCGGCACATTTGGACTTGTCCCTGTCTATGGGGACAACTAATAGTGACCACGTCTGTCTCCTTCCCTTTGCCTTTGCTGGAGCAGTGGTTCCTGAACTTGTCCGCACGTTAGAATCGCTTGGGAGCTTAACAAGACGCTGATGCCTGGTGCCACCCTTGGGATTTTGATTTAATTGATGTTGGAGAGGGCAGCCTAGGCTTTAGAATATTTAAAGATCCTCAGGGGATTCTCATGTGTGGCCAGATTTGGGTCTGGAGTGTAGCACAGAACTGTCTAAATGAAATACACTGACAGCCACATACGTACTTTTAAGTTTCCTAGTGTAGCCATATTAAAAAAAAAAAAAGTAAAAAGAAACAGGTGAAATTAATTCTACTGATGTATTTTATTTAACCCCATACATTTCAACGTTTCCAATTTAAACATTTTATGAGATATTTTAATTCTTTTTTTTTTTTTCCTTTTTTGGTACCATGCCTTTGAATTCCAGTGGTTTTTACGATTACAGTGCCTCTCAACTTACACCAGCCAGCTTTCAAGCCTACTACTGAATTGGAAGTACAAGGCAGGCACATAGTAGGTGCCCAAGAAAAGTTTTTGAACACGTGAACATGTAGTGGGAGGAGTCACAGTCTTACCTGTAGCAGTGAAAGTCTCTAGAGTGTGTCAAAGGTGCACCATGACAGAGCTCCCCGTGAACAGCCTTGCTTCTCTCTTAGGGTTCAGGCCTCAGACACCAACCCTACCCATGAGGTCCTCCTCCCTGATCACGCTTTGTTTCACCCCTGCACTCCGCTCCCCGCCGTAGGTGGGCGCACCCCTGGTGGGCAGAGTTTTGACATCCCAGGCTCGTTCTGCCATTGTCATTGCCTGTGCCACCTGTGCCGTTCTTCTCTGTGCCTCTGTCAAATAACCTGTAAGCTCCTTACAGCCGTAGTTATGTCCTCATTTGCCTCTGTATTCCTAGTGGCCAGCACAGTTTGGATTCAGTACGTGTTTGTGGAATGAAGTCCTAAACTAACGACAGGAGAGATTTGAACTGCCATGGAGATCAGTTTTTTGGAATGAGACTGGGCTAGGCCAGGTCTTGCCTAGAAGGCAGAGCTGATCCAAGTGCTTCTTCATCGTCTGGTTATTACTGATTTTAATCTTGTGTCTCAGTCAGTGATGGCTGCATAGTGCTGAGTAACAAACATCTCCAGTCTCCTGTTGCTTCCCAAAAGCATTTATTTCTTGTCCCCGGGCCTGTGGGTTGGCTGGCGTTTGGCTGATTCCAGCCGGGCTTGGCTGAGTTTTGCTCCAGGTTGTGGGTTAGGTCCTCCACGTTTCTGATCTGGGGGCCCCGGCTGAGGTAGCAGAGCAGATGGCAGATGGCTGGGGTGTGAGAGGATGAGGAAAAACATGTTGTGCCTCTTAAAGCCTTGACTTGGGACTGTCGCCATCACTTTCCCTACATTGTAGTGCCCAAAGCAAGTTACCCAGCCAAACCCAGAGTCAGTGGGGCACGGAGTGGGCGGGAAGCAAATATTAACATTCCAAATGACTGTGCACTAATCTGCTTTCCTGGCTAAGGGTGGTGATGCTCCTGCCTCTGCTAGGTTCCTCTTGTGTCTCGGAGATGTTTTGCTTTAAGCCTGTTTTTCAGTGCAAAAGGAGAAGAGGATTGGGGCTTTTATCAGTCATAGCTTCTTTGCTGCCCTGAAGTTGCCTCTATCTTATTTGGCATTGGCTATCTTGTTTTCTACCCCTTTGACCCTGTGAATTAGTTAACATAAGAATTCATGCTAAATTCTCTTCCTCCTCTTCAGGAAGCAGTCAAGAATTGTCAGCCCCTGAAATTTAGGTTATCTGAACCATACTATGTGCGCAAACCCTGTGCACAGCCACGTTGGGGCATGCGGCCACTGTTGATTCTACAGGACCCCTCCCCCCCACTCCCCCCATGTTGAGGAGAGGATGTGGCTGACCAGAGTTAATGGTGGCTCCCGGCACATTTTTATTTTTTCAGAATCTCTGCCTGTATTTCAAGGTGTTGCTGAGGTTTAAGGAAACCAACCCACTCATTTACTGTCACCTTGATAACCTTCAGCTCTGCTGGGCCAGAAGGCAGAGAGGGGTTTCTGTGTGTATATGCAACTACAGAGGAAAGTCAGCAAGGTGAGGGAACAGGAGAGAGGGGACGGGAGGCTGGACAGCACGTCATTCTTCCATCCATCTGGTTTGGACCTTGCAAGTTCACTGCCGTTACGGAGACCTTGCCAAAGCCCACAGTTGAGCTCAGACCAGGGGCCCCGGATCATTTCCAGAGGAACCTGCTTGTAAGGATTCTGTTTTGAGTAAAGATGCTACTTCTAATGAAGCAGAACGGAACTCCTGGCTGATTTTCCCTCCCTCCTGCAGGCTGCAGGCCTCCGTGGGCTCTGAGGAGCACAGGCCTGGCTGTGAACAGAACATTTTGACCCTGAAATCGTCCAGTGCTGCTGCTTTCCCCAGGCTTCTCCTGGTCTGATTTGGCTGCTTTTAGGATCCCTGCCTCCCGGCATGGTGCAGGGGAGCAAAGAGACAGCCGGACACCCTTCTGGTTGGCTGGGGTCTCTGGGGAAGGAGGAGCTTTGAACCCAGTTTGAACCTCTGAGGGTTCAAGTTCCTGTTCTCTTGCACAGTATGATTTCCTGTTTCGAAGAAAAAACCCAGGGTTTTAAGACCTTAAAAAAAAAAAGGCACTTGGACACGAAATGGCTCTTACAAAACAGCATGTTGATGAGTTAAGTATAAATGAATCAGAGACATATGGATTAAATTTCCCTTGCAATCCGCTGGGGCTTCACAATTAGGGGAAGAGTGTTTGTCAAAATGTGTGTCTGTCTCCACCAGGGTCTGGGATGGATTCAGAGGCTGAGTGGTCTTGCCCACCTTCCCTTCCCCACGTCCCCTCTCCCCCAGTGCCAGGGCTTAGAGCCAAGGGAGTTACCAGCAAGTCCTGGGTTTCTTCTCTTTACTCCTCAAGCCTGCAGTCCTTTTCTCTTAATTGAATTGTTCCCCACACATCTCCCCTGTGCCTTCAGATGGGGGATGGGGCCAATGTCTAACTCCTGCAAAGACCTCGAACCCATGGGGGAAAGAGACATCAGCATGAGCCACATTGACGTGTGGGTTACCACTGCCTGAACCGTTGGGAACCATCCCACGTTGGCCTGTACTATCTATCGCAAGCCTTCTCGGCAACGCGAACATCTGTTGGGGTTCAGACGTGGCAATTAGGAAAACCGCCCCCAGTGGCCAGAATGGGGGTGGGACGGAGGGTTGGCAGCTTTGGTCTTGGATCTCCTGGGCACAATTCTTGCTGTCAAAAGAGGGCGGGGCGGGGCGGGGCTGGGAGGTCTTCTGGTCTCATGATAGTAATAAGGATACCTGAGGGACGATTAGCTTGTTTTTCACTCAGAATCATCCAGATGTCCCTAAGTGTGTTGGCCATTGTGTCTTTAATTTCCTTCTCTGGTTTTGACCAAGGAACAGAGAACCACCATATATTTGGAGGGATTCTGAGCAGTTTCCGTAACTGTGTTGTCATTTTGCCCTAGAACCCTTGAGGCAGAAGAAATCTTAAGGAACCCCCCTGTGTAACGCAAAGAGAGAGCTTCACCTGATGAACCACAGGGTAATTCACTCTCCCCGTTATGCCCCCTGCTCCTTCCTCCCCTGCTTGGTGGGACCCCTTTGTCTCCTTGGAACCCAGTCTGAAGGCACAGTGTTCTAGAATCAGAATCACTAAATTCTTTGGCCCTTAGTGCCAGCAGCAAACTTAATAAATGTCTCAGGGACATTATGTGGAGTGAAAGAAGCCAGACGCAAGAGAGAACATGCTATGTGATTCCATTTGTATGGAATGGGTTCAGAAATAAGCAAAACTAATCAGTGCTGATGGAAGTCAAATAGTGGTCACTTCTGGTAATGATTGGAAGGAGGCATGAAAGGCTGGAAACATTCTGCATTTTGATGTGGTTGATGACGAGACAGGTGTATACCTATATAAACATTTCTTTTTTTATTTTAAAGTTTATTTATTTTGGGGCGGGGGAGAGCATGCGTGCGAGCGAGCAGGGGTGGGGCGGGGAGAGGAGGAGACAGAGAATCCCAAGCAGCCTCTGCACTGTCAGGGCTCCTTCACCTCACGACCGTGAGATCATGACCTGAGCTGAAATCAAGAGTCAGACGCTCTTATGGTTTGGCTCCCTCCCTTTCTACCTTTTTTTTTTCTTTTTTCTCTTTTTTCCTTTTTTTTCTTCCCCAAACCATAAGGGACTCTTAAAAACTGAGAATAAACTGAGGGTTGATGGGGGGTGGGAGGGAGGGGAAAGTGGGTGATGGGCATGGAGGAGGGCACCTTTGGGATGAGACCTGGGTGTTGTATGGAACCAATTTGATGATAAATTCCATGTTAAAAAAGAAAAAGAGTCAGACGCTTAACTGACTCAACCACCCAGGCGCCCCTAAACATATTATGAGCTGTACACATAAGATCAGTGTCCTTGATTCTCTTAATTGTATGTGTATGATTTGTTAACTAAAAAGTAGAAAAATCCTCATCACCTCTTTCCCACCCCTAAAGGCTGGGGGGCTCCACTCTCTGGTGAACCTCTTAGCACACTGACTGAGAGTCCGGGCTTGGAGATTGTTGGTGTAGGGGTGAAGGCAGAGCCCAGGGCGAGCAAGACACAGGGAATGGTCAGCCTCGGAAACTACAAGTGAGGTCTCCTGCTCAAAGCAGGGCTTTAGTGACCAAGAAGGGCGCGGTGGAACTGAGGGCACCCAAGTGGCTTCTGATTGAGTAGCCTCTGCCTTATCACAAAGGTGAAACTCAGTGAGTCAGTGGATGGGGCTTGGCGGGCCCTGGAGGGATTGCAGTGCGGTGGAGCCCGCCCTGCTTCAGGCACTTCTTGCCGCCTTAGACGGAGGAAGGCGCCTACCTTCCCCCTTCGGATACACAGCGGAATGTGGGGGCGCCGAGGAAGGAGGGCACTGCCTCCACAGCCCTTGTAGATTCACAGGGTCTTGGCAAGTTGGAGGCGTGCAAGGGGACGGAGGGTTCACAACCAGCTCGCCGGACTTCCAGAAAGGGGCTGCACTTAGGACAGGCAGTTGGAAGGTTGCTTGAAGAGACGGACTGGCCTTGTCAGCCTGGTGTGCCTGGTTGGGAAACCTGGCCGGTCAGTGGGATTGAGGAACGTGGCTTGGACAAAGCATGGCAGCAGATTGCTTGGGGTCAAGGCCCGACGGGAGCAGGGGGGCACTTTGGGCTGCTTCTGGATGTCCAGCAGGTGTGGGACATCTCCTGCCCCATCCCACTTCACCCACCCTCTCTCCTCTCCCGAGCCCCTGAACCCGTCATTGGATCCAGACCCTGAGGCTTTCTGTCTCATTTCTAGGGTCCATATGTGGAGGCCTGAACCTCTGCCAGGCCAGGCACACTCGTGCAGGAGGGAGATTGCAGTTCTCTTTTGGAAAACAGTTTTCTTTCCAACCCAAGCAGCTGCCCTCTGCCAATCAGTGCCAGAAGTGAACTATGTACAGCTCTCCTTGAAAATCCCCCCTCCCGGCTAATGTGCCCCAGCCTCTTTCAGTTAGCGCTAAGGCTAGGGAAACCAAACCCAGTGGCTCTCAGAGACTTAATGCTGCCTCGTATTGCCACTTTAATTCTTGAAAGATAAGTCGTTTTTTTGAACTCGAGTGATTAGACCAGCAGTGCCGGCTGAACCTCTGCAGGCCCACGTTCTTTTCTTTCCGGGGGAGCTCCCAGGTATCTGCCATTTTGGGGCCACCACTTACTGCTTGTGTCCCCAACTTACTGCTCTCTACCTCCGGAGAGAGCCAGGCCAGGTCTTTATCTTTGCACCTCTGGCTCCCAACTCCTCCCTTCAGCAATCTGGGGCCCTTTGGCCTCAAGGTTGGAAGATCCGGGCCATCACGGGCTTTAGCCAAACCTACTGGGACTTTCTACAAGTGATGTTTGGTCCTTGGGTCCATGGTGGCTTTTGGAATAACTTTTGCTTATAAATTACTGCCTTTGGGTCTAATAAGCTCTCAAAAATCAGCATGAAGAAGATAAACAAAAGGCAGGAACAGGCAATTCCCAGAATAAAAAAAAAATGAAAAAAGAAGGTAAAAGTAAAATGGTTAATAAATGTACGGAAATTTGTTCAGCTTAAGTAGGGATCAAAGAAATGCTAATTAAATCAGTTACAAGATTCTGTTTTCCCCTATTAAATTGGCAAAAATGATAATACACAATAGTTTAGATGCAGAAAAATGGGAGCTCTGATTTCCTGCTCTGAGGGTATAAATTGTTGTAACTTTTCTGGAGGGTTGTTCAACGGAATTTTTAAAAAACATTAAAAATGGATAGTCTCTGACTTGGCAGTTCTGTGTCTTGGCATTTCTGTTACCTTAAGGAAATAATCAGAGATGTTCACGAAAGTTCACGTACGAGGTTGTGTACCGAGGCACTGTTTGTAGTGGTGGAAAATTGTAAGTGACTGAAATGTTCAACAATACGGAATCTGTTATATAAATCATGCTTCATTCAAATAATGAAACACCATGAAACCATTAAAATATGTTGTAGAACAATATTTAATGGCATGAAAATATTTACAATATTTGCTGCATAAAACAAGTCAGATTGTAAGTCAGTATATTCATTATGGTCCCAATTTTATATTAACAACCAAAAAATTCATGTAGATGCATAGAAAAAAGTTGGAAATATGCTTGTGGTTATTTCTAAGTATGGACATTATGGGTGAATTTTATTTTCTACCTTGTGATTTACTTTTGCCCTTTGCAAGTAAGAGATTTTTTTAAATGTGTTATTTATCTTTGAGAGAGAGAGAGAGAGCAAGCCAGCAGGTGAGGGACAGAGAGAGAGAGGGAGACACAGAATCCGAAGCAGGTTCCAGGCTCTGAGCTGTCAGCACAGAGCCTGACGCGGGGCTCGAACTCACAAACTGTGAGGTCATGACCTGAGCCGAAGTCAGACACTAAACCGACTGAGCCACCCAGGCGTCCCTGCAAGTAAGAGATTTAATGTATCCTTCATTGTTTGAAATTTATGTTGTTTCCAATTCTCCATTATTTTTTAAAGCTTTTTAAAAATTTTATTTATTAGAGAGAGTGTGCATATGGGTGTGAATGGGAGAGGAGCAGAGAGAGAGGGAGAGAGAGAATCCCAAGCAGGCTGCTCATGCAGTGCAGGTACGAAGCATGAGATCATGACCTGAGCCGAAATCGAGTCGTACGCTTAACTGACTAAGCCACCCAGGTCCCCCTGCAGTTTTCCATTATTGCTAACGCATTGATAATTGTCCTTTACTTAAATTTTTGCACAGACATCTGTCAATTCATGTAAGTAGAATTTTGAGGTCAAATGTCATGTCCACTGAACACGTGTTACGTCTGTAATTAAAAACATATTCAGAGGCGCCTAGATGGCTCAGTTAGTTGAGCATCCAACTCTTGATTTCAGTTCAGATCATGATCTCACAGTCATGTGATCATATCCCGAGTCAGGCTCTGTGCTGAGTGTGCAGCCTGCTTGAGATTTTCTCTCTCTCCCTCTGCCCCTCCCCCTGCTCACATGCTCTCTTTCTCTCTAAAAAAACCAAAATGCAGCTCTTTGAAGGTCTGTATCAGAATTCTGACCCCCTACTCAAGTCTGTATCAGCTGGCCATGTCTAATGTCCACTCTCCATCAAGCTGTGGATGGAGAGCCTGTGACTGCCAGTGCCCTGGGATCAGGAATCATTGTTGACATGGGCCCTGCCACCTTTTCCCTCAAGTTCTTACTGCCTCCTAAACTTCTGGATCCCAGAGGCATCATGGTCTCCCTCTCCTTTAGCATCATGGCTGCTGGCAGGTGGGGTCAGGAAGGGAGAAAGGCCCCAACGTACATGGAACACCTGCTCTGTGCTAGGTGCTGACTCAGCTGTTGTCTAGCCCTCGAGCATCTCCGTTGACTCTTTCTCACCGTACCTCTAATTCCAGCTTCTTCGCTTTGCCTTCAGAGCGCGTCATGGGCCTGTTTCTCAGCTCTGCCGCCGGTGCTTCCTGTCCATGCGTGATTACCTCTCATTCTGCAGTTGTGATGGCCTTCTGTTGGCCACATGTGCTCCTGCACTCTCCTCTCGGTACCCAGCAGCCAAGGGTTCTTTCAGAACACACTGCAAGCTGTCTCCATGCCTCCGAGCAGCAGAAAGCCCAAGGCCCTCCACACCTGACCTAAATCTCTGCCACGTCCCCCCCTTGGTTGTCCACTGGCCACCGTGGTCTCCTGCTGCCCCTCGTACGTGCTGAGAACATCTTTCCTGAGAATCTGCTCTTTGTTTTCCCCTCTGTCTGGAACGTTGCTTCTCCAGGCCCCATCCTTTTGTTTAGGTCTCTGTTCTGAGGTCACAGGATTGCAGAGGCCTTCTCTGACCTTGCTTTCCCCTGACCCTGCTTTATCTGTCCTTGTACCTATCACGACTTGCCATGTGAGATAGTCGCTTCTCCTGCCCTGGTTAGAATGGACGCTTTCTGAGAGCAGGAACTTGTCTGCATCGCTACAGGCCTTCCCGGCACCTCTAGTGGAGTGTAAATTCTCACCACAGCCCCTAAGCCCCTTGCTGAGATGACAGAGCTAAAGGTCAGAGATGGTAATGGACCTAGAGGTCAGGTTCAAGGTCATGACATTAACACATGGCAGATCCAAGCTCTGTTCAGCTGCCAAACCTGTTTTCTCTCTCTTCTCCAACGCACCACCCCTGGGCTAGTGGCTACTTTCTCTGCTGCCTTTCCCAAAACAGTGGGAACTGCTGGTTGAGTTCCTGTAGTCCAGGGAGCCCGTGGAGCCCCCTTAGGTCATGCTTCCGGATTCCCTACCAGATTCTGTCTTTTTCTTTTCCAGCCTGGCCCATCCTCTGTCTGCTGTGCTGTGTGGTTGTCGGTACCAGTGTTCCTGAGTGATGTATGTCTGGGAGGGAGATCAACCTGCCTTTTGCCAGTGGGGTAAAGTTCCTTGACCTAGTGGGACGGTCCAGCCGGGGGGCTCTGGTTCTGGGGTGCCTTGAAACATCCGCAGGCACCACATCCCTTCCCCATGTGCAGGAGGGAGGTTTTTGCAGAGCGTTTTACTCAGTTTTCCCAGTTGCCGCCTCATCTTGCTTGTTGTTTACGATTTGCTGAGTGCCCCTACTGTGTTCAGCACGCTGGCTGCCGCCAAGAGCTAGGACGTCTTTGTTCCCTGCCTGAGGCCTTGCAATCAGACAAATGACTCAAGCCTCAACCCACCCCCCTCCCCAGAAGGTGCTTACCACTTCAAGGCGTCAGGTTTCTCAAGGTTTTATTTGCACGTGGTTTTCCATTTTTAAACTCTCCCTGGAAGAAGTGGAGACAGCTCTGGGGTGAGGGCGAGGGTGGGGAGGCAGGGCTGGGAAGGCAGAATGGAGAATGTTGTCTGTGTAAGGGTTTTTTGAGATCTAGCATCCCAGGAGGCATTTCCAAGGCATGCAATTTGTGACTCGGGATGGGGCCAGTAGGATGCTGGGAACTAGAGAAAGTGAGGGCAGAAGCCCAAATGCTTCTGGTCACTGAAGGTGTAGCAGATGTATTTCTATCCATCCAGAAGCCCATTCCTTCATTCATTCACCCAGCCCTTAGTATCTACGTTCAGCCTCTTCCTGGAACGCTGCTAGATCTTGAGAACTGGTCTTTGCCCTCTGGAATGCCAAAGTCTACTTGAAACGCAATTTTATCCTCAAGAGTGTTTAAGAACCTGTGATTCCCTGACTTACTAGAGTGTTTTCTGCCCCCTCTCTGATTCCTGCTTATGGTGTTCTCCCATCATTGCCTTTATCACAATGTTAGATGCTTCTTTGTGTGGTGGATATGCTTATTTGTTAGATAGTCAGCCCCCCTTCCGGAAGCATCATGAGGATGAGGACCTGTTTATTTTATTGACGCGTCCCCAGCCTGAGGGTAGTTTTTGGCATATGGGAAGCATTCCGTAAATATTAATTGGGTCAGTGAAGCCATGAATGAATGAATCAAGGAATAAAGCTTCATGTGGCATATTACGGGAATAAAGGAGCGTATAGTGAGGAGTCAGGAAAGGATCTGATGGAGGAAATCCCACGTGATCTGCTCTGTAGGCTCCCTGTATAATAACAACAATACCACCATCCACAACAAAAGCGTGTTCTACCATACACTGAATATTGGATATGTGCCAGGCTCTGAGCTAAATGCTTCACATGTATCATGTCATCGGAAATATAAGTATGACTATCTTTATCTCGTAGGTGAGGAAACTGAGGTCTTAAGGAAGCTAAATAATTTGTCCTGAATAAGCTGCAGAATGGTCAGCGGTAAGACTGGGACTCTCATATGACCCCCTTCAGGGGCGCTCAGTGTCCCTCTCTCTTATTTCCCGTAAGGGATGTTGACTGGTAACTCTCACAAGACCAAAGCAAGAGAGAGTCCAGCTGGAGAGAGGGAACTTTGGGGTACATGGATGTTTTTCGAGAGAGAAGGAGACGTTCCCTCCTGGGGACTTTCAAGAAGGGAGTTTAGGATGGTTAGCATGAAGTGATTCTGTGGGGTCCACTTCAGGGACGGAGAGATTCTCCTGGGGTTCCTTTAAAGGCTTTTTCCATCAGAACCGTTAAACTACTAATGGAAGGTGACAGTGCTTGACATTTGCTAATTAAAACATCCACTGACTGAATAATAACTTTTTATTGACAATCATACTGGTGAAGGCAAAATTAACTTGATTTTAGACATTCTAGCCATGGCCTCAGCTGGAGAGGGGCCAAGATAACGTGAAGGAGTCGCTGACTGTCTGGATGGCGGCGAGGAGCTCTCAGGTGACCTCAGTTGAGGCCACGCTTGAAGGAGCCTGTGTGGTCCAGCTCACTGTAGGGACATCACGCTGATGTAGGCAGCGTAGAGGTGCAGCCTGTTGGGGCACTCGGCTGCAGGTGACCATAGAATTGCGTATGGATTCTGGACACTAATTCTGGAAGCATTATGTTTGGGGAAACATTTTTGAAGGCAGAGATGTGAGGTGCCTTATAATCCATGAAGAGCCAGAACAACCCCCTAGAAGGCGGGAAGGAGCTTCAGGTCCAAGAGGAATGGTGTGGTCGAGCACAGGGTAAGGGAGAAAGAAAGGTTGTCAGGAAATGTGGGAGGTTCCATGCATCCTACATTTGCTCATTCCATTCCGGTAAATCATCACAAGTAATTACTTTAGTCCCATCTTTACTGAGGGGGAAACACGTTTCTCGATCTCCACAGCTTGCATAAGGCTATACTACTATTTAAAGACTGGGGTTCATTTGTGACTGGGACTGGTCAGATCGAATCCTGGGAAACCTTTATGTCAAGATGAACTTCTCTGGTGTGGAAGCAGAATGATGATGCCCCAGGAAAAGTGGGGTTTGCTTTGTCAAAGCTGCAGGAAGACCAGGTCACGTGTGGCCATTGACATCACCGTTCGCTAGCAAGAGGATGCTGAGTGAGGGTGGTCGAGACTAAAGGATGTTTGCTGCCGTGTTCTGTGACCGGAGTCTGTGCTAGAATTCTGTCCCCACTTCCCTCAGAACTTTGGGCACTCAGGAGACAAGGCCCAGCCTACAATCAGACATGGAAGACTGACCATTGGTTTAGACCTACCCTCTCTAATGCAGTGAGCACCAGCCACATGTGACTGTTAGAATCAATTAAAATTAAGTAAAATTTCAAAGCCAGTACCTCGGTACCACTAGCCACATTTCAAGGGCTCAGTAGTCGCATGTGGCTACCATGTTGGACAGCACCAAATGCTTTCCTTCTAACAGACGTTTTAACGGACCATCACAGACCAGAGGCCACTCGGCTCTTGCTGGCAGCACAGCAAGAGTGGATCCTGTTCCTCACTTTGAGACCGTGAGGCTCTGAGTGAAGTACTCATTTTCTCTGAGCCCCCATCTCCCATTTCCTTTCCTGTAAAAGGGAAGGTGGGTTCTTGCAGGCACTATACCGTGGCGTGTGGAAAGCGTGCTCCGTGGCATTCGTCAGAGCCCAGCACGGTCTTCATATCCACCAGAGATAAAGACAAGCCCTTTGGTCTGGCATGTTTCTTCTACAGGTATATTTCCATTTAGTGAATTTACCTGAGGCCACAAGCGTTTCTGCTATTTAACCCTAGTTGCTTTTGGAGTAAATCTCACCAGAAAAAGGAAAAAAGGGGGAAAAAAAAACCTAATTGGAGGCATCTATTTTTTTCTTTTTTTGAAAAGTTTATTTATTTATTTTGAGAGAGACAGAGACCGCATGAACAGTGGGGGGGACAGAGAGAGAGAGGGAGAGAGACAATCCCAAGCAGGCTCTACACTGTCAGCACAGAGCGCAATGTGGGGCTTGAACCCATGAACCCTGAGCTCACGACCTGAGCCAAAACCAAGAGTTGGACGCTTAACACACTGAGCCACCCAGGCACCCCTCTGGATCTTATATGAAAGCCACCCTCCACCACGGCGCTGAAGCCATTTCCCCTTCCGGGGGACTGCAGCACTCTAGACTTTTGCCTGGGTCTTGTATCTTTATATTTTTTCTCTCCCCTTCTTCTCTACCTGCCCTCCATGCTACTGTAACACATTGAAATATTTACTTCCTGGAGCTTGTTAATTAGTGACAGAATGCCCATCGTTTTACACTTGGACAAGCCGAGGGTGTCTGTCCCTCTTTGCTCATTTGTCCCACTTTGTTTATTCTGTCCCGTCCTATCTGAGGAAGAGGCAGCAGAAGGTAAAGCAGTGAGTGGTTCTCAAACTTGGGCGTGCATCTGAGCCACTTGGAAGGCGTGTGACCGGTTGTGACCCTACCAGTCCCTGGGCCCCATGCCCTGCCTGGGTTTCAGATTCAGTAGGTCTGGGGTAGGGCCTAAACACTTGTATCTTTTTCTTTCTTTATAGTTTTTTTTAATGTTTATTCTTGAGAGAGCGTGAGGAGGGAAGGGGCAGAGAGAGAGAGAGAGAAGGAGACCCAGAATCCGAAGCAGGCTCCAGGCTCCGAGCTGTCAGCCCAGAGCCTGGCACGGGGCTCGAACCCACGGACCACAAGATCATGACCTGAGCCGAAGTCGGAGGCTTAACTGACTGAGCCCCCCGGGCGCCCCTCAGTTCTTTATTTTAACTGAAGTGTAGTTGACCCACACAATGTTACTTAGTTTCAGGTGGACAGCACAGTGATGGGACGAGTTTACCCGTTAGGCTGTGCTCCTCACAAGTGTAGCTACTGCCTGTTCCCATACAGGCTGTCACACTACCACTGGCTATATTCCCAGTGCTGTTACCTTTCATGTCTGTGACTTCTTATTTCCATAACTGGAAGCCTGGAAACCATATTCCACTTTACTAATTTTGCCCATATCCCCACCCCCACCCCCAAGAACTTGCATTTCTTAGCAAGAACTTGCATTTATAGCAAACCATATTTGGAGACCCTATTTAGGGAATTCCTCTTCTATTTAAAAAAAATTTTTTTAATGTTTATTTATGTTGAGAGCAGGGGAGGGGCAGAGAGAAATGGAGAGGGAGCATCCCAAGCAGGATCCGCACCATCAGCACAGAGCCTGGTAGGGGGCTTGATCTCACGAACCATGAGATCATGACCTGAGCTGAAAATCGAGAGTTGCGCACTTAACCAACTGAGCGCCCCAGGCGCCCAGGGAATCCCTGTTTTAGGCTGTGACTGTCTGTCCGCTCAACGATATCCATGTCAGCATTATCTGGAGAGCCTGTTAAAACACGGATTACTGGGCCCGATCCCCAGAGTTTCTCATTCAATTAAGGGGAGGAGGATGGAGCCTGATAATTTTGCTTTTTTACGATCCCAGATGAGGCCGATGTTCCTGGCCTGGAAGCCAGACTTGGAGAACCACTGGTGTCTTTATACCAGTGTCAGCTCTACGACCGGTCAGATGTGAGGTCAAAACCTGTCTCTGTCACTCCGTCACCTTAAGCTCTCTGAGCCTCATTTTCCCCATCCGTCAAATGGAAATGAAGGCCGGGGTTGTTGTCAGGATCAGATACGCGGATAGTCGGTGCTGAATAAATGCTTGATTTCTTTCCCCCTGAATGTGAGCTGTCCTAACTGGGCTGCAGTGAGGTTGCCCGAAAACAGAACATTCGTTGCTCTGGGTTTGCCCATCTATGGCTCCCTGCTGTCCCCGAGCCAGCACTGCCTGCCCTCCCCTCTCTGCTCCTCCCAGCCTGGCAGTCCTGTCAACCCTCCCCCACCCCTCCCCTGCCCCAGCTAGGCTGCCAAATCCCTCCGCTTTTAAAATGCTCACCCCACCTCCCTTCTCTTGCTACTGCTTCCCCAAGTTTCCCAAACAAATTGTGTGTCCTATGAAATTGTATGTTAACTGTATGACAAGAAGAGCAAACCGTGCTTATTTCCACATGACCTGAAGCTTTTGGCCACCTTGCCTAAGTGTAACTAAAAGCATTAAAAAAAAAAAACAAAAACAACAGGGGCGCCTGGGTGACTTAGTCCGTTGAACATCCGACTTTGCCTCAGGTAATGATCTCGTGGTTTGTGAGTTCCAGCCCCGCATCGGGCTCTGTGCTGACAGCTCGGAGCCTGGGGCCTGCTTCAGATTCTGGGTTTCCCTCTCTCCCTGCCCCTCCCCTACTCGCATTCTATCTCTCTCGAAAATAAATAAAGACATTACAAAAATTAAAAAATAAAAACAACAACAGAAAGTAACAGGCAACTTTGGCCTGATGCACCACTTGGGAAATGGGACACACGCCGTTTCCCCACCTGCATTTCTAACTGCCTGGCAATGTCCTGTGCAGTAATGGATCCAGAGAACAGCAAAACCAGTGCCTAGCTGACCTGGTCTGGGGCACATGACCTTCCTTCTTCTGCGGACCCTGAGAGTCCACTGAAAGGAGTGTGAGGTGGAGGGTCCGTTTTGTCCTGGGATCCCTGAGAACCAAAATGACTGTTCCAGGGTTCTCCGTGGACTGTGCTGGTCTGCTGGGGCAGGAGAAATCAGGGTCAGAGGCACAGAGGCCGGACTCACAAGCAGGGCCGGGGATAGGCGATGGGGCCCTGCCAAAGAACAGGTATTATATATAGAAAAGTAAGACTCATGTGCCTGCTAATTCTTGCTGGTAGCACAGTCCTGGTGCTTTTAACATAGCAGGTCAATCTGTTTTCTCCAGCCTTCTCTCACCAGGACTGCCGGTGCTTTCCAGCTCTGTGACAGGGAGTGTGTCACTTGTGTCCCCCAGCTTCGGTTTTCCCAGCTGTCAAATGGGAATAATGACATGTTAAGTCACAGGCTTGCTGTTCAGATTAAGTGACATCATGTTCCTAAAACCAGACAGCATGGTGCCTACACAGATAATGCCTGACCTGCTTCTGTTTCCCGATCTTCACGGCGTCAGAAGCACGGATCTAGGTGTTCAGACGTGAAGGCGCTACTCTTGGGATGCGTGGGCCGGTGCCAACCCCTATCCCTCTCTGGCATTCTGGCCATGACCAGCTTGGACAGACACCTAGGAAGAGAGACCCGAGCAGAAAGGACAGGCTGGAATCTTCTAGGCAGTGGGCCCTGTGGATTCCTCATTTCCACTCCCATCGTGTACTCAGGCACAAAGGCAGGCTGCTCTCTGCAGAGCCAGTCAAGAGGAAAGCGGCACCCAGCCCTTGCCCTCATCGCTGGGATGTGGCGAGGTCCTGGGCCTCAGGTGCGGGGAGGCGTGTGCAATCCCCAGCTCATCGGCCCCTCGACTTCATCGGAGCCGCCTCCTGGATGACTGCCATCCATCTTCCAGAGGCAGTCGAGACTCTGTAAAGATGAGTTAGGACGTGAAGAATGCGGTTGGATTGAACCCTAATCAGATCATTACTGCAGCAAGAGAAAAAAAAAATCATGTCAGGCCAGGCTGATGTCTCTTTCTGTATCTTTTATTTATTCCCTAATAGCTTTTATTTATCTATGTTTCTGCTGGAGGGCTAGGAATCTTTGTTCTCCTTCTCCTTTTCATCTGGGCCCCTTTTTCCTCTCCTGGGTTTCTAGCCATGGCTTTGCCTCTTGGGTGCCAGTTGAAAGGGGTCCTTAGGCCCCTGGTTGCTAAGAGCGTCGTTCATGGGCTTGCAGTTCAGGACAAGAGAAAGAGACCTGTTACTATGGCTGGCCCTAGTTCTTGCTCCCAGGTGGCCCTGTAGACCTCAAGCCTCAAGTGGACACTGAGTGCCCAAGTGGACAGGCTTGTGTTTCACAGGATGGATGGGGGACTGGTGATCATGGAGGAGAGAGAAGGGGTGTGAGTGCTAGGATGGGAGTTAGAGCAAAAAGCAAGGATGCATGGGAAGGGGAGGGTTTGGGCTGATTGTTGGCCATTGGCCACCTGACGTTAAGCAGTCCTCTAGGTATGACCCGCTTCAGTGGAACAGAGGACACCTGAAGCTCTCCCTCTACCTCCCTGGTCATCTTTCTCTGCCTGCTCACCATATCAGGGCCATCTGTGATGATCCTGTATGTCCCCGCCTGCATGATGGCTAGCCTGAGTGCCTACAGATCCTCGGGAACCCCCTGAGTGGTGCCACACCCTTCCTGGCCCTCCCGCTGGGCTCAGGTTGGTGGGTGATCCAGGCCGGAGGTAGGTGGGAAAGGGGAGAGCACGTGTACCCTAGGGCGGATCTGGTGCAGGTACTTCTGAGGACGCTGCCCAAGCCCGTTAGACCTCAGGGCACTGGCTGCTTCCTGGTTCTTCTTGTAGTTCCTGACCTTTCCTCCTCGTACCTCTCAGACCCCTTTTTGGAATGGGGCTGTCCATGGAGGCAAGTTTTCTGTTGAATTTGCTGATGGGGGGGGGGGGGTCTTCATTTCCACCCCCCCCCCCCCCCCCCGTCAGTGGTCCTATGTTAATAAGGCAGCGCTAAGGACGATGTGAGGAGGGAAGCAGGACAGAAAAGGCCGCGAGGTGTGTTGGCGGCAGCTTGAAGCTGCCTGGGCTCTGCCCGGGCAGGCATGGCCCTTGCTATGGCAGCCTGGACTTTCCTGAGATCTCCCTAGACCCTGCACAGTGACCTGCGGATTCTGGCTTCCTGGGTGTATGCTGGAGAGGAGGCACCTTGCTTTTCTGAACCCTTTGGGTGCTGAGGTCCCCCGCCTCTTCACCAGGTCAGCCTCCTTCGTTGAGGTCGGCAAACGTGTTCGGACACGTACCGTGTCAACAGTGAAACACGAAAGGAGAGGACGAGAAGAGGCAGATGGAAAGCTGTAGCTGGCATCTGGGAGTTTGGAAGCCAGATCCTTCATGTTCTGTGCCAGCTTCCTCCATGGCGTGGCCCCATCTGTCTGCCAGCCCTATTAACATAGGCCTGGGCATCTCTGGGTCCTGAGTGTCAGCGTCCTGCTCTTAGTACGTGTCCTCTTGCACGGGCATGACTCTACAGGGGGCATGCCTCTTCATGGGAGGAGCCAGCACGGCTCTGCCCGCACCTGTGCTCCCTACAGACCCTGTTCCCTTTAACATCACTGCATAGTCATTGGGATCCCAGATGTTTGCACGTCCCCCTCAGGTCTCTGAGTTGGTAGATTTGCTTAATACCTTTCAGTTTTTTCCTCTCTGGATAAACTTGTGCAGAGTTGCACGGGCGTCATGAAGATTGTATCAGTACAAGGACTTGGAGTGTTAAGAGCAAATCATCAGGGTGCGGTGCCATGAGCTTCCTGACAGCACCTTCCCCTGTGATGCATCTTGGATTGAGGACGCAAGGTGGTTGCCCAGAGGTGGTTAGGGTGGCTCTCTTCCTGCAAGGTTGTTCAGAGGTGCAGTGTTCTGCTGTAGAACTTGAGAGCAGGACCGAAGTTCCCAGATCTGATGCAGTGCTGACTCTTGACCCCCCACATGTCCCTGTATCATTGACCCCTTACTCATCTGTGACCTTTACATCCACTCCACTTCGGCCATACACCTCCTTGGCTTGCCCATTGCTTGGAAACTCTCTAAGATGCAGACTTCTTTATCTCTTTATTTCCCTTCTTCCCTCAGTTCCTTCTCTTTATACCCCACCTTGGTTTCCTGTCTCTTGCCCCCCGTGACCTCTGGGTCTTCTTGGCTGCATTCGTTTCCTCATCTGGACCAACCCCATCCTTAGCCGTTCAAGATGTCTCCCTAGAACCTAGACTCCCCCACCTCTTGCTCCCCTGGCTCAGCTTGCTTTTACAGCCCTACTCTGCTGATCCCCATCATGTGACTTACTTTCCCAGTCCTGGAATGCTGAGCAGGGCAGCCATAGACCCAGGCTCAGTGGGTCCACTGCAGACCTGGCATTCACACCCCGGCAGGACCCTCACTGCTTTTTGGCAGGCCTTTGATTCGGTTCCTGCTCACCCCACAGCCGCGGTCCCAGGCCCTGTCCATCCCATTTAAGCCCCAGAGCTTAGCTCTTTAACCCTCAGTGAGATACCCCACCTGCTTTGTGGGGCTTCAAGCTGCTCAGTGCTGTACGTGCAGTTCTCCTCCTAAACCTCACCGTCTTCTGTACCGTCACCTTCCTTCTCCCGTATTCCTCAAAGAAAGAGTCCAGGTAGGTGTGTTCATTCATTAAACGTCCATTGTCTACTCTGTTCCTGAAGTAGGAATATACATGTCAATGCCTCCATCCCAAGACCCTCACAGTGCAAGGCGTTGACTCTCTTAAAAATGACCAACAACGTACTCTAGCATAATGACAATGATAATGGTAGTGAGAAAAGCAGTAGTTTTCACTAATGAGCCCTTACCTACATCGAGCCCTGTGTCAAGGATTTTTTGTGTGTGTATCACACTTCATCTCGACCCCAATCCCTTGAGTTAGGGATTTACAGGATTCTCATTTTACAGAATGAGAAAATTGAGGCAGAGCACTTCAAGGAGAGGTAGAATTAGGATCTGAACCCAGAACGTGCCTCCAGTTTCTTCCATTCTTGCTCTCTTTTTAGCCTGGTCTCCTTCCTCGTGGATGGGCTCGCCCAGGGAGAGTCCTGGAGAGCCTGCAGCCCCCTCCCACATCCCCTGCACCCTCTCGGCTTTCCAAGTCCATGCCTTTCTGCTGAACAAGCACCGTTACTCTGACCCACCACCAATTTAGCTGCTGAGCACGTGTAGAATCACGTCGTGCTCTTAACTGCAGGCAAAGCCCATCCCCTTGGGAACTGTCCCAGTTTGAGGGTTAAAAAAAAAAGGCAGTCATGTTAAAATAGAGATAAATACTATAGACAGAGAGAGACATAAAAATAGATCCAGGAGGGATGATAGATACTCATATCTAAATAGATACCAGAGATAAATACATGGAAACCATAGATAATTATTGTAGGGAGTTATGCTCAATGGGAATCTCTGTGGATAAATGTGTAGACCAGGCATAGTGGAATCATCGAGAGGAAGTGGAATGAAAGCAGCCGTGGGAGTTTACAACTCCGAGGGGCTGCACAGCCTGCGCCCAAGCCCTCAGGAGCTCACACTCAATGGAACTAGTCTGGGAGAAGGTCTGAAATAGGTAGGTGGGCTGCAAACTTCCAGGGGCCATGCGGGATATTGGACAGAGTGAGGGAGTGGGATTAACTGGGGAGTATGAGTGGGGCTGGGAGAAGGGTTGGGGGTGGGGAAGGCAGACTTGCAAGAGAATTTTTAGCTGACACAGGGATGTGATAGGCCCGCTGGCGCCTGGGAGGAGAGAGCCTAGCTGGAAAGGGGCATCGAGCCAAGGCCCTTCCAGGGGCCCCACTGAGGGAGGTTCAGGGCTCCGGTCCTTATGGGCGTTCAGAGAGTAGTGCCAAGTACCCCAGTTAAGCAGGCTGTCTGCACAGGAGTTGGGGGCATCTGTCAAGAAGCCTGCAGCCCGATGTCATGACCACACAGAAAAATCCATCCCAGGGTAGCACTGTTCCTCGTTTTGATGATTGTTGTTCTGTTGTTATTGGATTTGGGATTGGCCAAGGCTCTGCATACAGATAGTCAGGGAAGATTACAGAAAGCTGGGGTGAACTTGGGACAGACAGCCACTCCAGTGTCCTTCTCTGTACCCTGGTCTTTGCCTCTTCTCTCCCCCGTCCGTCCAGAACTTTGCAGTTCTATTAGACAGATGTTCCTGACTGTGCTCTTTGGCTATAGAATTTTCGATTCAAGGGCATACAAAACAGGCAGGAGGGGGCTGTGATTTAGGAAGGCAGGACAGTGTGTCTGTCTCTTTATGAGCCTTCAGTCGTTCCTTTGGGTGATTGAAGAGGAACGGAGTCTACAGTCATTAGACATGGACTTTCATCCTGGACAGCGATCTCATCTTCATCTCCCGTTCTTCTTTTCTAGGAGCAAGCACTGTTCATTGTCCTTGTGGGGCACCTTGGCTTTGGTAGCCAACCACCCATTGCTCTCCTGTGCACGTCTGGGGTACCCACTGATTGTCTTTCCTTGTTCAGGGGTGGGTTAGGGGCTGTGGAGCATAGGAACACATGGTCTTTACCTTCAAGAAGTTTGACATCAGAACAAATCATGTCAGAAAGCCAAACAGTGGTTCTGTCTCCAATGGGGAGAAAGAGCTTGCGTGGTTGTTTCCTTTATTGTCGGTTTTACCTTCTACACACGATTTAGCTGCTGTGCTGTTCTTTCAGATACCCTAAGGCCCAGATGTGCTTCTCAAGGGATCAGTCCTGACGGTAGGCCATGTTGGGGAACTCACCTCTCCTCCCCGAATCAGGGTCTCTCTCCTTCTGCTGAATGAGTATCCTGGCGGTGTGACTCATGGAGGCGTGAAGAGAGTCCGTTACGGGTACGCTGGAATAGGCCAGCAAGCCCCACAGCTGTCCGGTTGGAAAGTTTTAGATGGAGCTTAGTGGAGAGCTTGGAGTAGTGAACCTCTGTTGGGTTAAAATTCCTGCCCCGTTTTTAGACAAGAGGCTTCCATAAATGAGAAGGAGAATGATCCTAAGGAGAGCGAGAACTTTTTCAGTAGGGATTTGGCTAATCGAATCTCTAGCTGGGCTTATCCCTGAGGATTCATGAGAATAAAAATTGAGGGGACAGGCATCCAGATGGCATATGGTAGGGGCATAGGTTCTGCTCCAGCAATGTTCTGGGGTATTTGCCCAGTCTTGGCCGTCTGGAACACCCTTCCCTCCACTCCAGGCAGGGGGGTGTCCCAGAGAATGGGCAGCCCTGAGCAGCCATCTGGCCACTGGGCAGAGCCTCAAACCACCTGACTTGGGGACAGGGACCATATGGATTTCTCAAGGTTCTACCTTGTTTACTTTCGACTTTAATTTTAAATTTTTTTTAAAAAATTATATATTGAGAGAGAGAGAGAGAGAGTGAGAGAGCGAGAGAGCGAGAGAGAGAGCTCATATGCATACGCTAGTGTGTTAGCAAGGGAAGGGTGGAGGAAGAGAATTTTAAGCAGGCTCCACACTCAGTGCGGAGCCCAATGCGGGGCTCAATCTCAAGACCATGAGGTCATGACCTGAGCCAAAATCAAGAGTTGGACACTTAACCGACTGAGCCACCCACGCGTCCCTTGACTTTAGTTTTAAACTCCTTCTGAACTGGAAACAGGATCAAGGACAAAGTTTTCTTCTAGATAGAAGCTGTGATGACCATGGATTTATTCTCCCTGGTGATGGAATGGTTAGACTGGTAGGCAGGATGATGATCCAGTGGATAAAGGATAGGGACAGAACTAGAAAAACCAGTCTTCCATGCTATGTTGGCTACTTATCAGTAGTGCGAAGCTGAGACCATCTCTGTCTTCTCTCTATAATGGGTAGAGAAATTACAGTCTTGGAGCTTGGGTCTGTACAATTCATGGACACCATTGAGTTTTACTGTTATAGTAGTTAGAGTTACCTAATTTTCATAGCCTCTTAATGGGTGACAAAAATCTTTTATCAAGCCTGGGTTATGTGCCTGTGAGTGTGTCAGGCATTGGAGAGACTGAAAAAAACCAGATGAGGTTCCTGCACTGAAGGAGCCCTCAGTGTGAAAGACCTTATTCTCACTCGTGATTCCTCTTCTTCAACTTTTGGGACACCCTGTGGTCCATTGTTGTGGGTAGGGGTGAAGGGGCCGTTGAATCCTGGAATGAAAGAGTTACCCAGAATTAGGGATGGGACTTGGGACTCAGCAGCACAGACCTCAGAAACCTGTTTTGAACTGAGTTTGGGCTCTTATAGGGCTCTGGGGTTCTGTCATTTCCAGCCTTTCCTTATCTAGACATTGAACTCCACTGCTGTGGTGCAAGTGGGGGGTATGGATGAGGAAAAATGACAGTGTGGCAGTTGTGAGTGTGGAAACCAGACAGACCTGGATAGGAGGCCCAACTGTGCCTCCTGGAGCAAATGATTCACCTCCATAGGACTTTGTTTCCTCACCTATGAAATAGGGATAATGATGGAACCCACCCCAAAAGGCCATGGCCATGTTGGCAAGACAGTGCATGCATCTTTCCTGGTAGTTTAAAAAAGAAAAAGGGAAGAATCAAAAGAGAGGATGTAGAGGTTGTGGATGTGAAGTTTAGATCTGGAGTAAGGTCCTGTGTGACCTTGATGGACAGTCTGTAAAGGCAGTTGACCCATCCCTAGGTTATTGTATTTGCTTCCCAGATCTGCCATAATGTATTGCCACAAACTTGGTGGCTTGAAACAATGGAGATTTGTTTTCTTACCATTTGGAGGCTAGAAGTCCAAAATAAGGTGTCAGCAGGGCCATGCTCCCTCCATGGCTCCTGGGGAGACTCCTTCCTTGTCTATTCTAGCCCCTGTGGCTCCAGGACCTCCAGGAGGTCCTAGGCTTTTGGCTGCATAAATATAATTTCTTCTTCTGTCTTCACATGGCTGCTTTCTCCGTGTCTCTATGTGTCCTATTCTGTCTCTTATAAGGACACGTGTCACTAACCCAGTGTGATTTCATTTCAGCCCTTACCTTTAATTAACATCTACAAAGAGTCTGTTTCCAAATAAGGGGATGATCTGAGCTTCCAGGCTGCCATCTTTCTTTTTTGAGTGGGGGAGGGCACTGATCAGCCCACTACATTGACCAAGACAGAAGCAAGGGAGGGTCTTTCTCTTTTCATCCAGCTCATCAGTGTCTTACTTCTGGGCTCCCGGTTATTTGGACTTCGATGACCAGAGATAAGTAGCTGTAGGGAGCAGTTCATTCATCCATCCGTCCAGTCGAGGGGTTATTTGTTGGATGCTATCACCTGTGAGATGAATACTGTGCCAGGTATTGGAGTGTGAAGATGCAGTAGAAGCTTGCTGATGACTGGGGCCAGCTGGGGGCCATCCCAGTGCTCAGTGTCAGGTACAGATTCCACGCACATGCTTGCTGCCCAAGGGACTCAGTCTTCAGGGAAAGCGGGTGGGCCATGAGTGGAGGAGCAGTCTGGGGCTACGGGAGCACAGCAGGGACACCCAGCGAAGCATGGGGGTTGTCTATAAAGTTCTCCTGAGTGAAGTGGCACCTGAGCCGAGTCTTCAGGGACACATGGAAATCCAAGTAGTTGGAGCAGCTCTTTCCAGAAAGATTGGAAATCTTTAAAAACAGACTTGAGAGAACAGGCCTGTCCAGAGAGCCACCAACAGCTCTGTGTGTCCCTGGGACGTGCATAACTTGGTGGTGGGGAAGCAAGAGAGGAGGCTGGACGGGTCTTATCCGGATTACCGTACCACCATTGCCATTAACGTTGCCACCATTTATGGACCAGCTCTGAACTCCAGTCTGAGGAATTTGGCCTTTTCCACCCAAAGCAGTGCGAGTGTGTGTGTGTGAGGGAGATGGAACGGGACTCATTTCGCTGAACATCTTTATGTGGAGAAAACAAGAAGTTCTAAATGCCTTGGATTCTGGAAGTGGAGGAGAATAGGGGGCCTTAGGTCTTTGACACAGGGGAGCTGACAGAGCTGGCCCGGGGAGAGGGAAGCCCAGGGCCGCTGCTCAGAAGCCCGAGGGAAGGAGGTTCCTCACCCTGCTGACAAAACCAATACTGAGAATAATGATAGGAATGATAGTGATGACAGAATCAGTTCGGCTGTGAGTAACAGAACCCACCCCCCACCAAAATAATGATGGCTTTTAAAAAAAAATCAACGTTTATTTCTCTCTTGTGAAAAGAAAGTCCGGATATAAGCATTCCAAGGTTTTTATTTCAGTTCTGTGATCCTCAGGGTCCTTCTGTCTTGCTGCTCCGTTGTCTTTACTGTGTTGCTTTGTGAGCCAGGTTGGTGGCTAGGGCTCCAGCCATCACATCAGCACTTAAGGGGCGAGAGGGAAGAGGGAGAATGGTCCTAATCCATTCTTTTTAAGGAGACTTCCTAGGACCCTGTGACCCATTGGTCAAATTATGTCACATGCCCCCTAGCTGCAGGGGGAGCTGGGAAATGTAGTCGTTAGGTTGCAAAGACATATGCCCGGCCCCAAAATGGGGAGAAGGGGTAGGCAACTGTAAGTGCCAGAAACCGTGTCATATTTAGGCTCTTTGCTGTGCGGAACACTTTGACCCGTACGTGGCATTTCTGTGGAGGTGCTGTTATCATCACTCCCGTTTACCTTTGAGGGAATCTGAGGCTCAGACAGGAAACCGAGGCCACACGGTGAGGCGGGAGCAGAGCTGAGACTCCAGCCCAGCTCTGAGTGTCTCCAAAGACTACAGTCTTCCTCACCAGGCTCTCCTGCACGACAGCCAACTCCGGGAAAGAGGTGTGGGTGTGGGGCCTCGAAGCCCTGGAACCCGCCCAGACTGTGTGATGTCACTCTGGCAAGGACTTGCCCTCCTGCCAGGCACCAGCTGAAGAAGCAGGAAGTGAAGAGGACTGGCCTCGTGGGGGAGTGAGAATCAGCGGGGCCTGTCTTCTCCAGCCGGGCACACCGCCGTGGGTCTGCACTGCCGTCGCCTGCTCTGGGCTGCTTCTCTTAATTAATGTCAACTTGTCCTGACCCGTATGGGCACTGAAGGCAGCAACTTCACGACGCTCTTAGCGGCCACAGGCTGCCCCTCGCCTCGTCTTGAGGAGGGGGACACGAGCATTATGTGCCCGTTTGGACCATTGGCGGTCAAGAAGGAGTTCAGTCAGTAGTGTGAAGGAGGCCTCAGTAGGGCTCCCTTCTCAGAGCCCAGCGCGATCATTAGATATTCCAACGTGACTGTGCTATTTTACTATTTACCAGTACAGACTTCATGGTTAGGCAAAAGTTAAATGTATTCATTTATTTAGTCTTTATTAAAGGCATCTGTAAGGACTTATTGATTCCTTTTTATTAGCTGAGGGAGGGGAAGCACACTTTCTTGGCAAACAAGTTATTACCCGATGCCAGCTTTGGAAGTTGCTAAACAAGGGGGTCTGTTTTTGAAATACTAAAAGAAATATTTAAACATAAAAATCAATGGCGGTACATGAAAAACATTAAAATGGATGAGCAAATTAAAAACAAGTTACTTTTCTCTTAATGAAGATCGTTTTACATGTATTTTTTAAAAAGACCATAAAAGAAAGAGAAGAGAAGCGTTGGCAGCTTCTGGTCTGATAACAAGGCGCAAAACTCAGCCACCTGGAAATTCCGCAGAAGAAATACTGAGATGGCCTTCGAGCGGCTCCTTCCTTCCGCTCTCTGCCTCCACGCATGCACAGCGGCCCGGTGGTCCCGGGGAAAGGACAGTAGGTCTCCCATTCCCGAGGGCTCGACCCCCAGTGACATCACACGCAAGGCAAAGTACCCACTCTTCCCCGTGGCCACATGGACGTGCGTGGCCTGGCATGGAGCTGTATCTCCGCCCTCATGTCCTTCTTCCCTTCCCGCCAGTACCTTCCCGCCACGGCCCTGAGCTCCTCCTGACCATGCCGAGCACACCGTTCCCTCGGGGATTTGTCATGCATGGTTCCCTCTGTGTAGCCCCGATGGCCTCATGGCTCCCTCAGATGTCTGCTCAGATGTCACCTGCTCGGGGCCGCCTCCCCCCCCCCCCCCCCCCCCCCCGCCCGCATCATACCCGGTCCCTTAGCCTGCTTCATGTTTCTCCACAGCATTTAGCAGTCCCCCACAGCGTGTTATGTGTACTCTTTGCTCTGTGTCATTGGTCTCACCCCCTGGAACCAAGCTCAGTGAGGACAGATTTGGCCTCCTGTGTGGCCATTGCCGGGCGCCTGGTGGGCCCTCCGTTGGTATCTGCTACCCAACCCAGCCTGTGCTCCTCCCCATTTTATCATCTCATCCGGCCTCACAGTAACCCTGGGAAGTGGCCAGGGCAGACGTTATTGTCCCCACTGGGGAAACTGAGGCTGAGAGCGTTCAGGTCAGCAGCTGGGCCAGCCTGGGACTAGACCCAGGGTCTCTGACCTCAGTAGCTGCTCAAGGACAGCTTGACTTTTGAGGCCACATCAGTACCTGATGGGAACTAAGCAGACTCTTGACTGGAAGGGCCAGATATTCTCCAGCACCTTCCAGAACGGTGCTCGGAGCAGAAAACAAACACAGTCAATATTTGTGCAACTGAACGGAACTTAAATTATTGTGATTCAGCCAGGGGTGCAGGTCCCAGCTTGTCGCTTACACAATTCCTTCAGTCTCTTTGAGCTTCAGTTTCCTCAACCCCACAGTAAGGACAGTAGTTGTACTTAACCTTTTGTAGGTAGGACTGTTGGGAGCACTCAGTGGGATGACGCATCACAAATGCTTAGCACGGGCCTGGCACATGGAACGTTTCAAAACTGGTGGCCACTTTTATTGCCATCACTGTTATCCTGCAGCCGTGGCCCTTGGATACTTCGGGAACGCTCAGACCTTGACCTTCAGTTGGGCTCCCACATTCCATAGTAGTTGTAGAAACAGCAGGAGGAAATCTTTGAAAGCACCGTCAAGTCGGCAAACCTCTCTAACAGACGTGCAGTCATTACACCACGGGAGACCAGAAGAGTTCTAGGGACAGATGTCCTTGTACAGCGGTTGACCATTTACTGACAGAGGCTGAGCCCCGTTTATGGTGGCTGTGTGACCCTGTGAGCACAACTCCCTCCTAGCCTAGTTTGCTAGGATTCCTAACTATGTCATAACCAAGTACCACAGACTGGGTGACTTAACCAACAGAAGTCTCTCTGCAGTCCTGGAGACTGGAAGTCCAAGATCAAGGTGTCGGCTGGGTTGGTTCCTTCTGGGGCCTCTCTCCTTGGCTTGTACAGGGTTGTCTTCTCCCTGTGTCTTCACATGGTCCTCTCTCTGTAGGTCTGTGTCCTGATCTCCTCTTTTTCTTCTTTTTAAAAAAAATTTTAATTTGTGTGTGTGTGTGTGTGTGTGTGTGTGTGTGTGTGTGAGAGAGAGAGAGAGAGAGAGAGAGAGAGGGAGAGAGAATGTGTGAGCTGGGAGGTGGAGACAGAGGGAGACACAGAATCCGAAGCAGGCTCCAGGCTCTGAGCTGTCAGCACAGAGCCCGATGTGGGGCTCAAACCCATGGACCATGAGACCATGACATGAGCCGAAGTTGGACACTTAACCACCTGAGCCACCCAGGTGCCCCCTGATCTCCTCTTCTTATCAGGGCACAAGGCATATTGGATTAGTGCTGATCCTAATGACCTCATTTTAAGTTAATTACTTCTATAAAGTCCTGGTCTCCAAATACGGTCACAGTTTGAGGTGCTCGAGGTTAGGACGTCAGCATATGAATTTGGAGGGATGCTATTCAGCCCATAACATCTGCTCTCCCCTCCTCCCTCCATTGTGATTCAGGGTGAAGGCAGCTCTCTCTGCGGACATGGTGGGTGTTCTGGAAAATGGGTGATGGCACCTTACCACCATGTTCATTTGCCCATGTTGGTCGAGGGTGCCCTGGGATGCTTGGCCAGAGTGTATGTATATGTGATTGGAGCTGTGGACAGCAGGAAATGGGCGTGAGGCCTGTGCAGATGTAGGGTGTGCCCGGGCTGTGTGTTTATGGGTCTGGGGTACCGTGTTCCGGTTTTGTGCCTGTAGCTCAGGGTTTACAGGGGATGGGAAGAGGGGAGCGACAACACAGAGAACATAGGACACGTACGCTCTTAACCAAGTGAAGTTCCCGGCTCTTGGGGCACAGAATCATTCTGTATTCTGGACTCTCATCTCCCAGCAGAGCCATTCTTGATCTATCTGAATTACAGATGAACTAGCACCGAGGGGATGCAGCATCCATTGAAATGAACAGCTTTCTAGGGGGAGGGCAGAGAGAGAGAGGGAGACACAGAATCAGAAGCAGACTCCAGGCTCTGGCTGTCAGCATAAAGCCTGACGTGGGGCTCGAACCCACAAACTGCGAGATCATGACTTGAGTCGAAGGCAGACGTTTAACCAACTGAGCCACCCAGGCGCCCCACTTTCTAGTTTATTGAAGGGCTTATTTTTGCTGCCGGTATCAGGCACTCGTGAAATTCTTGGAGTGGCGCAGGCCCCCCTCCTGCCCCCTGGCCTGTCGCTGCTAGAATGTTTTATCTTTTCCAGGAGAGCTCTAACGGGCCTCAGACAGAGAGCTGCCTGTGGCTGAAATAAAGGGGCCGCGTACCTCCTGCGGGCCGGCTGTGTCTCTTATAGATTAGCAATTAGCTTGCTGCTGCTGCTGAATGTGTGAATCATTGGGGAGAAGCCAGAGTCCCATATTGCTTTCTGTTGGCTTGGAGGAGAATAAAATAGGGCACCTCACTGGCAACTAGACCCTTTGCTTATCATCATCCTGTACGTGATGACGTTGAGATTTCCAGAATCTGACACGTGGCTCTTGAGTTGCTCTCCTGACTGTGACCCCACTTCACTTTTCCAGCCATGTGGTTTTGGTCAGCTCAGAGGAGGGTAGAGTAGTTGGAGACTGTCTGAATATGCAGGAGGTTTTCTGCACTGTTAGCTGAGAGGGTCTCCTCCTAGGAATAAGCCCTGGGCTGTGGAGGAGGGTAATGGCGCTAGGGTAGCTTTGGGGCAGAAGTTTTGAAAAGTGGTAGCAGAGGTCTTCTCTCTGCTATGCTAGGAGTCCTTCAGGACAGAAGAGAGGCTGCAAGATAGAGCTTCCCCTGTTTGACCTAAGATTTTGGATAACCTTTGACCTCTGGAAGAAAGCTACTCCATTCCACTGAAGATACGAACCTAACGCGAGTGCCAAATCCTTTTCGTATGTTAATTGATGTGGCAACCCCGTGGGTTTGCTTGTCTTCTAACTACCGTTTTACAGATGAAGAAATTGAGAGAGAAGTCAATTCAGGTCTCGAAGGCCACACTCAACTAGGAAATGGAGAAGCTGGGATTTGAACCCAAGATCTATCTGATGTCAAGGGTCCTGTACTTACCTGCTGCACAGGACACTCCAGTTTGCCCCGTAGCTCAAAGCCACCTGAGTTCCTGCAGACCTGCCTCTGACCCTGTCAGAGTCCAAGCCCTGGGCTGTGCTCTCTGCCATCTGCTCCTGCCTTCCACCGGCCAGGGAGAGGGATGGGCTTGGAAAGCGTGTGAGATCTCACCCAGGGGGAGTGAGCTTTGTCACCCGTGGCTTCTGGGGTCCGAGCATCTGCTTGGCTATTCGTCTCTGGCTCTCCTCATTCGTTGCAGGTGATTCACTGTGTCAGCCCCGTGCTGACAGCAGGCTTCTCCCAGCACATCATCAGAGGCGAAGGAAGGGCGAGACCAAAGGGGTCAAACCTTTTTCCCAGAAAGATAATGGCAGTGGGTTTCGGAATGGGTGGGGCAGTAGCCGCCCCAGGCATAAGCAGGGGTCCAGCCCTGGCTTGCTGCGGGGTGGGGATCGGGGTGGTGGTAGCACCTTGCAGCCCCCAGGGCAGAGCTCAGTGCTAGGAGGACAGACCTGACCTACTAGGTGCTCTCTTGAACTTGTAGTTGACAGCAATATAGAAGCACCTCTGCCTTTCCTTGGAGGTCCCCAGAGGCTTCCTGTTCCTGCACCTTCCAGGACTGGCCAAGGAACCTGACTTACTGCCATTGGTCAGGACACATTTCTTTCTGCTCCTGATGACCACCTGAAGGAGTTTGTCGCTCAGGTGCAGGGCAGAAGCAGAAGGGACTTCGTCCCTACCCTGAGCCTGCCAGCCCTCCGTTTGAGGCTTCACAATGTGGAGACACTAGGGGAATGACAGAAGGGGTTTTACCCACACCGTCTCAGAGATTTTCTAACCACGAGGAAGCTCGCTAAGGTTCTGTGGAAGTCAGCAATGAGTGAACTGCACATTTTGTGAAAACGCTGTCTCTGTCATATTTGAAATTTGTGTGAGATTATTTTAATTCTTAAAACAGGTTCCTTCCCAGCTCCAAATTATGATCTCATTCTCAGGCTGAAGCAGTGTGTTTGTTCCCAAGTGGAACCAAGGCCCTGAGGCACGTGATAAACTGTATAAGTATTGCCAACTATAGGTAGGATGTTTACTGTATTTACTTTTCTAAGTTTGGATCATGAACAACAACAGCAGAAAACACAGAAATTTTACCGTCTCCCTTCATCTGCACCCTCCTGCCCTAAATTTTTTTTTTTACTTATTATTAATATTTAAGAGCTATCACTCTGTATGAATCATTGGCTATAAAAAGACATAAATTTTGCTCTATTTCCATTTTCTACACATATTTCTTCAACTTCCTACCATATGATCGAGGTTCCACATTAAAAATACATATATATGAAAAGGGTCGGTGCTTATAATGCCTCCCCCCTCGTCTTCACTGATTTGTTCAGTTGAGAGCTCGGGGAAACCGAGCTTCCCCACCAGAACCCAGGGGCCTATCACTCTCCGTTTTTTTTCTCTTCTGCCCATTTTCTCTCTGGTTTGATCACGAGCTATGCCTTAACCTACATTCTGGGCATTCTGCCACCGGGGCACCGTGCTTTGCCGTCGCAGCCTTCACCAAAGTTTGGTTGTCTCCTTTTGGTGATGATGGGGGACATAAAACGTGACCCCCTTTCAATCCTGCCCTCCCTTCGTCATCAAGGCAGCCCGGATCCTAAGTCTGTTTCAGCTGCCAGGAGGGGAAAACCTGGAGCACACTTTGTGGCTGCCCCATTTAAGGCCTTCCTCTCTATCCTGGGCATTTTGCAGCATAGAATCAAGGGGGATAGGCCCACAGCATGGTGCCGTGATGGCAGAAATCCTGGATTTTCACGTTGGCTGGTTGATGGGGTGATCTCGGGAACTTTGCTGGGTTTTGGTTTGTTTGGTCACGGACTGGAAGGGCAGGAAACCGTTGCTGGCCTTCCTCACCTGTGTTGGAGGGTAACCGGGAACGGGAAGCAAATGAGCCAGTGAACTTGTAAATGCTCGCAATCCTAAGTGCTGTGCGCACGTAGGCAGGTGCTGTGATGGTGAGGATGACCATGATGTTTCTGAGGGTCATTGGTTTCGCGTATCTTCTATTTCCTGGAAATAGAAATATTTCTATTATTTGGTTGTTCTTACAAAATTGCATTATTACGGTCTGAGCTTGAGCCCAGTCCAAAACCGGGAAGTGCTTTCTCTCCTAGAACTGCCACTGATTCGCCAGTGGCATTGGTTGGATGTGGTCACCAAGACGCCACATGTCCCCATCTGCCGACTCCTCCTGCTTTAATTTTTTAAGTGGCACAGACCTGTCTTCGTCTCTTTCCTATAGAGAGGTGGGGAGGGCTGAAAAGGATTGTTGGCACAGAGCATTGAGTTCATCTGCAGAAACCGGGGGCTTGGGGTTCTACCGTGGGGGCCTGGGCTTTGTATTTATAGCCAGCGTCTAAGCTCACAGGATACATTACACCCTCACATACACCACCTCCCTCAGCCCTCTGCCACCTCACGGCTTTGTAAAGCACAGGAAGTGTTGGGCTGTGAAGTTAGACACATATGTGTTGAAATCAAAGCTCAGTTGATTTCTACCTGCTTGATGTGGGCAAGGGACTACATTTCTCTGAGCCTCAGTTTCCTCATCTGCAAAGTGGTGATATTAATAAGAGCTACCTGCCTCATTGAACTGTGGGAACCCAGTGGGATTGTGCATGCTGAGAGCACAGTGTCTGGAACATAGTAAGCACTGCTGTATTTTCAGAAGCTAGGGGGAAATTCAGTGTATCCTAATGACCCAGGAGGGAATGGAGCCCCATGAATATTCCGGCTGGATCCATGGGGTCACCACCATAATGGCACCTACCAAGTACTTTTCAGAACTCTAGAACTGAGATATGATGTATGTGCTATTTTGAATTATCTATTCAGTCAGTCATTGATCCATTTTAGCCATATTGGATGCCTGTCAATGCACTGATCCTTTTGTGGGATGTGGGCATGACTCCAACATGTCCCTGCTCTGCAGGGGCCTCCCTCAGGTAGGGCACCTAAGACCCCAGAACAGGCTTCGGGGCAAGGAGGACTGTGTCCCATGCTGGGGAGTGGGGTTGGATGCCAAGGAAGGAGGGGTTGGGCCGGTGTCTACAGCGGGGGCACGTAGGCCAGAACTCACAGAGGAAGAGGCTGTGAGCCAGGTCAGTAGGATATATAGAACACCATGCCTGGCTTACATTAAGTTCCCAACAAATGGTAGCTATTAATGTTATTATTTAATGCTTTGCTCACAACGGGCATTCAGTGTATTTTTTTGGATTGACTGACTGCCTAACTGGCAGTACAAACAAATGAGGCAGATTTTATTATTCCCATTTCTTTTTTCCCAGAGGGCCTCCAGCTTGTACTGAACTGGTGCTCCATCAGTCATGGCGCTAGAGCCCAAAATACTGCCTCGCACTGAGTTCTTAACCTTGCTCCGCTCCCCTCCCCCGACGTGCCGCACGGCCCCGTCTACCTCTGCCCGGAAGGGGGCAGGCCTTCCTTCTGTCAGCTTCCTGTAGCGTCAGATTAAATAATCAGTGCCTTTTTGTGGAGAGCGATCTCTGGGAAGAGATGTGAACGTCCAATTCTAAGCAGTTCCGTTAATCACAGAATTTCATCTCAATAAGCTATTCAGACACACTCCCAACACTTTGTAACTCTCTTAATAATAGCTAATATTTATTAAGCCCCTACCGTGTGCCAGGCACTGCGCTAAAGCATCTGCCAGACATTTCTTAATTTAAATATTGCAACAGTCTTAGAATCTGGAAAGGTAGGTGCTACTGTTTTTCCCATTAGTCAGATGGAGACACTGAGGCACGGGAGAGGAAAAATAGCTTGCTCCGCTGAGACCCAGAGAGCCTAGATTTGAATTTAGAGGGGCTCTCACCACAGTCCTTGTCCTTAACCAAGATACCTAACGGCCTTAGTGTATGTTGAGAGTCAGACCCCTAGTTGGTTTGTGCTTGTCAAACTCAGGGTGAATTTCAGGCACCTGCGGTTACAGGTTTTAAGGACTGTTCCTGAAAAGCACCCTTTACAAGGATCTTGTGTATCAGTCCCAGGAAGCTGCTCAAGCCCCCCCCCCCCCCCCCCCACACACACACACAGTGCTTCCACTGTTGACTGGATCTGAGGTCTCCTGGTCATCTACCTCGTGGAACATCCACGTACTACCTGTGGGCTAGGCCATTTGCATCCATGGGATCCTAGCCCTCAAGACCACCCTACATGTAAATTAGCTTCCATCACTCTCCGTCCGCCTTATGCTGCTGCATCGCTCTTTATGGCTCTCGTTACCATTTGACATGTGTTTATTGGTTTACTTATCTACATACCGTCTCTTGACTCCCCCTGGAATGTTCACTCCACAAGACTAGGGCTTTGTGCTGTACACAGTTGTATTTCTCGTCCCTGGAACAGTACCGGGCACATAGTAGCCTCTTAATAAATGTCAGATGTGGTGAATGGGCTTATTACTGAGTTTTACTGATGAGGAAAGCAGAGCTCAGAGAACAAAGTCATGCAGCTAATGAGGCCCCCACAGTTGTCACCTGATACCCTTGAGCCCCAAAGTAGCTTTAATTTCCAGCTCTTTATCGGTCAAATACCTGGAGTATGACAGGCCAGTGCTTCTGCTGCTGTGACACCTTGGCTGTCTTGTGTGCTGGCAACTTTTGGCACATACGTCCCCCTCCCTGCAGCCCCCCCCACCCTAGCCCCATTACTCAAAGGCTTTTCACTTTCCCATCTCATTCTTCATTGATTTATTAGCATAAGCCATTTTTAGCTCACTATTATAATGTATTAATTCCTCGTGATTACAATCAGCATTAATTACGCTTAACCTTACAGTATCATACAGTGCCTGGCTGGAGGGGGGACTTCTGCCAGCAGGAGTCCGGATGCCCCTTCAAAAGACGCCCGTGGGCATTAACATGCTGAGTTGCAGCAGTGTGGTGTGCCTGCCCAAAGACTAGGGAAGGGGCTTTTAAGTCCCACAGATGTGCGTTCACATTGACGTTTCCACTTTCTAGGTGTGTGTGCCCGCCCCCCTGAACCACGGTCCTGATTTTCACCATGTCACTGGGGGATACAACACAGCACCCCTACTTATTCCTCCCTCGGCCACATGATGTGGGGTGAGGGATCCCCGCATCAAGTGCTTCCTGACCTGTTCTTTCAGATGAACACCTGGAAATACTTACTATATCACTTCCTCTGCACCTTCCCCTTCATGTATGGAAGCTAGGGAACTATGTGCATCCATCCCGCAGTCTGTAACACTGCCCGTTAACATTTATTGAGTCCCGGCTAAATTCGCGATTAGCTGAAAAATCAGGTGAAAGTTCATGGAAGCCAAAAAGAGTTATTAGCCAGTCTGTCAGTGGAGGCCCTCTTTTCTACCTCCAACAAGGCTCATGTCTTATTTGCACCATTAAGTACTCTTTCTTCGATCAGACACGAGAAGCATTGGTTAACTGTAATTCCCTAGCATGGAATGGGAGACTTTCAGACATGCAAACACTGCCGTTAGTTGGTCGTATTAAAATAAGAGGCTCTTGGGGCACCCAGGTGGCTCAGTCAGTTGTGCATTTGACTCCTGATTTTCTCTCAGGTCGTGATCTCTCATTGCATAGGTTCAAGCCCTGTGTCAGGCTCCATGCTGGCAGCACAGAGCCTGCCTGGGATTCTCTCTTTCTCTCTCTCTGCCCCTCCCCTGCTTGCTCGCACACACATGCGCATCCTCTCTCTCTCTCTCTCAAAATAAAAAGCTGTCGTATCAATAATTGGCACAGGGCTTAAAAGTGTGAACAACAAAGTTTTTGAGGTAACTCCCTGCCGCTTATTTTTGTTTTTACTTTATTAGTATTATTATTAACATTTACGGAGCACTATGCCACGTGGTTGACATAAATACTTGCTTTAACCCTAACAACAGCCTGATGAGGCAGTGACTGGTGAGCCCAACTTTATTGATGAGGAAACAAATTCTTAGGGAGGTAAAGTGACCTGACTGATTTCATAGTAGTTAACAGAGAGCGGGAATATGCTTGGGACGTGGACGTTCTCATCATCATCGTGAGCGCCGTTGTCTTTTCTCAGTCAAGAGGAATAACGAGATGGTGTCAGAAACAGCTCCCCCCCTCCTTTTTTAAAGCCTTATTCTTGGCTTGCAGAGAGTGAGGCTCGGTAGAAAGGAGCAATAGCAGTGACAGGGAACCCTTGATCTTCAGATGGGCTGCAAGACTTTAGAGGAGGAAGTGACGAGGTGGGAAGAATGGGGAGGAAGGAGAGGGAGAGGCTAGTACAAGCAAGCGTTCGAGGTGGCGATGCAGTTGAGCTGGCTCCCAGTTCTCAAGTGCAGAATTTGATGGTCAAGTCTAGGGCACAGTATGACAGGGATAGAAATGTACATTGTGCACTTGGGGAGTAACCTAAAAAGTCTTTTTACTCAACCGATGGTAGGAATGGCGGTTGGTAGATCATTAAGTAATGATGGGCTTTGAGCATCAAGATTACATTGTATGGGGCGCCTGGGTGGCTCAGTCGGTTAAGTGGCTAACTTCAGCTCTGGTCATGATCTCGCGGTCTATGAGTTCAAGCCCCACGTCAGGCTCTGTGCTGACAGCCCAGAGCCTAGAGCCTGCTTTGGATTCTGTGTCTCCCTCTCTCTCTGCCACTCCCCCATTCATGCTCTGTCTCTCTTGCTCTCAAAAATAAACATAGAAAATATTTTTAAAAAGATTAAATTGTACATGTTTGTAAATCAGGGCATACCTAAATAAAATTAGCGAGTGAATTTGAAGGAAACGCTGCCTACAGACCCAAGGTAAATGTCAAATATGCTCTCTTACTCTTCATATGGCTTATTTAAGTTTTCTTAAAATGATAGATGGTGGCAGGTGTATGCATACTGACCTTGGCAGGAGATGATCTTGGATTTGAATTCCAGCTTCACCATCTATAGCTGAAGGAGTATGGACAGGTTAATAAAATAGTTCTGAGTCTCTGTTTCTTTGTCCTTAAGATGGAGACATCATTGCAAGGTTGTAAGGGTTAAGTGACGCAATACCTATAAGTTGGGACAGTTCTTCGCCATAGTAGATACTCATCCAACAGTAGTTTGATTAACAAGAGACTACGTAGGGAAAGCACAGTCCAGGGCATGGGATATAGAGGATTCTCCATAAATAACCTCTAGTTCGTGTGTGTGTGTGTGTGTGCATACATAACGTACATAATATCTATGGGTCACTCAGTCCACCTAGCAGAAACTTGAAAAAGACACGTGCCATATCTGAAATGGAAAACATTCCACATATAGACCCTCTGTGAACCCAGGTCAAGATGGGAATGATACCTGGGCTTATTAGAAGTAACCATTTTAAAAGTAAATGCCACTTGCTAGCTTAAGGATTCCACTGTGGTGACTTGGAAGAGCATCTTGTTTGGGACTCGTGAGTTCCTGCTCTGACAGGTGTTTTCCGGGCATGGGCTGCAGCAACACATCCCTTCAAATTCATGCCAACAGGAAGGAAGGACAGTGAACAAAGACCCTGATATTAATGCTTCCTTTAGTTCTCCTTGGAAGTTCTCTTGTTTACATTTATCATGTTTAACTGCAGTTGAAAAAAGAATTCTGCATTAAATTGACATCACGGAGACTTCCTGCCTTCAACAAAGATAACCCATTAAACTTCCCCAGTAGATAGGTTTCCGTATCGTTGAGTGTAAAGTACATCACGTTTGGGTCCGTGAGCATGAGGAGAACAATACCACGTGTGTGCCCAACAAAAGTTCTTTACTATCTTAACACTTCCCTAGAATCTTCTTCACCAGTCCCAGAGATGCTTCATCATTAATTCTGAACCATTTTTGATTAGCAGAGGCTTCTGACACTTCCAGTTTCTCTGCCGCAACTTCTCCTTCAGTTGGTTAATGCCCTTAAAATACCCACATCTGTACTACTGTGCCTTTAAAGGGCCTGCTATTTAAAGGCACCTTGGGAGGAATCCCCTGATTCACACATTTGCATATTAGGCCAACGTTCTGAGTGTGTTTGGGACGTCAGCGGTTCCAGATAATATTGACAACCACCTCTTGGCCAGGATTGACATTATCCAGCCAAGGCTTCCTGTATACTGATCTTTTCCGTCCATCATTTTGCTTTGCCTCACTGCCGAGGTTAGCGACAGGATCGGCTGATTAACACTGGTGTTCGCCAACCCCACAAACACACGCATATTCTGAAACGGACGCTTGAAAAGAGGATGAATTTAAAATTCCATTATGAAACACTGTGGGGTTTTTAATAGAATGCTAACAAACAATATTGTTAGGCAATTAAAAAATAATAAAGCAACCTGCTTAAATAGCTGTAACCTCACAGGCTTGTAATTACACTGGCTGCCCTGGGAACGGACACTCAGGAGAACGAGGGGAAGTAAGCTGTTAACCGAGAGGATTTAAAATAGTCTAGGCTTACTACTGAGGGAGTGTGAGCATAACATCCTTGCATGTACTCACTTAGCAGGAGTCAGACTTGGCTTTTTTCTCTTCATTCCCATCAGCATATCCACTGCATCCTTAGCTCCAGGGCTATTTCTGTGTATCTTCTGTCAAGCGCAGAAAAAAAAAAAACAAAAAAACAAAAACCAACCAAACAAAAGCAATTTCTGCCTACCTTGCCAGGTCTGAAAAAAAAATCCTCTGATCCCTCTGTTGCCCTTGGGGCTGTTGGCATTTCATTTCCTCATCGTGCCACAGCGTCGCACGAGGTTACGGTTGACCTTATGTGAGACTGTGAAGCCCCAAAGAAATAACGTGACCGCTTCCTGATCGCACGCAGTTGTATTCACAGCAATGCCGGGGGTAAGAACCTGGATTGGAATTCAGGACCCTGGTGGCACCCATCTGTTGTTCTTACCTTCCATGACAAATCCGCTTCCCTGTTAGGACGGTTTGACTTTTTACAAGATCTTGATTTCCATTTTAATAATCCTAAGCCTTCCCTCGACTCTGCAAAGGAATTAAATTTAAATACGTAGCTTACATTTTATCTTGACATTTTCTTTAGAAGGCAGGAAAGAAAAAGGAAAACGGGGGCCAGATATTTAGTCTTCCCATCACGAGAGCAAGAGCCTCGCTTTCGCTGGAGCCCTTTGTTCGGATTCTCTCGGGAGGAGTGTAGGGCCAGAGGCTGCTTTGCAGGCCTCCAGGCTCTCTGGTTACCCCTGGAGACACCAGGAAAACTCTGCATCCAGTATTCCAAATCTCTGTGGGAAAGGTACTAGTGTCAGCATTAAGTGATATGGCTTAAAGATAGTCTTGTCAGTCTAATTGATCTTGAGTCATTGCCTTTCCTGTCAGAGCTGTCTGTCTCCTTACCCATAATCCTCATCACTTTGATAGCCTGTCAGGAATATGGGACTTGGCCCAGCCTTGCCTTCATCCAATAACATTATGAAATTGATACTGACACTTCCATTGGCACTAATTTCTCTAAGAGATTGGAGCCAGAGGACAAGTGGTTTAGCTTCATGGCCGTTAAGCTTTCCAAGTAGATCAAGATGGCCCGAGATTGATTGACCTGTACCCTGAGGAAAGGGGGTTGGGGGAGAAGGGAGGAGAGGGAGAAGAGGGAAGGGAAAATCATTGGCTGCATCATCATCATCAAGTGGTATTTATTGACCGCCCAAGAAGGACAATGTCTTCTATGGATATTTAGAAGATACATGCCAGCCCCTCCAAAGATTGCTTCATGGGGAATTTAGAAAATTATGGAAGCATGTTGGCTACACTGCCTACTTCTGGTATTGCCCCTTTGTGTCTAGAGTCCAAAACAGCAATTGATTCTACCCATGACTCTCTTTTCTCCACCCTCCACTTCCACACCCAGGAGGCCTAAGTTATTTTCTATTAGGGTGCCTGTCATTTTTCATCCAAAGCAATCCTGGGGCAACAGGTATAAACAAGAACTACTCTAGGAAAATGATGTTTGGTCACCCTCCTTTTAATAATTTCAAAAGAAGCATATGTAAACTGAACGAAGAGATACTTTGACAAGTTTTACTTCCTTACCGGAATCTCCTTTAGGTTAATGGATTCATGAGGAAACCAGGTTTTGAAGAGGGGGTTCCATGAAAATGAGAAGTTCTTATGAATTGGTAGGTTTAATAACGTTACCTGCTCTGGAAATCAGTATGAGAATAATACCTTAAAAGTGATTGCAGGAAGTCGCAAAGTTGGAGAAGAATACGCATTTTTAGATTAGGTGGTTACGTCTTAGGATTTTTTTCCTTTGTGCCAGTCTAGCTCATATGTCCATCTTTAGAAAAATAAACAACTCCCTCACTACTACTAGAATCTCCCTTATCTCCATCCACCTTACTACCTCTTTGTGGGGTATTTGGTTTGGGGGTTTAATATCCTCAATGTATTATACTTAAGTATATTATATATATAACCCATGGAGTAATTTCGTGAGATGGAGAAGGGGCGAAACTGTAAAGAAATGCAGACCGTTAAGTATTCTTACACACCTGTCCGATGAGCAATAAACTGGTGTTACTGTGTGTGTGAGTTCACGTGTGTTCTTGCTTAGGAGTGCGTCTGTGTGAGCACGCGTGGCATTTGCAGCACGTTTGTGATGGTCTGTTGGGGAGCGTGCCTGTGACATCATTGCCTTGCTGCCTGTGACTCAAGGGGCTTCTTAGAGACTTGCTAAGTGCTGGCCTGGCCAGGGGAGCCTCTGCCCCAGGATGGGGGCAGGTATGCAAACAGGAACAGGTACTACAGTATATAAAGCGTGCCGTACAAGGGAAGAGATCACAGAGCTGATACGATATTATTTGGATTGATTCTGGTATTGTATTTATGCTTTCACGTGCTGGAAATCAGTCGACCCCCCGCCCCCTTCTCCGTTCCTGCTGTAGCACTGTTCGAATGAAATGCTTGTGTCACCTTTACAGCTTGTCTGTGAAAGGGGTGAGTGAGCCAAGGGATTAATAGGGGTTGCCGAGGCTCTTGCCCAACCGCTGCCTAGGTGTGTGGGGAGCAGAGGCAATGGCCAAGGTTCAAGGTACCTTAGAGGTGACAGCCACCAAGTAAGCAGAGATAATGTCTGTGTTTGCTGGGATGAAAGGTGATGGACCTCTAGGCTAGAGTGTTTGCTGGGTGGGGGTCCTTCTGAGGCTGACTTCCTCTCTGTCTCCTGCCCTGGCTCAGTGTCTCTCCCTTGTGCTGTCATACTGCTCTGGGCACACCTGTAACGTAATCCTCGCCACATCCTCTCTTGGTTTATCGCATGTCCCACCTGTAGACCTGCGGGCCTCTTCACGACCGGGGATGTGTCTTCTCTCCCTCCCTAGTCTCTAGCTCACAGCCCAGCACGCGAGACAGTATTTGATGAGCGTGCGGGTGAGAAGGCCGATTTGAAAGGTGTGGCATGAACCAGGAACTAAAATATGAGGGTCACTTTTTGAGGGTTGTGGAGTGGGCTTAGTGCTGCAGTTCCTGGGAAGGTGCCCTCGGAAGGTTAAATGCCTGTAGAGTGCATTCCTCGTTCACTCCAGCTAGTTTTTCTCACCATCCCTTATGCCTGCCACTGCCTGGGGCTAAGGTGGGAGACCTGTGTTGGGGGTTGAATTGTGTCCTGCAGAAAGATACGCTGATGTCTTGACACCTGATACTTGTGCAGTGACCTCATTTGGAAATAGTCTTTGCAGGTGTGGTCATGATGTACATTTATTTTTTTTTTATTTTTTATTTTTTGGGGGGGGAACAAAATGGCAGAATTTATTGGTGTTTACTGTACACACCTTCCAAAATACAAGGCTAGGTGTACACAGGCAGGCATTGCAGCACTGTTTAAGAAGCAAAAATATTCTGAATATTCATCAAGGGGAAAGTGGGTAAATTACATTTATAGGTCATGATGTACATTTAGATGTGATACTGGAGTAGAGTGGCCCTTAATCCAAGTTGACTAATGGCCTCAATAAAAATGGAAGAGACAGACACACACACACACACACACACACACGCACGCACACACATCAAGGGCACGTGACCAGGGAGAGTGACACATCTATACACCAAGGAATGCTCAGGGGCTGCTGACCCCCAACAGAAGCTCAGAACAGGCAAGGAAGCATTCTGCTTGGAATCTCAGAGGGAGCATGGCCATGCTGACACTTGGATCTCGGACTTCTCACCTCCAGAACTGTCAGAGATTACATTTCCATTGTTTCAAGCCACTGAGCTTGTGGTATTTTGGTACAGCAGTGAAAGGAACCTAATATGCTTTGGGAGGCAGTGCCTACCGATATCTGGGACAGCTCTCAGACAATGCATTATTTGAAGTTTGAGAGAGAGAGAGAGAGAGAGAGAGAGAGAGAGAGAGAGAGAAAGGAGCAGAGAGAGAGGGAGGGAGAGAATCCCAAGCAGGTATTTATTTTGAGAGAGAGAGAGACAGTGTGGAAGGAGCAGAGAGAGAGGGAGGGAGAGAGAATCCCAAGCAGGCTCTGCACTGTTAGCACAGAGCCTGATGTGGGTTCAGACTCACAAGCAGTGAGATCTTGACCTGAGCCTAAATCACGAGTTGGATGCTCAACCAACTGAGCCACCCAAGCACCATCGCAATGTATGTTTTCTTTTTTTCTTTTTAATTTTTTTTAATGCTTATTTATTTTTGAGACAGAGAGAGACAGAGCATGAATGGGGGAGGGTCAGAGAGAGGGAGACACAGAATCTGAAACGGACTCCAGGCTCTGAGCTGTCAGCACAGAGCCCGACGTGGGGCTCGAACTCACAGACCGCGAGATCGTGACCTGAGCTGAGGTCGGCTGCTTAACCGACTGAGCCACCCAGGCGCCCCCGCAATGTATGTTTTCTAATTGCCTGCTGTATTAAAGGCATTTTACTAGGGTCTCAGAAGAATTCAAAGATCTACAGGATAGGATTCTTGACCATTAGGGTTTTATGATCTAGAGATTTTAGGAGCTAAGGAGCTTGAATTTGGGATGAATGAGGAGATCAGTGTTGACCCCAGGACAGTCTGACCAGACAAGTTCAAATGTAGGGGTCAAATATAGATAGAATTTTCTCACAGTTTTTCAAGGACATGGTGTTTCTCGTGAACATTATAACACAAGCTAATGGCATAACTAATTTCCAAAGGGAAATGTCATAGGACCACTCTGTGACTTATCTATGTTGGTACCCTTGCCATGGATGCCAGGTGGAGGGTTGCTGTTACAGGGCTCTGAGACCTGGACATACAGTCCTTTTGGAGACAACACTTGCCTTGACAGAGAGCTGGGCCTGGGTGATGTTCAACCAAGGTGGGCAGGGGCCAACCCCCGGTCGAGTGAGCAGTCGTGAGAGACCACAGAAAGGCCAGGAAGCCCAGCCACAATAGCCCATCACCTCTACAAGGACAGGGCCTATTGTGAGACAGTGCAGGGTGTGGGACCCTCAGCAGATGATGTCGAGGGCCTGCTGAACTGAGCATCCACCAGAGAACCCTGGTTTCTCACCTTGAGACTGAACTGAGCATCCACCAGAGAACCCTGGTTTCTCACCTTGAGACTGCAGAGAAAACTGGGCATGTCTTGACGGGCCCGTTGTCCCTTCCAAGGACGATCACAAGAATCTGCCTTCTGTGGGACAGTTTTTGCTGGACGTTGATGGGGCTGACTTTGGCCTTGCACTTCCTTTCCTGAGGCACACTTTCCCTTTGTCTGGGTTTATCATGTGTGGTAGCCCTGTGGTTTAGAAGACACTCCTTGTCACTTTGAAATCATAGGTAAGGGATTCAGAGCCAAACTCCTGAAATCCCCAAACAACTTCCACAGAGATCCATTTGGTGGGGAGTCCTCACAGCAACCAGAAATGCCATTTTGGGTCTTACTCCCAGATGGAGAACCACGCTTTACTTTTCTAGAGGAAGTAAGTTTGATGTGAACTCAAAAGAGCACTGGACTAGGAGTCAGAGGAGCTGGAGTCAGAGTTCTCCCCTGACTCTGTGGTTGGTCAGTTTAACAACTCTGTGTCTCTATTTCTTCATCTGTGCAATAGGGGGTGTTGAGTATCTCAGGGAGTTGCTGTGGTGATTAAGTGAGTTCATGGAGAGGAAATCGCCTTGTGAGTGATAATGAGTCATACAGAAATGAGGGGCTTCCATTGATATTAGATTATGGGTTTTAATGCACAAAATCATGGGACCCTCCTGTCTTTTTTTTGTTGTTGAGGTACAGTTGACACATAACACTGTATTAATTTCTGGTGTGGAGCGTAATGATCGGATATTTGTATACACTGTGAAATGATCACCACAGTAAGCCTAGCTAACATCTGTCATGGGTCCCCCATTCTAAAAGGTTCTGTGATCTCATTCCTCTCCCTATTTGAGGCATCTAGGAGGCCTTGTATCTTCCCAATGAACATTTTCTAATAAGGAGAGAAATATCTTTTTAGTCTGTCATAAGCTAATGGGCTCTTTGTCAAGCCCAGGGAGAGCTGGGTACGAACACAGGATTCCCAAGCCTCGGGGTTGAGTTTACAAGCTCAGAATGGCCTGGAAGAATCGTTCGACTTCCATCCATAAATTTGACCTCATTTCAGTGTCTGAGATTTAGGGGTCTTGTTGTTCTGAAGTGTTTTCATTGTGGACCTCACCAATTTGAGGCCATGTCAATTATGCACCGTGAGGATATAGGGGAGTGATGAACAGTTTGGGCTCTGGAGTCTTACTGGTCCATTTAGAATCACGATGCTGTCACTCACTAGCTGTGTGTCTTGGGCAGACCCCTTGACTGCTCGGGCTCTGCTTGCAGGACCCACCTTATGCAGCCACCGTGAGCACTGAATGAGATCATATGACACGAAGCCCAGGACAGTGCCTGGTGGTCAGTCAGTGCTCATCAAGCATTAGCTATTCTGGAGAAAGAAGCCCGGTGTTCTGCAGGTGACAAGATGCTGTGGCATTTCTCCACATGTACTCAGAAGCATTATGAGGAGGGTTTCCTTCAGGCATACCCTGGGTGAGCTGTTGCCTGCAAAGGAGTGTGTGAGGCCCGTGCAGCTGTTGAGAGGCCCTCCGGGAAGCCCCCCATCAGCCAGCACCTGCAGGGCCTCTGTCTCTCCTGACCTTTCATCCACAGGGCAACCCTTGGGGTTTTAGGTACTGCATTTCCCACTCGTGAACGAGGTAAACTCAGAGGCATATGGGCTTTAGCTCATACAAATTTGGCCCGTCACTCTCTTGGTCATGGTGTTGAACTAAGATGTTGCAGATTACGCAAAATAGTTCCCTTAGTGGAAAAAGTGATGTGAGTGTGGGAAGGGTGTGGAGACATCAGTGATCCCACATGCCAGCACCTGGTACAACATGCTCACAACGTACGATGTCTCCTTCCATTCGCCAAAAGTCCCCACGAGGCTGGGGGAAGAGCTCCGCATAATTCCTTGGGGGGAGGTGAGTGCCCCTATTTTGGGGTACACTGGCTAGTCCAAGTACAGTGGCTAAAGATGAATTGAGGAATGCTGAGACTTGAGCTGTAAGCTTTTTGTGGGGCCTTGGACCGAAGCACCAGCATTTTGTATTCCAGTTGTCTTACATATGCAACTGGGAGGTAATTATTCGCTTCCTGTTTATGCCTGGAATGTTCTGAAATGCTGTCTGTATAGTCTTTGGAGAAAGCTGATGATGTTTGCCTTCCCTCTAGGATGCATATTTCCTTGTTCTCGGGTCCCTTGCTGCCTGCCATTCTTCTGCCTGGATCTCCTACACAGGAGTTGTTCCTTCTAACCACAACGTGGTGCACAGGTTCCGGGTCTAAAGTTCTCTGGAAATGTCATAAGCTCCACTCCTAAATGAAGCCAGATTTCTTACAGATGGCTTCTCGATGGAATAAAGATTGGGAATGGGAGGGAGATTGTGCTTGATCCATTATCACTTGTCCCAATGTCAGAAAAACAATCCTAGAGGGTCAGGCAGCATGGTGCCACAAAATGAGCCCAAACTGTGAAGTCAGATAGATGTGGGTTTGTCTACCATTTATTAACTCTGTGACCTTGGACAAGGTCAAGCTCCTTGAGCTTCAGGTTCCTCAGTGGCATCCCTGGGATGACAGGATCTACCCCTAGGGTTGTGATGATTAACTGAGGTGAGGGAAGCCACTGTTCTTAGTTTCAGTCCTGCCTTCTCTTTCCTTAAATGTGTGCCCTTGGGCTGTTTGATCAGAAGCATCATTTTCAATCACCAATGAGAACCCCCAAGCTAGGGAAGCTAGGAGGCATGAACAGTACCTTTGGTTCCTATAAGAGGCTGGGAGGGAATTCAAGCCAGAGAATGGAGCTTATCTTTTGGGAAATGATTCAGGAAGGGGCACCAAGAAGTGAGGAGGGCATGGCTTCTTGGGCAGCCTAGAGGGCCTGTGAGCCCCTGAGGTCACGGGGGCTACGTCTGTCTGGAAGCTGGAGGAGACAGAGAGGGGAGGGAACACAGGAGCTGGCCCAGGAACAGACATTTGGTGACTTGTCTCCAGGTGCGCTCTTGGGCACAGCCTGTGTTCACTTGGCCTCTGTCCCACATCTGCCAATAAAAATTAAAGAAATTGATTTTCTTTTGTTTGCCTCTGAGGACTAGGCTCTTTTTTATGAGACAGTAAATGGAATCCCTCTCTGAGCGTGGCTGGGTTTTTAATTGTGTTTGTTGTGCTCTCACTTTATTCCATTTTATGAGTTCCTGCTCCCAGATTTGTTGATGTGAAGCTCTCACTCACCAGGGACACATCAATATTTGATTTTTATCAGTAGGAAAAGGTTGAGGTTTTTAAAAAATCATTTTCTTAATTCAAAGGTTGGCTTGTTTGCTTCATTCTGACACATTGAAAACATGAGACCCATTCAGGGTTGTTTTCTTTTACTTCCCAAGTCAGATATGTGGTGGGGGAGTCTCTTCCAACAGTGGAGGTCATGGTCGGGCTCCATGTGGAACCAGATTAGATTAGATTAGAGCTCAATTTTGGGACAGAGAGCTGGGAGGAGACATTTTAAAAGGAATTACATCGTTGAGGATGAAAGGAGCATCCTTTGCATGGGATACTTTTATAAAGATTTGTTGAAGATGTTGTGAAGGAAAACATTCAAGTAACATTGTTAAATGTGGCGATGGTTTCATTTCTGTATTAGTCAGCATGAACTAGGTTATGCTGTTGTAACAAACAGCACCCCTGTCAATCTCAGTGGTTTTGTGCGACAAAGCCGTATTTCTTACTTACACCACACATGCACCTGGTGTTGGCTGGAGCCTTCTGCTCTGTGTCTGCCTCACCCAGGGGCAGGAGTTGCCCGAGGCTCTGCCTCATGCTTCCACACTTGCCAAGGCAGGAAAAAAAGAAGGTGGCAGGTCACACACTAGATCTTAAAGCCTCCATGGGGAAGTGATGTATGTCACTTCTGCTCACTTTTCATTAGCCAAAGAAAGCGATGGGGCATCACTTAACTCGAAGGGGTACAGAAAACTGCCTTCCTGCCAGCACCTAGAAATAGTTGGTGAACAGCACTCATAACAATCACTGTTGTAAGAGGGTTTTCTGAATTGGTGAGGTTGCCTCCACCTTGGAAGTAAGTACAAAGATAAATGAAGGAATGTAGAAATGGATCCTGGGCCTAGGATTTTATAGTTGGGCCATAAATTTGGCCTTGACTGCCCAAAGTTATTTTATATGAGTTTGTACTGCCTTGAAGATATTTGGTGATCTATTTTTCGATTCCTTGGTTCAGATGTCCCAGCTTCTTTATATATGGCCTCATGTATTTATACCAAGGTCTGCTTGCAAAAAATATTTCATGTCAGCAGTACTATTGAGAACATGGGTAGTTGGGTGGGAAGAGGAAGAACTTTGGAGATGAACAAGCATAGATTCAGATACAGGCTCCATCATTTCCTACACAGGCAATTTTTGGAAAGTGAATTATTAAGCTTACTTGGGGATCCGTGTTCTAGTTGGTCAGATGGGAGTAACAGTATATTTTGAGGGTCAGATGAAAAGAGAATAATTGTCACAATTACATCCTTGGGACTCTGAGTCATTCCTTTGGAAATTGGAGGAGAACCACTTCTGCATATTGGCTGAGCAAATGCCATTGTGTTGAATTGGTGGCTGGATTTTCTTGGGGACAATCTTCTGAGAATTGTTAATGCTTTGCAAGTTAGGGAGTTGGTGGAACAGAAAGATTTTAGTGACAAAGGCAGGACATTGGTGAAGTGATTCCAAAGAAGTCTTCCCCCTGATGAAAGGGGAAGTGAGTGTTTATGTGTTAACACATTACCAGGGACACTGTTGCTTTTCCCTGGCTCATTTTGTGCAACGTCCCCCCATACCCTTTATCACTAAGGACCCTGACTCCTCAGAGGCTTCTGCAGGATGCCTTTTGCCTACAGACCTCATGGCAACTTGGCACCCCCCAGTTCCTCTGCGATGGGGCCTCCACTCACCTGGGTCAGAGTTCACTCTACCACAGTGAAATTCCATCTCATGTTTTCATCAGAGACCTTTGCTTTCTGGGGGAACCCAACCCCACATTGGAATCAACCACTTAATGAAAATCTGAGCTACTCCATTTTGGCCCCCCTTTTTTTTCCCATTGAAGGAGCAGAAAGTGAAAGAGAAAGACTCTGTAAGGACAGCTCGGACCATCCTGCTGGGCACAACACCTGCCTGGGCCATCAAGCTTTCTCTAATTATCCAGTGGTTCTATTATGGCATGGTTGGAAGCACAAAACCCACTATAGATCTAAAAGAAAAAGAAAGGAGGCACTAGTTTGGGGAAAAAATTATGTGATGGGAATGTCTGAGCAGACCTGTATTCCTTCCTGGCTCTCTCTCAAAAGCTGGAACTTAACAGCCTGCAAGCCTGTCTCTCTTCCTTTTTGTTAGTGCGGCATAACAAAATAATTGTGTACTGCATTAGGATTAGTGCAGCAGAGAGGCCTGTCACAGGTACTAGACTAGTGTGTGTGTGTGTGTGTGTGTGTGTGTGTGTGTTGGGAGACTTTGGAAGACAGCAAGCTTGACTCCTCCTCCTGACCTGCCGTAGTCTTTGGTGGCTTCTGGACAGATGAGATTCCCCCCCATTACTCGCTCTCCTTTATGTCTGCATACATTGTTCTCTGTGGTTATTAAGGTGAGAAGAAATGCTTTTTCCGCCCAGGGGCCCCAGGTCTGTGGGTTTTCCCCTGAGGCAAGTGATGTGAGAAGTGGCCAGAGCTGGTGAGAGAAATCATTTCCTAGAATGAATGCAGGTGCCCCATCAGTGGATCTCAACCTGGGGCAGTTCTGTCATCCTGCGGGGTGTCAGGAAATATATTGTGTGTTGGGTGGGGAGACTGGCTTTCTTAACATTTATTTTTTTAAACACTTTTTTTTAATGTTTTCATTTATTTTTGAGAGAGTGTGTGAACAGAGAAGGGACAGAGAGAGAGAGAGAGAGAGAGAGAGAGAGAGAGAGAGAGAGAAAGAGAAACAGAATCTGAAAGAGGCTCCAGGCTCTTAACTGTCAGCATAGAGCCCAATGAGGGGCTTGAACTCGGGAACTGCGAGATCATGACCTGAGCCAAAGTTGGGTGCTCAACCGACAGCCACCCAGGTGCCCCTAATTTTCCATTAGAGCAGTTTTAAGTTCATAGCAAGATTGGGTGGGAGATACAGAGAGTTCCTGTGTCCCTCCCCTCCCCTTCCCCACCATGCATAGCCTCCCTCACTCCCAGTGCCCGGGTACATTTGTTACCACTGATGAATCTGATACTGGCTTTTAATGCCCAGGTCCACAGAGGCCACATGTCCAGCCGTATCCAGGGCAGCCCTGTCCCAAAGAAAGGACTTGCCTCACTCAGCACCGGCTGCAGCCGTGCTGGGCACTGTGCTGGACGCTGGTGCAGGTGGGCAGGAGCAAGCTACAGGGGTGTCCTCTTATGTTCTTTGAAGTGATGGGTCTCTGCACTCTTTATTGGCTTTTATTTTAAGGACTGTGGTTTATGGAGGAGCAGAGGTGAGTAAGAGGGCCTCAGGGACCGGACAGCGGTCTGACGGCACAGTGCTCTTTTTGATGTGGATGTAGCGGAATACAAGCGTTCAGCAGCTCTGGGACACGGAGCTTGTGATGAATTACCCGTAATCTATCTTCCTGAGTCTAATGAGGTGATTCACTCTTGTCCCTATTCTCAAGGATCAAGAGGAACCTCTTTAAAAAGGGTCTCAGGGACCTGCAATTGAAGGCAAATGGTCACGAGGAGGATAATGTACCAGAATTGACCAAGTGTCCCTTTGAACAAACCATTTCGCCCACAGTCTGCACTTTCGGGGAGGCAGCGCCGCGTAATGGTCATGCGCACAGGCTCTGGGCAGACTGGTGGTTTGTATCCCAGCATCCCACCTTGGGCAGGGCACGGCTCTATGCCTCAGTGCTTCCATCTGTAAAATGGGGAAAATGGTGGTACTGACTTCACAGAAGCATTATAAAGTGAAAGGAGTTGCATTTACAGAGCCTGATGCGTAGAATGCACACAATAATAAAAATTATTGTGACAATTACGGTATCTCTAATTTACTCCTCAACCCGCTGTAATTGAATGTTTTCCTCCTGTCACTCCTCTGTGGGAACTGCTGTCATTAAGGCCACCTTCGTGTTGCCACGTACAGTGGCCTATATTCGTTCTTCACCCTACTTGGCCTTAGTATGTGATGCTCTTGAACTTGTAGGAATTCTCCTCCTTTAACTTCTAAGACAGTGTCCTTTACTGATTCTCTTCTGCTTTTCTGGATGTTTCTTTTCATGTTCCTTTCCCTGCTCCCCTTCCTCTGCCTGCATTTTAAGTATTAGGGCTTCGACGTTTGCTTTATTCTTAGATTTCTGTGAAGTCTTCCTGGGTGACCCCATCCCTTCCCGTGGCTTAGGAGCCTGTAGCAGGACCCTTCTCCTCCCCATGGCGCTTACCTATCCCTTTGAGATCCTAGAATAATGTTGAGAAAGCAGAGACTGTTTTGGATTACAGGCTTTGGAACGTTTTGTTGACCACTCGCTGTCCATTGACTCCTGGAGACAGATTCAAAGAAACAGTAAAAGGCTCACGTCCCAACGTTCTGTCTTCTCCAGACTCCTCCTGATGTAGTGTCCTGCCTCCGTGTCACTATAACAACCCACATCCCATGATGCTGAGAACAGAAGGGGGTGAGGTGGGGGGTGAGGGGGCTTCTGTTATTTGGTCTTTTTGGAACTGTATCTTCTATTCCTTCTTTTCCCATCTGTACCTTTGTCTTGCCAAAGTGTCCCCTCCTGCTGCTTCCCAGGATAGGGGGAGGCGAATGTCTACACACCTGCAAATACCTTTCTTTTGCTTTCTACAATGAGTAAACTTTTAGGGGTAGAGTTTTGGCTGAAAACTTGTCCGTCAAAATTTTGAAGGAATTGCACAGGGAAGCCACAGTGGGTTGTAATGGAGAATTGCATTGTCTTTCTGATTTCTGTTCCTTTCGAAATGGGACCCTTCCCTCCCTCCTACAAGCTCTTAGCATCTTCTCTCAAGATGCTGGCATTTCATAACTTTGTGCCTTGATGCATGTGTGTGTGTGTGTGGGGGGGTGCGTGTGCTTACACCATATGCACACAGGCGTGTATTAATTGTGCTGGAAACTGAGTAGACAGATCATTTGGAGAAATTTTTCCCTAATTTTTTTAATCCTTTCTTTAATCTTTTTATTCTCTCTCCTTCCCTCTCCCTACCCTACCTTTCTTTTAATTAGATATCGAGTCTCTGGATGGAGTCTTTAATTTTATCTTTTCCTTTCTATTTACCTCCTCTTTCTTTTTTGTTTGAGTTTCTGGAAAATTTCCTTGCCTTTCTCTTCCACTGTTCTTTGACTTTCGAATTCTAATGGTCATAATTCTCAGGGACTTTTTCTTAGCCTTAAATTGTTCACATTTTAAATATCCTCTTGATTTATGGGTGTGATACCTTCATTGGTCTCTCTGAGGACATTAGTGATTTAGAAAAAAAGTCTTCTGCTCCCTGCATTGCCTCCATTTCCTGTCGGTCCCTGATTGTCTGTTTGTCTTGTACTCTCTCTTTCATGCTGCAGCTTTGCCTAAGTGTCTGGTGATCCTGGGCTATTTTCTCATATTTAGGAATCAAGGATTAGAAAGCACTTACACACACACAGATGGGCCTTGTCAACTATTAGCCTTCACTGTGGCATGATCACAAAGTAAGCATGGCTTCATTGGGAGACCGCCACATGTAAACAGCTAGGTGTTTTTGTTTTGTTTTGTTTTTTGTTTGTTTGTTTTGAGGCATTTGGTTTCTGCAGAGAAGCATCCCCTGAATCTCCTACAGAAGAGACTAGGAGTAGGGTAGATGGCAGGCACGGTCATTCTTGGTTTCTGTCTTCTAGGAGCAAGAAGAAGGGGGCCAGTCCTTCCCCGGAGCCCTTCCAGTTAATTTTCTCCAGGAAGAAACCACTAGACTGGGAGCAAGGTGATGGCCTGGGTACCTTGTTCCAGCCCTGAGCCTTACCCCAGCCTTCTGGGTGACCCTGTCCCTTCAAGTACTAGGCCACCCCGCAGAGCTGAGCTTCCGTAAATATTCCCCCTGCAGCCCCTGTAAGCGAGCTTTCCTCATTTTACATTGCATCTTCCAAAACACTGAAATACCTTATTTCTTCTCATCTCCCCTCTTCTTGCTCTTTGTGTACAAATATTTCTTTAATTTTTCTTTCTTTCTTTCTTTTTTTTTTTAATATTTTAGAGACATTTGGGGTGGGAGGAGTGGTAAAAACCCGTGCTCTGCTTTCACTGATGAATTGGAATCACGATGAAGTTTTTCAAAGTTTACAAGGTGTTTTCAGGCACTGGCCTCTCTGGTTGCAGGGCAAGTGATTATCGCCACTCATTGCTGCTTTTCCACACGGTCTCCAAACACCATCAGGCATTTGTCATGGATTGGAATAAGCCTGTCTGTGCCGACAGAGTAGAATTCAGGGTCCCCAGCTTGCATTTACTAGTCTCCCTTTTAGTTCTGCCTCATTGGTGCTTCCCCTCTCTATTTGATGGGAAATACTCTCCCCATAAACTTCAGTAGATGTAATGGATTTCTGCCGTGGAAATATTGTTCAAGTCGCAAAACCAAATCACAGCAGGCACTTTGTCTTGGGACCACGTGTCTTGCAAAGCAGCCATTTCAAACACTAGTTGTATGAAGCCACAGTCACAGCTAATGCACTTTACCCGGGTTCTGTTTGTACGTATGGGAGAACCTCACCACCAGACAGAACCATTGCTCTGCCAAGATGGCGGCAATAATTATCTCTGTAAATAACCCCACTTACTGGGTTTCTTCTTTGGGTTAGAAAATTGTGGAGCCGGGGTTGGTGAAGACACGAATGATGTTCCTTGAAGCCACTGGGGCAGGGTGGATCCTTCAAGAGTGGGATACTGACTCAGTTGCCTGAAGGCTATCAGTGATGCAGACAAATTACTGTCACTTTGAAAGCTGGCTCAGGCTCCCTCTGGGCTCATACTGGGCTTATTTCCCCGTGGACTGAGAGAGGTAGAGGTGATAGAGTCCAGCGAAAGCTACATACGTTCCTGTAGGATTCCAAGGGCCACTCTGGAAAGGCTCTCAGCCTCCAAGGCTCTAAGTAGAGGCTCCAGATCCTGGCCATGCCAGGGACTCACACAGAAGCTCTTTAAATCTTGACGCCCAGGTCTGTCCCCAGACCAACTGAATCAAAATCTGGAGGTGGGACCCAGCATCAATAGTTTTTAAAGCTCCTGGGGCACCTGGGTGGCTCAGTCAGTTAAGTGTCCGACTTCGGCTCAGGTCATGATCTTGCGGTTCATGAGTTCGAGCCCTGCATCGGGCTCTGTGCTGACAGCTCAGAGCCTGGAGCCTGCTTCAGATTCTGTCTCCCTCTCTCTCTGCCTCTGCCCTTCTCACAGTGTGTCTCTTTCTCAAAAATAAATAACAAAACATGAAAAAAATTAAAAAATAGTTTTTAAAGCTCCTGAAGGGAGGAGGAGCAGGGTGCAAGTTCCTGCTGTGTAAAAAAAAAAAAAAATTTCAGCCCGTTGTTCCTACATAAGCCAAGAACTCATGTAAAATTTGCATTATTTTGAACTAATTTGGATTTGGAGGAAGTACAAATAATTCATGTCCTAGTCACTTTGATACACTTATTTTGCAGCTGTTTCCATGGTGTGTGATAGGGTGGATGTTTCTCTCAAGAAAGAGAATGCAGAGGTGGTTCTTTGAATGCAGACTCCAGAGCGTTCGGGGAATACTCTTGCAGTGGATTTTACTCTTATGGAAATGTGGTGGCCAAAATCATGAAAGGGTCTGTGGGCAGGGCCAGGCACTGGCCAGACATGACCTCATCAGAGTCCTGTGTCTCTCCTGTTGTGTGCAGGCCCCGTGGCTGTCATCAGCGGCGAGGAGGACTCAGCCAGCCCGCTGCACCACATCAACCATGGCATCACCACACCCTCGTCGTTGGACGCTGGGCCAGACACGGTGGTCATCGGCATGACCCGGATCCCGGTCATTGAGAACCCCCAGTACTTCCGTCAGGGACACAACTGCCACAAGCCAGACACGTGTGAGTACTGGAGTAGAATGTTGTCCCTTCTGGGGAGGGCCGGGGAGGGGCATGGCAACAGACCACCTAGCTGGGGTTCTGGAACCTTCTGAGGTGACCTGCCACCTGCTAACCTCCCACTCTCTAAGAGACCCTCCCTGTTTGTCTCAAAACTTGAAAAAAATAGCCTCATCAAGGGGTCTCCGTTGGGGCAGAGGGGGCTCAGGATGAGAAGTAGCCCAGAAGCAGGAGCCCCAGCCCCACATGGAGAGGTGCTCCCAGTAAGGCAGGGGGCACAGACCAGGCTGGTCTTCTCTACAGACCTGGCCTCTGCATTTAGGAAGTGTAACCTGACTCTGTCCAGACAACAGCCCCTGAGGCTATCAGACCCTCCACCCCAGCCTCCTCCATGAGAGGGCAAGGGAATGAAGGGTGGTGGGCACCTTTTGAATGGAAACATCTCTCTAGCTGCCCCTCCGGTGCCCTGAAGTGCGCACTTTCTGAGCATCTGATCCTGGTCCCAGCACTTGGACACCTCACCTCCCTCTGCAAGATGTCTCATTCCGATCAGAGGACTCAGGGCACCTGTTTCCTCCTCGTTTCTTACTTGCTGTTGGTTCCAGCCCCTCTCTTTGTGTTCCTGCTGAGTTCTGCTAGGGCCTCTCCCAGCTCCCAGGGCCTCTCCCAGCTTCCGGAGCCTCCGTGGCTTGGACCTTCCAGCCAGCAGTTCTTCCCTTCCCCGTGTCCCACGGTCAGTGTAGGGCTGGCAACCCCAACGCATAGCCTCCCCTGCTCCTGCCCTCAAGAAATGGTCGGCTAGTTCAGGAGACACAGCAGAGGCCCCTGGAGATTGCCTGAGAGCTGGAAGGGATGGAAAGACTGGGTTATGGTAAGGCCTCATCTTCCGACAGGAAAACTGAGATACGGGGAGGCTGCGAGTTCCCTTCCCCGTCCCCAGGCTTGTGCCGTAGGTTCTCTTCTTCTGTCCGCGGGGCTCAGGGTTTGGCCACGGAAGAGGCACCTCGAGTCTTGCTCTTCCAAGAGCTGTACTCGGGCCACACTGTCGCTCACGGAACTCTTGCTGCTCCCGCTGGTCCGTCCTACGGCAGAGTGGGCATTCAGCTGTCTCACTGACCTTTGCTTCTGTTTTTCTGGTTCCAATTTTTAGAGAGAGGATTACCACAGTGGGAGGTTCTGGGCTCGAGTCAGAATGAGATCATCATGTGCCTTCCAACCTTGGGTGTCCTCCAGAATTGGTCTCTGTGTTTATCGGACGCCCACCCCCATCAGTGTCAGAGGAAGGATATCTGGGTTCCGGACCAGGGCAAGGGAAGAAAAATACCTGTGTGTCAGACAAATAGTGGGGGAACACAGTGCTAAGAATGGTTCTGCTCTGGCTAAAGGTCTTGCCTCCGGTCAGGTTCATCTTGGACTGGCCTGAGTGTGGCTGGAAGGAAAGGCTTTCTGGGGTGGTAGCATGGAGTCCAAGCCAGGTCTAGAGTTGACGCTGTGAGCTTTTCAGAGCCATGCTAGCATTTGAACAGAACTTAGGCCTTGCTGTATTGAATACACAATTGATTCTCGTTATTTACAGTAGCTATGTTCCAACAGAGTCACCATGAACACTGAATTAGCGGCTGCTGAGCCCTTGCTCCTAGGAGACATCCAGGGTTAGGTTCCTGTGAGCATCTGGTCACAGCGTTTTTATCAACTAATCAATACATAACCTGTTTTATGTGTGCTTCTGTCTAAAGACGCCTATTTAATAGATATCCCTGGTTCATTAGCATTGAACTTAGAGTCAGCAGCACTATGACTCATGCCTGAAGGACGCTTTTCTAGCACCCGGATCTTACCTAACACACCTGTTGTTTCCGTAAGGCACACACACCACAGCCTTCTTGCTCATTGGAATGTTAGAAAGTCAGTGCTATGCTTGGGGCCATTGTATCCAGTGAAATCACCCACAAAAAATACACACATGCAGAAAATGGCACTAAAGGGACTACAGAAGGGACGCTCATTTACGGTAGGAGAGCTGAAATAAGAAGGTAGCACATCACGTGGAAATGTGCACATCGGGTGACTCGGATTTCTCGCCACTGCTTGCCTGTTTACGAATGACCATAAAAGCGCCCAAGAGTATGGGTTTTGGGGTGACGCTTACATTTTAGCAAGTGGGCGACTTTGTAAATCCGAAATCCATGAATAACGAGGGTGGAATTTCTGGGCTCCTGGCGTTCTAATCTCTGGGTCGCGTGAGCTCCTGATAACCAGCTTCCCAGGACGACTGCCGGGTGGGGATGAATCTGGCACGTGGGAAGGAGGTTTCCCCTGGGCCATCAGATTAAGTGCAAGCCGTGGAGAGAGCTATGGGATCGGAGTGTCCTTTGATATGGGGATCCAGTCCCAGCCAAGGAGCTATCGCAGTATGAAATGGTGTAGAGGAAAAGCCTTCCTTCCTAATCTCTGCATTTGTGATTCAAAGCGGACTGTTGAAGGATCCAGGCAGTACGTCCCTGTAAACAAGAAGGGGTCAGTGGAGGTGGAGGGGAAGCAGGTTTATGGATGAAGACTGGAAGGAATAAGGGAACAAGCCATACCTCCAGTGAAGGAAATCACAAGCTGCCTTCGGGTTGTTAAAACCCTCCAATACTAAGGGAAGTGTCCTTTTCGGGGAAGCGGCATATTTTGTCCTGTCGGTAGACCGCGGATGGCTCCCAACTGTTCTCGGAAAACATGGATGGCAACAACAAGGGGTGCGCAGGAGCCTCGTAATGGGACTTGGCTAGCCCCGCCTCTGTGAGTCCCGGCTGATTCACACTGACGGGGAGAGGCAGTGCCCGGCCCGCCTCTCAGCTGAGATTTGCCAGCCAAGAGGCAGCAGGTCTCTGATGACAAAGGCTTTATCGGTTGAGAAAAGTGACTCCGCGGCACATCTCCGTGTGCAGTGAGACACTGTCATAAATAATTAAAACCACATGTGCCTTGGCACATCAAGAAGCAGAGAACATTCGTGACTCTGCAGACGGGGCTGGGGTCACTCCTTTCGGGGAAGGAGAATGGCAAGGCACAGGGTATTAAGGGAGGAAAAGATCTCCTATCATCTCCTGGGGGCTCTCCCATCGATTCCCTCCCACGTCCCATGGGAGATGGGCAACGTGGGGAGAGATTGCAGGGACTCGTACACCTGCCTTGAGACACTGTTTCCCCCGGTTTCCCAGTGATGGATGTCGCACAGAAGCACCTTTCTTTCCGCAACATGTGTTTACCATAAATGGTGGGACCTTTTTGACCAAAGAGGTCAGGATGCTTCTCCCGTCCCCTCCTTTCCCTCTATCTGTCTTTCAGTCTGGTCCCTGACAGTTTTCCTAGCCTGTCAGGGCTGCAGGGACGTTTGGGGATCGCCTCATACCTTCCCTTATCAGATGCTTGCCTGTGTTCCCAGCAAGCACTCCGTGCTCAGCATTGTCTTTATTCTCAATTTATTCAGCCTTTCCAGGGACTCTGAAAGACCTGAATGAAAAAGCTCCTCCTCGGGAGTAGGTATGGAATCTGAAGCCTAATGAGGCCCCCTCATTGTTTATTTACAGCCCCCCTGGTTCTCGAAAATATCAAGGAATGGATACAGGCCTCCTTGTCACACAGCCGATGGGGGGCTAGATCCTACAGAACTAGAAACTGCGGGGCCGGTCTAGATGGGCCAGCGGGGGGAGGTGTGGCGGTGTTTGTAGCGACGTGGAGCCCTCGGTTACCTTGGTCACCCTCGTGACAGCCCTCGGCTGCAGTCTGTCCTGCAGATGCTGGGGCTGGATCCCGGCTGCTGCCTGAGGAGTCACGCGTTGGCTCTTTCCGCGGGCCAGCTGGAAGGCGCCTTGGCCCTGCATAAAGCCCTGGAGTTCTCTGTTCATCCCCTTCTCCAAAACCCATTTTCAGAAGACCGTCGCCTCTTGCTTGGGAGAGCAGAGGCCATTTGGGGAGCCAACCTGTGCCTGCCTTCCCGCCCTCCCTTGCTCTGTCCCCAGGTCAGGGCGCCTGCCTTATTCACAGGGTGTCTCTGTCTTGCTTGTTACCTTCCCAGAGTCGGCCCGCCCCACCTCTCCATCCCTCTGATCTCGCCAGGGACTCCGCCCCACCCCGGCCAGCCGTCCCCTCCCCTCTCCTCCCCTGCAGAGAGTGTCTGTTTGCTCACCTTCCACTCACCCCCGAACCTCCTTAAGGTCCCTGCCCTGCAGCTCCATTTCCCTCTCCGCTTCTCCAGGAACCCTGACTTGGCCACCCTTGACCTCTTTGCAAAACTGGACCGCACCCTTTTGTGTTGTCTTTGTCTTCCTCCGAGTCACTGTCGTTGGGCTGATTTTTCTCCCTTTCATCCGTTCAAAATGGATTTATTGAGGGTTTGTGGCAGGCCTCCTTTGAGGCTCTGGAAACAGTGGGGAACGGGACACGCGTGGTCCCTACCCTCAGGAACTTGCTGCCAACTATAGCTGATCTCCAAGTGGCAAACGGCACCCCCTGCTCCCTCGGGGCCACTCGTGGAGCCCACCTTCCACCTTTCTGCCTGGTGCTTCACCGGCCTTTACCCCTGGTGGCTTCCTTCCAGAACACCAATCCCACACCTGCTGCTTTAGTGTAATTCCTGCTTGAAATGCCCATCTCCCCTCCTCACTCGGCCCCCACACTACCCCTTCCTTCCTTTCTGCACCCCTATTCATCATTCAGCATCTGGCTCATTTCCAACCTCTTCCTAGGCCCAGGCGATGGCAAAGTGACCCTTCCCCCCTGGGAACCCCTGGCTTAGAGTAAATGCCGCGCACTAGTCTTGAATGACTTTGAATCAAATCTTAGGTCATCCTGTCGCTTCTCAAAAATGTGTGCTCTGTTTCCCAAACCTGACTTTGAATGTGTTCCAAGAAGTAGCTCCTTTGTGTCATAATTCTCCATTATCTATTGAAGGTACGGTGTGGGACTAGAGGCAAAGGAGGAACCAACCAGTGTGTGTTGAGGACGCCTGGTGAGTGTATCCTCACGGCCCAGACTTTCTAGACACAAAGGGAAAGGTCATTGGTCTGCGTCAGCATCCTCCTCTGGACCAGACGTTGGGGTGGCATCGTACATCTTTTGTTCAGGCGATCTTGCACTCCCTCTCTGAGGAAGAGGCTGCTGTCCCCATTCTACAGATAAAAGAACTGAGGCTCAGTGAGCTTGAATGACTTGTAGATCACGTGGCTCTTGGGGGAGGGGCTGAGATTAAAACCCAGGCCTGCAGACACCAGCGTCCCTCCCATCTCCCATCCAGCCTCATTGTCAAGGACTGCAGTGATCCACAGGCATTTACTCTGTACCTCCTGCACTCACCACAGCTGGCTGAGGAGGAAGGAGGACAGTTTTATTGTTTTACGGAGGCTCACTTTGCTCCCCCTTTCCTGGATCAGGATAGCGCTGCGGATGGGCTCTTGAGGGATGGGATTCCCAGGAGGACCTTGGCTGAAGCTTCCTGTGGTCACGCGGCCGGGTCAGCCTTGGTCTGGCGATCGGCACTTACCCTTGTTCACAGAATCAAGTCCCCAGGGCATCGTGGTTGCCTTCGGATAAGGCAATACTTGGCCCTGGGGTTGAGTCCATTTGTGTTTATTTATTTACTTTTTGTTTTTAGAGCAGTTTCGGGTTCACAGAAGAATTAAGCAGGAAGTACAGAGAGCTTCCACTCACTCCCTCACACGCCTGCCCCCGGTTTTCCCTGTTCTTGCCATCTTGTGTTAGCGTGGTGCGTTCGTTACCATTGATGTGCCAGTACTGACATATTACCAATTAAAGTCCATGGTTTATGAAAGCATTCACTGTGCGTGTTGTGACAGAGCAGTGTCAACACAGAACAGTTTCACTGCCCTGAAAGGTCCCCCACGGCCCACCTGTCCACCTCCCTTCCCCACCCTCTGGCAGCCACTGATCCTTGTACTGTCTCTACAGTCTTGCCCTCTCCGGGTGTCATATAGTTGGAATCCTACCGTGTGTTGGCTTTTCCGATGGGCCTCTTTCACTTAGTGACGTGCGTTTTTGGTTCTTCCCTTCCAAGTTTTTTCGTGGCTTGATAACTTATTTCTTCTTATCCCGACTAAGGCTCCATCGAATGGATGTACCGCAGTTTCCTATCCCTTCACCCATCGGAGGACATTGTATTAATTTTCCAGGGCTGCTGTGACAAAGTATCGCCAACTGGGTGGGTTCAAACAATAGAAATTTACTCTCTTGAGGTTCAAGAGGCGAGAAGTCTAACACAGGAGGTCAGTGGGCCATGCTCCCTCTGAAACCCGTAGGGGAACCCTTCCTCACCTCTTCCTAGCTTCTGGCGGCATTGCCTGTGTCCCTTGCAACTACACAACTCTCCAGTCCTCTGTCCTCTCATGGCACCCCCTCTGTGTGTCCAGCCTCACACGGCTGCCTTCTGCATACACCGGGCCTAGTGGCTGAGTGCCCCGCCCCCCCCACTCCAGTATGACTTCATCTTGACTTAACTGATTACATCTGTAGTGACCCTCTTTCCAAAATAGGTCACATTCCAAGGTGCTGTGGATTAAGATGTCAACATATCTCTTGTTGGAGGGACCCACTCAGTCCACGGCAGACATCTGGTGGCTTCCTGTTTTGGGCAATTATGAGTAAAGCTCCTATGTACATTTGTGAGCAGGTTTTGCACAGACGTAAGTTTTTAACCCCTTTGAGCGAACACCTAGGTGTGTGTGTTTTCTGGATTGTTTGGGGAGAGTATGTTTAGCTTTGTAAGAGACTGCCAGATTGGCTTTTTCAAAGTGGCTTCACCGAGTCTGGTTCTTTTCATTTTGTATTAGACTGGCCTCCGCCAATCAGCTCCTACCCGAGGATCTCCTGGGATAGTATGCACCTGCCTTCTTAGTGTGCTTTCTGGAGAGTGTGTATGTGCATACACATGTGTGTATGATGCACCTTCTCTTGTGCTCTAAGCTCTACCAGCAACTGCTGATTGTATACTTTTTACTGGATGCTCACATAGACTAATAGTGAGCATGCTTCACACCTGACTTGTCACTGGTCAGAGGCCAGGCACCATGTTCACTGCAAAACCGGCCCCTCGGTTTGCTGACTGGGGTGTTTACCATGGGGCCAAGCCCAGCCCCTGGTGGCCTTCACCTTTCCAGCCTCTGACTCCTTTTCTGTTTTGGTTTCCCCGAAGCCTTGCTGATGCCTTCTCTTTCCCCATGTGTCATTGTCAAGCTGGCTCTGGATTCCTGGGCCTCCTGTACCGGTTCTGTTTTCTACACTAGTGTCTGTGCTTGGAACCATAGGTGTGCACTTAATTGTCAGCCCCTCCTGGCTGGTCACCTCTTTCCCTACATATGCCACACACCCTCCCCGGCTGACCTGGCAGTTCTGTCCCGGGGTCTTCTTCATAGCTTCTCGTTCTCATGAGGCTGTCGAAACCCATCTCTTTTGGCTCCCTCAAACTCTCTCTTCTCCTTCATTCCCTGGCCGCTGAGCAGACCTTCACTGGGCTCTTACTAAGTGGCAGGTAACCCTACATTGGGCCCTGGGGTGGAGTGGAGGACCTGCCCTTCCTAACACCTCTTTGGCTACATTGCAGCTGCTTGGGGGTGCTGGCCTCAGGGCATCCCCCCTAACCCAGTCGGCCTACAAGACAATGACTTGCACACAGATAACCAAAGCGGGAGCCTCTAGGCCTGTGCCCTTTCAGCTGGAACTCGCTCGGGAGTGAGCGAGTGGCTCGTCTCCTCCTCTCCTGGGCCAGTCGGCCACGGAGCGTGCCTCTTCTGGAAGGGGAGCTGCCGAAGCCAGTTTCCCAGCTGTGGTAGGGAGCCCAGAGCCTGTGCATATAATGCAGTATTAATAGTGCGTTGGCATGATATAGATTTCTGTCACCTTCTGTACTAACAAACATCGCTTAGTGCTGGGTAATGATGGGTGTTTGTTCCCAGCCACTTAGCTCAGCATAATGGACTTGCAGATGAAATATGGAAAATGGGCTCCTTTGTCTGGGAGGCTGCCCCCCCCCCCCCCACGAGTAGCAGAAGTGGCGGCAGCGGCAGCTGCTACTGCAGAGTAAGGCTTTCTAGGTTTTTCTCTAGTTGAAGTTCTGATGGACTTGCCTGATGGAAGGAAGGGGATCTGGTTACAGGGCTGGGCTGTGAGCTCCTCCTCTGGGATTGCAGCTGGGAAGAGGAAGCTGGCATACCAGGGTCTGCCATTTGCTCCCTGTGGCTGATTTAGAAGGCCGGCTTGGCTAGACGTGACACGGAGAGAAATAGGACCGACGTGGGTGGAGGGGGGTGGGGGGAGGCATCTCCTCCTTTATTCTGCTGGGTGGATCTTGATGGGCCAACTACACGTACAGCTTGGATCAGAGGTTGGTGAAGGTAATACTGACATTTTGCCTTAGCCTTTTTTCAGTGATGGGCTGTCTCCAGGCTTTGCTCGCCAGGGAGTCTTTCAGAGGACATTTTAAGTGAACGTAGATTAGGATTGTTTCCCTCTGGTTCTTCTTTAAGCCTGTTTTCAAATACAACTAGACTAAGTAGCTGACCCCTGAGGATCCTGTGATGCTCGGTTTGGTGATCCCAACATTGCTGGAGGAAAAGATGGCTCTGGCGCATTACCAGTTGCCTTTCTTTCTGGAAAGAGCTAGATGATGCCAGAATGGGTTATCTTGGGAGTCAAGGCAGTTATGTCCTGGGCCCGCACTCTTGTCCTGAGGGTCCTAGCCCCTAGAGATTAACCTCTGTTGGTCGCCGACTCCCAGGACCCCCAGATCTAGGCATAAACTAAGCATGACATTTGGTCTTTGTTTTTCCCTGTCCCGGGAAGACTATCCATTTCCCCTCAATTACATGAAAACCGTAGACATTCGTGAGCACACACTTTGGGGCCGTAACCAACTAGCCCAAAGAGACAGACTTCCCTCCATCTTCCTGAGCCAAGACAACCTGCCTTCCTGTTGGATATCATGACCTCATCTGTTCTGTGCTTCCGTGCGATAATCACATACTCAAAGTTAGTAGCTGCATGCAGTCATGCTAATTAAGTAATTAGGTATAATTGTACTCACTGTAAATACACAGTAATTGGCTTTAAAAAAGTACTTGGGGGGAGAAGCACGTGCTTCAAGGTGGCTAAGCAAAGAAGGGGAAGACCCCCCAGCCTGGAGGGGCATCACTGCCCCCGGGCCTGGGGGGGAGTCACTCCCCACAGTTAAAAGTAAGGACGCTGTAGAGCGGGTCCTTGGCTTCCCTCAGAGCCCTAGCCGCAGAGGGACTACTTGTCCCCCTGGCCTGTCCTCGGTCTTGTCTTCAAGGAGTGGGAGGATTAAGCCCCCTCTGGAGATCCTCTCCAGCCCAAGACTAGCCAGAGATACATTTCTCTCTTCCCCTCCCACTGGATTCTGGCATCCAGTCTGTTCTGAGGTGTATCAGGGTGATAATTCAGAACCAGCCGAAAACACACACACAGGGGTCAGAGAGGAATCAAAAGTCGGGCTTTATTGCTGGACTGAAGAAAATTGCTTGGACTTAAAAATAAAAAGCCAAAGTGGGCTTCTTGGTGCCTCTCCCAAATCCTGAATTCGGGATGCGCACGCAGGAGTTGGGTCTGAGCAGCGGATGTTCATCTAGTTGCATGGGGGCAGCGGGTGTGGGGGGGTGTTATTGCCTGCCTCACCTTTTGCAAGCCAGGAGCTCAGCAACCCTCTAGAAAACCACACGTGCGGGGAGAGTCTCCCGTTTCTGTGTGAGCCCTGCTCAGAAGAGAAACCAGATGGTGAATGATGGACTCTGCTCATCTCACCCGTCAGATACATCACTCACTTCTCCGAGGTAGGAGCCAGGGGCACAGGTCGAGGGAAGGGTGGGGGGGTTCTTTCTGGTGTCTCCAACGAGATTAAGACTTCTCTTTTTTAATGTTTGTTTATTTTTGAGAGAGAGAGAGTGGGGGAGGAGCAGAGAGTGGGGAGGCACAGAATCTGAAGCAGGCTCCAGGATCCCAGCTGTCAACACAGAGCCTGTCGTGGGGCTCCAGTTCACGACCCGCGAGGTCATGACCTGAGCCGAAGTTGGACACTTAACCGACTGAGCCACCTGGGTGCCTCTAAAAACTCCTCTCTTATGGGCAGAGGCTAAAAGGTGGGAAAGGAGAAAAAAGTTCCCCACCCCCATGTTTAGGGACAGCAGGGAGCTCTATCATTCATTAGTGGTCGCCCCTATTAGTATTCTCTTTCCAGAAGCCCTTTTCCAGGAGAAAATGGTCATCATTTCCATTTCCTCTGAATGAGCACATGAGTCATAAGCCTGATGGGAGATTGCCAAAGGGGCCGGAGGTTCCCGTTGTGCTGTACTCTTCATGCTCAACGACTGAACACCCAAGCACTGCCCACCCATGGCGTAGCCAGAAGCCCAGAGGCCAAATGCCCTCCATCTTCTCCCCAGCTGCCTCGAATGCCATGTGCTCTGAGAGGTGCTAATAGGCATTTCTCAAAAACGATGTTCCGTGGTCAAGTACATTCAGGAAAACCTGGATTAACTAACTTTATTACTGTGGCATTCTGGGAGCCTTCAAGGATGAAGGTCATTGCAACGTTGCAAGAGGGGCCTTGGGTCTGCGGCGTTAGCCAGATTTATTGAGCCTCCGAGCCTGATTCTTGAGGTAGTCCTGTTAGCATCTTTGTGGACACAGATGTTCAGCGGATCGCATTCTGGGCTGTTCTGGGGGTTTGGGGTTCTGTTTTCGCCTCCCCGGCAGATGTGGTAACTCATGTGACAGGGTGCCCAGATGGGCCTGAACCCGTTTGGCATGTGTGCTGTCACATTTCTTCCCAAGCCTCTGGGAGGGACAGGAAGTGGCTGCGTTCCATGGGAATGCCCAGAGTTGGGGTGGTGGCATTCTTCAGGATTTCTGGCAGAGAGCTAAGCGCCCTTCATTCAAATGGATCAGGGGAGTCTTTGTCTGTTGTTCTCGGCCTAGAAGCTCTTGCAGGTGCCTCTAACTCTTCCTAAACCCCCAGATCCGGTGATGCTGGTCATGGCCAAATTTTCACTGCATTCCTGTTTCCTGCATTTCACTGTCTCCAGGCAGACTTGCCACTTAGGATTGAAATCTCAGGGAGCCGTTCCTAAGGAGAAATGCATGAGTTGCAGGCTGTCAGCCTCCCAAGCCACTGTTTCCAAACCATGGTGTGGAAGGTCAAAGTGCTTCTTTATTTCAAGAAGGGCATATGATGCTCTTGGCACGAAGTGGGCCAGGGCAAGGTCTCAACCAGCCGAGAGAGTGAACCGAACTCTTGATTCTAGGGGGTCATTTTTCATTAGAAAAGAAAGTAAAAGGAGTGTGTAGGGGGCTGGTCCTAGACCCTGGTCCCAGCCTACCTGCTCAGCCACCGTGGGACTCTGGGAGAGGCATCCAGCGTCTCTAAATTTGAGATGAGAAAACAGGACCGACCACCTGAGCTGGTATTTTTCGAGATGAAGTGGCATGAGAATTTGAAAGCGTCCTGTCATCTTGCCTAAGTGACATACACAGATCGTCTTTTCCCTGACAACAGTATTTTTACAACTGTTGTTACAACCCCTGATTCAAATATGCTGGTGGGGGAAACCAGCTCAGTGGTGTTAAGAATAGAGATTTTTCAAAGCCTGATGATATTTCTCAAAAGACAAGAATCCTTCCCTCCAACGACTTCTTTTCCCCAACGCTAAGAAATAGCGTTTTATCACCCAGATCCGCAGCCACCGAGATGCTCTTCGGAGTTAACACCATAATACCGTGGTTGTCAGGAAATGATCGATGTAGATGAGCAGTGGGCTCAGGCCGATTTCCTTTTGGGTTAATGAGACCGACACACCATGAGCCCGAACGGGGGATGGGAAAGAGACTCATAGCGGGATTCTTTCGTTTGTTTGGTTTTTACTCTTGGTTTTACGCCTCTCCTTGTCAGTAAACGTTACTTGGATGAGACTTCAGTGCCCGTGAACCCCCCTGCTTTACCCGTGTTCCTTCCCAAGTGCCTCTCACTGAGTTACTTGTATGTCTGTGCCCGTAGGGTACCCTCCACAGCTAGGGCTGTAATGCTCATCTGCTCAGGTGACTTCGTTTTTGAAATATGAGGCCCCTTCAGTCTTTTCTTGAGGAACGTATACATCCTCCAGACACACATGTACATGTATGTGGGTCTTGTCATAGTTGCACACGTATCTCACGTTTTGGGCACTGATTGTATCAGTTGAGGTCCTTTCGGCTGCAGGTGCCAGACAGTCGTGACCCACTGGGCTTAACACAAGAAGGAAACTGAGCATCACATTAGCTCCGCTAAATAGCTTGGGAAGGCTCCTGGCACATTAGGACTTCAGCTCTGCTTTTCTGTGATTGTCCTGCCTCTTGTCTTTCTGTGTTTTGCTTTACCACCAGACTGGCTCCCCTCATGGTTACAAAATGGTTGCAGGAGCCTCAGGCATCACCGCTAAGCACATGGACCCGGGGCAGCACAGCATTGTCTTTCCTTGTGTGTTGTTGAAACTGAGAAGACCTTTCCCCAAAGCCCCCAGGAGACATTCCCTCCTGTCTCATTAGCTGGAGTGATGTCGTATTCCTAAACCCGTCCCCCACCAAGAGAACGGAATTACCACACGCACTTGAGGCTCATCCAGATTCTCCTTTGGGCTTGGGGATGGAACATACTTCTCCGGAGGCACGGGGCTGCCTGGAGGGGAGTGGACACCGGCACAGAATCAGGGTTCTGTTAGCAAGGAAGAATCCAGGAGTGGCTGTTGGAAATGACAACGCCCGTCCCTGCGGTGCTTTGCCAAGGGTAAATCGTGCTCACCTTGTCGTGCGGCCTTGCCAACTGCTTCCGTCCTGCTCTTCTCAGAGTGAGCAGAAGCCTCTCGGGATAGAGGTGGTAGGAGGAGGATGGGAAAAGTGATCCTGTGTCAGTTTTACCCCCCCCCCCCCCATTTTTCTCCTTTTAGGGAGAGCAAGCTGGCAGTTTGTGGTTGTCGTCATCGCTGTTCTGGTCGGGTAAATGGTCCCGCTGATTTGCAAGGCTATACTTACATGCCCGAGCAAGGAAAAATTCCTTCATGTGGCTTCAGCTGGATGTGATGATCTCAGTTGAACAAGCTGTGTGAACTCCTGGGAGCTGCTGTGTGATCCTTGGGGAGCGTGGTTTCTGGGGAGAATGTGGGGGCAGGGGTGAAAAGAGGGTAAGCAGGGAGGGGGTTGGTGAGGAGAAGAGAATCAACACCTCCTCAATACCTGTCAGTGCCTATTACTAACCAGGCTCCGAATCTCAAGTACCTTACAATAATAATAAAATCTTTCACTGCACAGTACTTGCTCTCAGGCACCTGAAAACAGTCAAAATAGGGGCACCTGGGTGGCTCAGTTAAGCATCCGACTCTTAATTTCGGCTCAGGTCATGCTCTCATGGTTCGTGAGACGGAGCCCCACGTCGGGCTCCATGCTGATGGTGTGGAACCTGTTGGGATTCTCTGTCTCCCTCTCTCTCTGTCTCTCTCCCACTCATGCTCTCTCTGTGTCTCTGAAAATAAATAAATAAACTTAAAGAAAGAAAACAGCAAAAATATAATAGACGGGCTTAATTTTTAAAAACTATGGGGTAGGTGCTGTTGCTGAGAAAAGTGAGGCACAGGATAGGTAAGACATTTGCTGTAGTCTCGTGGCTAGGAAATGACAAAGCCATGGTATGACAGAGCCTGCCACCTGCTCTTCCCTTCATTAGATCTTTCTACATGAAGCCTACCTGGTACGTAAGTGTTGCGACCCCCACTTGGCAGATCAGGAAACTGTGGTACTTGCCCAAGGTCGCTGTCTGGTCAGTGGTGGAGCCAGGGTTCCCACCTGGGGGTTCAGGAACGTGCCTGTGCCCTGGCCCGGGCTGCCTCCCCTTCCTGGTAGCTGACCTCCACCTGTACCCCACCTTCTGGGAGACTGAGGATGGTCTTGCAGATTCCCAGACAGATGCTAGCTTGGGTGGCCCATGGGGCCCACCATGGAGTCAGCAGAAGGCAGTCCCCCTCTGGCACTCCCATGGCTCCTGTGTAGGCAACCCCTTCTTCATCCCTACCCCGGGAGGCCATCTGGAGCCTCATTGGCCTGGAAGGTGGGCCTCTCAGTGGGGTAGAGATGGGCGCTGGAGAAGGGTGCTGGAGGTTGTGTGTGGGCTGCACGGAAGGAGGAGGACCACAGGCCTTAGAGCCAAGTTGGCCTCGTTTTCGGCCAAGCGTCCTCTTACCCTGTCCCTGGTGGCCGTGTAGCTTAATTTGTCACCCAGATTGTGGCCAGCCGGGCCTCTCACCAGGTGCTGTGTTAGCTCCCATCCATGCCCAGACCTAGAATTCCTGGTGATGCAGCAACTCTTCGTTTTGGATTCTGCTGAGTCGGGCGGCCCTAATGCCACCGGTAATGAAGAAGTGTTGGGACTAAACTCCTAATGGCTCATTGATTGGTTGAATTATGCTCAGTGTAATTCTGAAAATAGATTTTAAATATGTGCTTGGGGATTTGTGGGGATTGGTTACTTAGGAGCTTTAACTCAATCGTGGCTGGTTTGACAGAGACATCAATGCTGGTGGCCTCCGCTGGCGCCATGCTGTTCGCCACGCTCTTCACCAAGGCGAGGCCCCACCCCGGAGCCAGGAAGCTGGCCGGAGGGCAGTGTGCGCATGCGCAGGAAGGTCCCCTTCCCGTACATACACACCCCTTGGCGGAGGTCTTGAGAAGGTCACTTTGGTTGACCCAACCATTTGCAAACCTCTCCATGTTCTTAGGATGGACGGAGGAGACATGTAGTTTCTGGATTCTCCCTTAGACATCCTCTGACATCAGGGAGTACAGACTGTTGCCTGCCCTTTCTCCGATTCCAAGTTTTCGCTTTTCGTGGAGCTACGACTTGGGGGAAGCAAAGGGAAGCCTTCTCAAAGACTCAGCGTCTCTGCATATTCCAGCATCATCTGGTCTACCCGACATCCTTGACTGGGTCTAATGGGGGAGCCAAAGGGTCTGGTGCTGGGCTTCTGATACCTCGCTGCTTTTTGTGACTGTCGGGTTAATTTGCAGACAATAGAAAAAGGAAGCAACCCTCAGCAGATAATACAGAGACCTCCCAACATGCCTATAATTACCATCCTTATCTACTTCTTTCCCTCTAACCAATCGGGGACCTAAAAGGCCTTCCATTTCTGGGGCACGCTGGGTCAGAAACCAATGACGGATGTCATGGCTTAGCTTCCATAAGGCACAGTAAGACTGTATTTCTGAGGGGAAATTGGTCAGCGGTCTTTTTTCCGAGAGCTTCTAATGCTACTCCTCCATTTTGACCTCTATCTGAAAGACTGTGTTTCCTTATACCCTTCCCTGGGGTAATTTATACCCAGCCACTCATTAGAAAAAACGGTATCCTCAGGGAAGGGAGGAAGTAAAAACAAAACCTGGAAGAAAAGAAAAAAGAAATTACACTCTGCTCTAATAAAGAAATTACTGACGTTCTACATTATGAACTGTATTAATTTTTAATGGCTGAGAAAGGAGTTGATTTATAATGCATCCTTCTCGGCTGCAGTGCCTGTCCCCAGCTAATAAATAAATGACAGGTCTCTTGTATTAAAAGTATCCGTCATTTTACATTGTTGGAATGTAGATGGCAGAGGCGTTGAGTGAGAGGCTCCTGGGAGCGGGTGTGCCCTGCTGTGCCCATTTGCAGAGGGAGCTGGCATGGAGGGTGGCTTAGCTCTCCAACTGGAGGTCAGCTCATTTCTCCCCTTTGGTCTCAGCAAAGTGACCCAAATAGCTGCAACTCTTAATGGTCCAGGGAAGAGTTCGTAAGAAGGGGTAGTGCTATGCTCGGGGACAGTTCTGATGGAAATTTAAATTCCGGACCCTTAAGCAGAATTGCCCATGGCTTGTCCCTGCATGTCTTGACCAGATACCGCAGGATTCCGTGTTAGCAATTGATCCTTTGTTGATGCTCATGTATGACTCACAGCTCTGGTTCACCTCTGTATGCCTCTTAGGAAAAAAATAATAATAATAAAATAAAGCCTGATATTTATTTTTCCTTCCAAGTAGTATATACTCATTGTAAATATTTTGGGGGGAGTTCCGGAAAAGTTCGGAGAAGAAAATAAGAACTGCCCCACATACTGCATGCACCCAGGGATAAATGCCGTGAACATGTTGGTGCCCTGCCTTCCAGTCTTTTTTCTTTGCAGAGATACACGGACGAACACATAACACACGCGGACATTCATACGCCGACACATAAGCTTGTATTATGCAAAGACAAGACCGTATTTGGCACTCGGTTGTATAATCTGAATGTGTTCATTTAGCAATGTGCCATGGGCCTTTATTCCATATCATTAAAAATCATGCAGCTGGTGTCTGTGTGTCCAGCCAGGGCTGTTTTCACACCGGTGCCATGTACAGCTCTGGCAATCAGTCAATCAAAATGCACTCCTTTGTTCTCCATCACAATGCCAGCTCCAGTGTAAACACAGTGCGGGAGAAAAAAATGAGGACAAAAGATGGGTCTTACACAGAACCCCTAATTATGGAACAGCTACTGGCTGCAGAGTCGATGCAGTGAGGCCGAGAGAGGAACAGAGTGGCTGGCACCGTCCCCACGTGAGGGAGTCCACACTCCAGCTGGGGAGAGAGGCCCCTAAGAGTTCCTGGTGATCCAGGCATGAAGCGTGTCTCAGAGATGCATGTCACAGGAGCCCTGCAGCTAGAGGGCTGGGTGTGTGCACAGAGAACACCAGCTTGTTTAAAGTAGGGGAGGAGAGGCTTGGGTGATGGGCGACAGAGGGTTGCGGCTTTCTCTAAAGCCAGGGGGCACTTAGGTGGAGATGGAAGGTAAGGACCTTCCAGGCCACGGTGGCAGTAGCTGGAAGCGGAGACAGGCTTTGGAGGGACAGGGATGGGCGGTCACGGGGGACCGGAGAAGAGCCCCTTGCGTGGAGGGAGCAGATCCCGTGCCAGTGTTACACAGTGTAGGTTATTGAAGCAACAGTTATGAATTTATTCATAGAATTTGCATTTAAATAGTTCCAGTCTTTATTTACCACGCTTGACATTGTTATCAGTTTCTCAGAAATAGGTAATGACTTGAGAAGTAAAGGCGCCATCGACATTATAATAAAAAAGGTAAAACAAAGTAGGTGATTCTCTTTGAATTTAGGGACAGTTTCAAGCAGACACCGAAAGACATCCCCCCGCCCCCCGTTCTAGAAAGAGCACAAGAAATGTTATTTAGAAAATGAGAGAGATTTAGCGATCGCTGCCAGCAGGTTCGACAACTTCTGATTTATTTATATTGTCTTCAGAGGCTTATAAAAATGGAAGTTTGCCTGGATTTGGAGACTAGCGTTTGGGCCCTTCCATATATGAATTTATTTCTTGATTTGTTGTGTGCGTTTCTAAACATAGATAGACCAGTGCCTTTTGCTTCTGAAAAAAAAACCAAAAAAACAAAAAAAAAACAAACGAAAAGTCTCTGAAGCTGGTAGGGAGAGCAATCAGAGACCGTGTGCCCGTGAGGAATCTGCTCCCATGTTGCAGGAGAGGTACTGCAAGGCAGAATCCCGGAAGCATTCATTCCTGAAGCATTGGAGGGAACCTGTCTTTTTGCTGTGGCAGCCCGAGATCAAGTCTTCCCTGGCCCTGGTTTTATACCCAGTCCATTGCAATTACAGTATGATCCTTGCTCATAGTTTTACCTTCAGATCTTGGACCCAAAATTATTCCAGCAAAAGGACTTGGCTCAGAGTCTTTTTGAAGATTGTCTGCGATCCTAGTGGCATTAAAAAGGAGGCAAGTTTGTGGCTAGACGTCTACCTGATTCCCACATAGTTTCTATGTTACTGAATGCATTAGCTCACAAAGGGAGTTCGTTTCTACGTCTCAACTTCTTTTTTTTTTTATTTATGTATTTTGAGGGAGAGAGACAGAGAGAGAGAGAACTCGAGCAAGGGAAGGGCAGAGAGAGGGGGAGAGAGAATCCTGAGCCGGCTCCGCACCGTCAGTGTGGAGCCCAGTGTGGGGCTCCAACCCACGAGCCGTAAGATCATGACCTGAGCTGAAACCAAGAGTCAGACGCTTAACCGACTGAGCCACCCAGGTGCCCCCTCCACATCTCAACTTCTAAGTGACTTCACGTGATTTACAGTTGACAAACAGCACACCGAGGTTTTTCTTTTCGTTGTTTCTGGCTGTTACTCTGTCGCCAGCGGGTGGGTCCTTATCTCAGGCATTTTCTCGGCAAACTAGCTGATGGCACACTGGGTGTAGAGACCTGTGTTTGCATTCCACACCTTCCATTACCTGCTTAAATCCTGACCCGAAGGAAGGTGGTGTTCGTGATTTTTCAGCGTCCTGCCACTATATGTTTTCAGTGGAATTTCAGAAGACCGTCGTTCTTATAAGACTGTGATTCTCCAGATGTGGTCCCCAAACCAGTGTCATCAGCATCACCTGGAAACTTGTTAGAAATGCAAATTCTTGAGATGGCCCCATCCCCAGACCCACTGAATCAAAAACTCTGGGGGTGAGGCTCAGTGATTTTGTGCTCTAATAGGCCCTCCAGGCGATTCTGATAAACACCAGAGAATGAGAGGCAGTGTGTTAAGACACTGGTAGCCGCCCCCCCTTCCCCTCTCAGTTTGAAATATTTGAAGAAGTGGGGCTGTGTTTCAGGACAATAGTTGGTGGTACTTAAAATTTGCTATTAATTCAGTAAACATTTATTGAGCACCTACTAAGCTCTAGATACTACATTGGGTTCTCTGAGGACAGCTGAGTGAACAAATAGGTCGTTTTGATGTGGCTGCTTTGATATGAATATGTAAAAACGCTTTTTTGGGGGCAGTCATCACATAAACAAGAGGCCCTCATCTACACCCCTTATCCTCACCCCTCTGTGACTCCTGTGCTGTCCCTGGCTCCTCTAAATGGGGGATTTTGTCAGAGGTTGGGTCAGAGTATTTTGAGGGCGAGAAATGGGGTACGAGCAAGGTGTGGGGAGAGGCTGGGGAGGGGGTCAAGATGTCAGCTTTGCATGCTATTTGAAATAAAGATGCCAGGCGTAAAGGTTTTTGTTTCAAGCGGTGTGAAAATGCCTCCCATACTCCACACTCCATGTCCTAGCAGCCCCGTCAAAAGGGCTGCATTGGATTATCCCTGTCCCTCCAGGGGCCCATCATCTTGGGGGTTTGCGGCTGATGTGGAGATGGCAGGATGGGAGTCAGCTAGCTGAATGTGGAATTCTGCAAGGAACGACGTGTGCCGTGTCCTTCCTGGTCCCCGAGGCTCTTGGGCATGGGAAGAGCTCTGTAGGCTTGGGCTCTGGAACCTGGATTTGCTGCTGCCTGATCTCACTGAGCCTCCCTGTGTCCTAGTAAAGTGGAAGTAACGGGAGGACCTGCCTTGTCAGGGCTTTCTGTGTACTACGTGAAGGAATGTGTGCAAGGGACTTGGAACAGCTGCCTGCCTTTGGGGAGAAATGGCTACATTCTTTCAGACTGTTAGTACTGTCCTTATAGTCTGCCTCAGTTATGCTGAAGAAGGAATTTTATTGTATTTTATTTGTAAAGTTTATTTATTTTGAGAGAGAGAGACAGTGCGTGTGCGTGCATACACCAGCGGGGAGGGGGAGGCGCAGAGAAAGAGGAACAGAGAATCCTAAGCAGGCTCCATGCTGTCAGTGCAGAGCCCAGCGTGGGGCTTGAATTCATGAACCACGAGATCATGACCCGAGCTGAGATCAAGAGTCAGACTCGCAACCGACTGAGCCACCCAGTCGTGCCCCTGAAGAAGGAGTTTTAAATGTCCCAGAAACTCTCCTGCCCTATGAGGCCATCCAGGCAGTGTTTACTTGGCCCTGCAGATGTGGTTTGACATAATTTGCAAGTCACACTTTCCCCTCTGAAAGTAACGTGTGGTGGGAAATGTCTCCCCACGTGGAGTCAGTGGCACATTTGCTGACGTCATTCAGTGACCAGCCTGTGTGTAGGCAGCTAGGACCTGTGTATCTTCAGTCCTGGCTTCTCAGAGTTGACCCCTACTGTGATCCAACCAACCCCCAAGCTTCACCTCATTGCTAAGGTTGAGAAGGTGATTCTGCCAGAAAATAGCAGATTAGCGAGAATTTGATTCTGGTTTTCAAAGATTCTGAAAATAAATGAATACAGCAAATGTCCCTTAATATATTCAATTTAGATACATGTAACCTCTTCCTATTCAATATGGGAATGTACGCATCTTGTATATCCTTAGAATTTTGAGTACGCCACATTCTAATTAGTTCCCAGCTAAAATTTCTCAAATTCTTCTCTATTTTGATTTTTTAAAAGCAAACTGGAGACTGGGTTTTTTGGTAGTGAATGCTTACCAACGAGTAGGGATTATAGGCAGCAGGAATTGAGAGGCCAAGCAGGCTGGGGAACAGCATATGCAAAGGTATAGAGCCGTGTTCTGGATGAGTGGGATATAAGGTATGTGGCAAGAGACAGGTTATTATGGCCTGTGTGCCATGCTTGTTCATCCCAAACCATTTCAAGCTAATATTGGAGGACAGGAATATTCCCCAACAAGCTGTAGACCAAAAAGGAACAAAAAGAACATTTGTCAAAAAAGATGGATTTTTTCCCCCTTCTTGGGTAGTGTAAGGGTGGCAGTGCTGTGTGATGACAAGAACTTTGAACTGAAAATTAGAGAGCCAGATTCACATAACTGCTATGAACCCATTGGTGTGTGTGTGTGTGTGTGTGTGTGTGTGTGTGTGTAAATTCAGCAGCACTGGGGGTAAAAAAATACTTTTTTTTTTTGCTCTTACATTTGCAATTTCTGTTTGTCGGACCTTTAGTAGACAAAAGTCAGTTGTATATCTTTTAAAATAAAATTCTCTTTATTCAATACCTTTATTAAATTGCTTTTAGGAATAAAACCTGTTAGCAATATGTGAATATCTTCATGTGATTCATCATTTACAATAAAAAAGGATGGTTTTTAATTCTTCTCAACCTTTCCTTCTACTTCAGGAAAAAATATTAAAAAGCTTGGAGAAAGAACTACCAATTTACTTCACATCAATTTTTCTCCTTTCCCCAGGATATTCATATCTTCAGTCATCATTGAGGTGGTGGTTGGAGCCTTGGGAATGAAGTGATACGGAACGAGAGGGCGTACAGAGGAACAGAGTTCTAAACTAGTGCCGTGGGCCAGGCCAAGCATTAGGAAGGGGAAGAGGAGGAAAATGGAGACTGGGCAGGCTGTTGCAGAGGGCTCCCGCATGCAAAGGTGGGGAGAGTTTGCAGAAGGAGGGTGGTGTTGGAGATGGAAGGAGTAGACAGAGATCAGGCGCTGGGTCCTGGAAGTCTGGAGCAGAGCAGAAGAATGAGATTGATTACAAGGATCAAGAAGTGACTGGTAGTGGGGAAACAGGCCAGACAGCAATGAAGTGATGGAGAAAAATGGACAAGATGGCCACATTGCCTTGCAATTCTCATGGCTGTGTTGTATCACATTGTATGAATATATCACAGTTCCTTTATACATCTTACTGTCAGTTGACATCTGAGTGTTTCTTTCTTTCTTTCTTTCTTTCTTTCTTTCTTTCTTTCTTTCTTTCTTTCGGCTATCCAAAATAATGTTGCTGTGGGCACTAAGATGGTAAAGTGTATCTTTTGGTGAAAAAAACATACACACACACACACACACACACACACATGTATATATTTCTGTTGGAGATGTACTTATGATTAAAATTATTGGGTGTGTGGTTATATGTATGTTCAGTTACAGTATTTTTTAAAAATAAAGAATAGGGGCGCCTGGGTGGCTCAGTCGGTTGAGCGTCAGACTTCGGCTCAGGTCATGGTCTCACGGTTCGTGAGTTCGAGCCCCGCATCGGTCTCTGTGCTGACAGCTCGGAGCCTGGATCCTGCTTCGGATTCTGTGTCTCCTTCTCTCTCTGCCCCTCCCCTACTTGTGCTCTGTCTCTCTCTGTCTCTCAAAAATAAATAAATGTAAAAAAAGAAATAAAGAATAAAGGAGGGGCACTCAGATGGCTAGGTCAGTTGAGTGACTTTGGCTCAGGTCATGATCTCACGATTCATGAATTTGAGCCTTGTATCGGGCTTGCTGCTGTCCACGCAGAGCCAGCTTAGGATCTTCGGTCCCTCTTTACTCTCTGCCCCTTCCGATCTTGCACTCTCAAAAATAAATAAATCTTAAAAAAAAAAAGAAAGAAAGGAAATGTGTGCAAAGTGCTCAGCATGTAGTATTAATACCGTAAATTGAATGGTAGTTAATACCATCATCATCATCCTCCTCCTCCTCCTCATCAGAGGTACCCTCATATTTTTAACCACATGGAGAATTAAACTCCTTGAACATGTCACCAAAGCTGAGGTTTCTCCCACACGTCTTTAGCTATAAAGCCACAAATCTATGGGCAGTGACAACTCTCTTCTCACTAGACTAACCTCTGTCCCTCAACCAGAGGGCCCTGCGAGGCAGGCAGAGAAGAAGACGGAGAAGAAAGCCAGGACTCTGTCCTCCCGGAGCTGAGCACTGGCATCCCTCTCCTTCAGTCTTAATTTGTCTCTTCTCTGGTCGCAGGAGCGAGGCTGGTCTGTATGTCTGGGGTGTATGTGTTGCTGCTGGTGGAAAGGGGATCTGCCGGCAGGAGTGGCACAGAGAGGTGATGGTCACGGAGGTGGATCTTATTTATTCCACTTCCCGGTAGCGGTCAAGATAATATTTCAGGAACAGATAGGACTTTATGAATAATGGAGCATGGATCAAAGATACTGTAGCATCTGTTTAATATGAAAAATTGCTGGGGGCAGAGCCCTGGTTACTCTTCACTGCAACTCCGCTGCCACCAAGAATCTTGATTGCCGGGAGACTGGGGTCGAGCACGGGAAAATAGACTCACTTGCTGGCGTCAGAAAAGTTTAAATGGCCAAGTGCTTGAAGGCCACCGGTCCTGTGGATACCAAACGTGTGTCCTCAGTGGTCTGCGTTGGAATCACACGGGAGCTTTTAGACACACCACTCGGTCCTGGACCCCCCGCCCCGGAATCCTGGTTCGTGGTCTGGGAGTGGGCCTGCCCGTTTCTCTCGGGGGATCTGATGCACATGCAACTGCTGATCTCGTCCAGTCTTGTTGCTTTACAGATGGGGAGACTGAAGCCCTGTGTGGTTAAGACCCTTGTCCTGAGAGGTACCGTGTTGTGGGTGGCCTTGGTCGAGTTAGAACCGGGTACCCTCCCTTCTTTTTGCATTTACATTTCCCTCCCAACATCCAACGCGTGGATGGTTCCTTGAGAACCACTTGTGTTCCTCTCTCTGGTTCTGCAAGTATATTATTTCCTCTTGGTTAGTCTCAGGACTCTGCTCTTTTTCTTAGATAGGCCCAACTCAGATGAATTTTGACATCTTCCTTTTGGGGGACACTTTCCTTCCAAAAAGGAACCTCTTTTTTTCTAGTGTATGCGAATATTTTGGTTCTGTTGGATCTCTGCAACTCTACGGGGATGTGGCCAAGTCATCCTAGTAGAACGTTCCATGGCAAATGGATGCTGCCATGCATTCCTGCCCAGGATGCTGAGGAGCTATAGTTGTGAAGTGATGTTTACCTGGTAACCAAGAGCTCCTGGAAATGGCAGAATCACAGGGCAGAAGGAGCCTCGTGTGTCTGATTCATCCCAGTTTGCAGAGGAGGTCACTGAGGCTTAGAGAGGTCAAGCGGCTTGCCCAAGACACACAGCTGGTTTGTGTGTGGAAGAGAGAACTGGAACTCAGGTCTTCAGACTGTGCCCCACAGTCCTTGCATTGATTCCAATAAGCACATCTTTAATAGAAGAATTTCACATACCTGGAAACAGGCCGAGGGCAGGAGATAAAATAGGTCTTCTGAACGCAAGTCTTGTCTTCCGTGTGAACAAAGTCTGCATTAGAAAGTCTCAGGATTGAAGGTGGCGTGAGAGATCCTTCTGTGCACGTGTCTCCTTCGTGTCCTTTTAGCTGTCATCCAATCTCAGTTCCTTCTTCTAGGGGATCAGAAGCTCCTCTTTCTAGGTGGCCCAGTCCACTCAGGCGGTTCTGACTGTGGGAAAGCGACCCTGTCTTCACTCAGGAGCCCGCCTTCTGGGGACCCTTTCCCTGCACCTCACTGTTCTGTCTGGAGCCATTCAGCAAACAGGGCCATGTGGCAGGCAGGACACTGGCTTTGACACCAGGCAGACCCAGGGTCCTGCTCTGCCAACTACCAATTGTGTGTCTTAGATAGTTCACTTTCGCTTTTCTCCTTGTCTGTGAAGTGGGGACACTAAGATGACCACGTCAGAGAGTTGTTACGAGCGTTACACAAGCCGTCACCCTCGTCGTGGCCACAGCGCACGTGTGTGCTTGTACAGCAATGCCCTTGGTCGTGCACCTCCCCGTTCTGGAGGCCTCTGGCCGTGTCTCCCCAGTTTCCACACGAAACCTTCGCACAGCCTTCCGTTTCTTCTCAGGTGGCGCCAGTTGAGATGGCCCATGTGCTCGTTGGCAGTCTCTCCACCGTGCCTCTCAGTTGAGCACTCTTACGAGACGGGCCTCCTTTTCCAGGCACGAGGAAGGGAGTGTGGAAATTGCCCGCGGTGTCACCTTCAAGTCTCTGAGGCAGTGCCGTGTTCGGAATCCACGTCATCGGCGACGGTCACGGGCTGTGCGTGTGCGAGTCTCTGTCTGCATGTGTGCGCACGGACGTCCCGCTATGCGTCTCTGCGTGTTTTTCTCCGAAGGTGCCTGTGTCTCTGCGCATGTGCGTTTTCCCAGAAATCCCAGTGTCGGAGCCGCAGATGTCCTGGCCCATTTTCCACATCAAGGAGAGGCTCACTGCCTCTTTCGGCGCCAGATCTAGGCCATCCCAGGGGGTTAGGACTTCTCGGTTCATCCCTTAACGTTCGCCCGAAGCCACGTGTGCTGTGTGCGTGCGGAGGGCTGCGGTCCCCAGACAGAACTGCCTCTGCTGAGGCCGCCACCTGCTGCAAGCAGTCCCCTTTCTTGGGATCCGTGGCTGTGCGCATGACAGTCCTCGTCAATCCATTTTCCACTGACTCCTGGTAGGGCAGAGCCTCGCATCAGGTGTGCCCCGAGCAGTCGCTAATGTGAAGGGCACTTTGCCGTGAAGACACCTGAGACCCGTAGGATAGTAACAGCTGCAGAAGATTCATCCCCGTGTAATTTAAATCCCTCTCCAGAGTCACACTCTCATGGAGGGAGTGGGAGAGAAGGAGAGAAAAGCCTAGAATAATTCTAAGAAGTTACGGAAAAAAATCGGGGAGGGGGAAAGATGACCAAAATATGCTTGTTCAGTCGCCCACCCTACCGCCTGCTGGATTTGGTAACGAGCATTTTAATTTTCTTTTTTAAAGCCAGGGGCTATTTTCACAATTATGAATGCTGCAAATTGTATGTGTTCTGAAGTTCGCTGGTCCTATGAGAAACTCTTGAAAAAAGGGTTCCTCTGTCAAAGAGTTTGGGAAATGCCTCCTATTACAGCCCAGGACACATCAGGATATTGAAGGACAAGGGGTCCTCTTGGACAGACTTGTGCTCCGGGTAGCCTTGGATTTACCATATTTATTTGAAGAAAGGTCCCTTCAAATGTGCACCCTGTCTCTAATAGGCTGTTCATAATGTTCAGGAGTCAAAATCTTGGATGGGAGGGAATGGAGTGTTACAGAGATTGAGGTATAGATGATGTGGTTGTGGAGGGGGAACTGGGGGTCCTCAGATCATGTAAGTAAGGGGAGGGGGACATTCCCCACCAGTATCTTTTTCTAATTTTCTGTCTGTTAGGCTGTGGGATATGCAGACGTCAGTTTTTCTAGGGTTTGGTGGCTACCAGAGGCCCCTTCAGAGTTAAAATATTAACTGGGATTGAGGTTGTCTATTTTCTTCAGGCGGGGGGAGGGGGGGTCTAAATGTTTTATAGATAAAGGAAGGGGGTTCCCACAGATTGTGGTAGGAAAGCCCACACAGAGGGTGAAATTGGTTTTGTGAAGTAGCCCGTGAAGACCATTGTGACTTTAGGGCAGATAAACTCTAGGCTTTAGAGACAGGCCTGTTGCCAGACCCATTGTCAGAGTCACTGATTGACAAGGGAAACCTGTCCCCAAAAGACTTTCATCTTAACACAAGTATCCCAGGCGGTGACATTGCTTCGTGGGCTCACGTGGGGCCATCATCGGGCATCTTGACTGACCTTCAGTTTAAGCTCATTTAGGTGCCTGGTTCCTTCTCAGGGCAACACGCTGGCCTCTCCTTAGGCCTCTCTGGTGGTACCAGTGTGTGTCCAGAGAGCATGGGTCAGAAAGACCAATATATGTGCCTAACTGGATGGATCCCAGTGAGCAAGGAGCCCTGAGTCCACGGAGGGAAAAGGATGCACGAGAAAACTTTTGGAGTTATACAGATGCAGGTTTAAATCCCAACTCTCCTGCCACATCTTAACCTCACTGGGCTACATTTTTTTTTCATCTATAATATGGAAATAATAAATAGCATTTTTCCAGGCATTGGGAAGATTAAATGGCATGCCATTTCACATATGAAATACTCCAGTGCTGTGATAAACTCTATCCTTCTGCTGGCACTGATCAAGAGAAGTTGAATGCTGGTGAGAACATCATTTACTGGGGTCAGTCTTTCCCCCCTTGTTCTACAACGTTGATAAGTTTGACTTGTCACTCTCTCCTCTCCACACCTGCCAAGTTATAAACGTTTTCTCTCTCCTCAGCCTTCCCTAGTGTTTTCGTATCTTTCTTGCCCTGTGGAAGGCAGTAGCGAACACACTCTTTTTCATGCAAATGTGCCTTGAATTGGCACAAGGGTAGGACAATGTGTTCTTTTTCCAATAGCTGTTTTGATAATGCTTGGCAGTGTGTTGGTATTTTTGGCCAGAGTGGTGCATGTTGAGACCATATCCTCAAGGAACACTTTTCGATCTGTCCTAAGTCTCTTTTCTAGGCTGCATAGTTTGGATTTTCCGTTGATGAAAAGCACTTCCCTTTTCTTGCCCACATGAAAGTTTATCTGTCCATTTTCTGGGCCACTCCTATCCTCCCGTGTTGCCCAAGGCACATGCAGAAAACCTCTTGAGATCTTCCTGTACTTTATGCCTTAAAAAAAACTATTATATTATGTGGAAGAGCTTAGGATCATCTAAAAATCAGAGGTACTTTGGTGTAGTCCTCTTGGAGATCAGGGATACCAGGAGGAACATTCAGGGTGTGGAGAGCAGGTAAAGAGTGAAGGAGTTTCTGATGGGTGAAGTATAGGGCATCAGACCAGGTGGAGGATGACACAGATAAACTGAGGGACAAGACAGATAAAGTAGAGCCCACAGTCAAGTCAGGGGCACAGCAAACAAAAGCACCCCAAGAAAGCCAGATAGGCTCAGAAGGATCCTTGTCCTGTCTCTCTTGTGGCCCTGAAGCAGGTGATTCTGCTCTTGACTGAGGAAGGACTTCCAAGCGATTCTGACCAGAGTCCCATCCGCAATGATCTATCTCCTCAATTACCATGGAGACTTCCATTTTTAAAAATAGCCATTGGGTAGAATCTTCATGCAAAAAAAATGCATCCAAATATATCCTAGCAGTTGGTCCCCCACACCCTTGTGCCTATTTACTCCCTTGAGGATTTTCATCAGGTTTGACTTTTCTTTAAGAAGAAAGTGTTTATTCCTCCATATGTTATATTGGCTTCAGCAATGAGTGGTTCCCTGGCTGAAAATGTGTTACATGGTCCTCTGGCTTCTTGGAGGAACAGAGTGTTGTAGTAGTTAGGTGTGTGGCTGCTAGAGGCGTCTTGCCTGGTTCAAATCTCAGCTGTGCCTCCTAGTAACTGTGTCACGTTGGGGAAGTTACTTAACCTATCCTGTGCATCAGTTCTCTCATCAGTAAAATTAGGCCCATATGGTACTTGCATCTTGGAGTTATGTGGTTTAAAGGAAGTAAAACCTGGCAGGTGCTCAGAACAATGCCTGGCAGGTAGTGAGCCCTCAGAATGTGCTAAGATTTTTCTTTAGGTAGCTCTGAACCACACTGGCATACAGTTTACCTCTGTAGCCTTAGGTCTCCACAAAGGCACGTGAATAGTTTCTTTAGCAGGTCTCTAAGTTCATAGTGTTGCTTCAGAGCTCAGAGGTGCTTTCTCTAGGCCTCCCAGTTGATCTCCACATAGCTGTCAACTATATCCAGAACATTCTTTGTGTGCTTCCCATCTATCAGCTTCAAAAGACAAGGGAGTGTCTAGCATTTGATTGCCTCAGTAAAGAATTAGTCAAATAATTCAACAATTTTTATCTCCCTTGTCACCTTCTCAACCCTAGGCCTACCTTTTGCTCTGTGATTATTGGGTGGAACTAAAGATTCACATACTGGCATGCTGCTTTTGATGGATTGAAAGTCTTCTCTCTGGCCTTGGAGGGTTTTGCAAAATGGCAGTTGAGTTTTTGGGACTCACTAAATAGACCCTCATCTGGACTTGCTTACTAATCTCCCCAGGTGTGTTTTCTCTTCTCTTAGTTTGGGGAGTTTGCGTGTTGTTTTTGTTTTTTAATATATCTGTGTCTTAGTTATAATAGGCTGAGATTCACCTGATTAGCCATCCTTGTTTTCCTTTTTTTTTGTTGGGTTTTAAGGACCTCTGGGTATTTTGATTCTTAAGAGTCTTATTTTCCCTGGGCTTCCAGGAAGTTGTTTTTTAACCTGGTATCTCAGGTTTTCTGTTGAGCCTTAGTTTTTTAATACTGTTTCTCTCCATTTCAACATGAGGTTAACAGTGATATTGTATACCTATTTGTCTTTTGCTTTGCTACTCCAGGATCAAATATCTTAAGGATTAAAGCGGAGATCCCAAAGATTCTCCAACTGGTAGTTACTAGTAGATGAGGAAATTGATTGGGACAGAAGTCCTCTGTCCTTCTTGTAATTCCTAGAACCCTCAATCAGCAGGGTTGAAGTTTGAGTTACATAAATAAACACTATCAACAGATTCACCATTTCCTTGAAGGAAGAGTCAGGTGCTGGTGGAAATGTCTTGAACAAGGTCTCCCGTTAACCATCTTTGATTGAACATAGGTCCGTCCTTTGAGATTTTATGGTGGTCCAGTTCTCCTCTATGATCCTGAGTGCTTGATTGCTTGAGGAGTGGAGAAGATTCAAAACAGCTCAGTTCTTAGATTTTTACCTTGAAAGAAGCAGTATTTTTCATAGAGAGGAAATCCTTTTTACGTTACCAATGGCCTTCTCTACAGATACCTCTCATGAAGACTTGTCATGAATACTTCTCCATGAATACTTCCAGTGATGAGAAGTTCACAAACTCCGATGGACCATTATTTTATCAATGCATAAATATTTATAAACTTTATTTATCTAATATTGTTTTAATTTAACAACTGGTACACATTTATGGATTGGAAGACTTGATATTGTTAAGGCCATACTTCCCAAATTGACTTACAGATTCAGCATGATCTCTGTCAAAAACCAGGCTGCATTTTGCAGAGATTGACATGCTGATCTTAAAAATCCCTTAGAATACAAGGGATCCAGAATCAGCTGAACAATCTTAAAAAAGAACAAAGTTGGAGGACCTAAACTTTTTAGTTTCAAAACTTGATACAAAGCTACAGTAATTGAGATAGTGTGGGACTTGGCATAAGCATAGACATATACATCAGAGGAATAGAATTGAGAGTCTCTGGAATACACCCTTACCTATATGTTCAGTTGATTTTCAACAAGGTTTCCAAGACCATTCAATAGACATAGATAATCTTTTCAATAAATGGTGCTGGGACAATTAGATATTCACATGCAGAAGAATGAAGTTGGACCCCCTTACCACACAACATATACAGAAATTAAAATAGAACCAAGACATAAATGTAATAATTAAAACTACTAAGCTGTTAGAAGATAACACAGGTAAAAATCTCTGTAGCCTTGGATGAGGTAATGGCTTTTTAGATATGACACCAAAAGCATGAGAGACAAAAGAAAAATATGCATGCGCTGAACTTAATCACAGTAGAAATTTTTTATGCTTCAAAGGATGCCATCAAGACAATGCA